>NC_047114.1:36055835-36423959 GCF_902500255.1 Thalassophryne amazonica | reverse complement strand
AGGGAGTTGAAACGCCGGTTCTCGACTGCGCCAGTTCTGGTGCAGCCCGATCCTACTCGCCAGTTCACAGTGGAAGTGGATGCCTCTGACTCAGGGATAGGAGCCGTGCTGTCCCAGAGCGGGGAGTCCGATAAGGTCCTCCACCCTTGTGCCTATTTTTCCCGCAGGTTGACCCTGGCTGAGAGGAATTATGACGTCGGCAATCGGGAACTCTTGGCGGTGAAGGAGGCTCTTGAAGAGTGGAGACACTGTTGGAGGGAGCGACGGTTCCCTCACGGTTTTTCACGGACCATCGGAACCTGGAGTACATCCGGACCGCCAAGCGGTTGAACCCCAGGCAAGCCGCTGGTCACTGTTCTTCGGGTGCTTTGACTTCCAGATTACGTACCGCCCCGGGACCAAGAACCAACGGTCGGATGCACTGTCCCGGGTGCATGAAGAGGAAGTCAGGGCCGAGCTGTCAGACCCTCCAGAATCCATCATCCCTGAGGCCACTGTCGTGGCCACCCTCACCTGGGACGTGGAGAAGACCGTCCGGGAGGCCCTGGCACGGAACCCGGACCCGGGGACCGGCCCAAAGAACAAGCTGTACGTCCCACCAGAGGCCAGAGCTGCGGTTTTGGACTTCTGCCATGGGTCCAAACTCTCCTGTCATCCTGGAGTGCATAGGACCATGGCAGTAGTCCAGCAGCGCTTCTGATGGGCGTCTATGGAAGCCGACGTCCGGGACTACGTCCAGGCCTGCACCACCTGCGCCAGGGGCAAAGCAGACCACAAGAGGACCTCAGGACTCCTCCGACCCCTACTGGTGCCTCATCGCCCCTGGTCCCACATCGGCCTGGACTTTGTCACGGGCCTCCCGCCGTCCCAGGGCCGCACCACCATCTTGACCTAACCATTGATAACCATTTGTAAAATCCAGGCGGCTTTTGATGGCTTTCAGTGGAGTGAGTATATGAGAAATTGTTTAACAGCTGGACATGTTCCAACTTGTCCTTAAGGCTTCCAATGGAGGTGTTTTTCCTGTGGCGGAGCGTCGCAGCGGCTGCGAGCCGACGCTGCAATCCGTCCGCACATCTTTCATTAAAAAAATCTCCTTTAACAGTGGAATATCCAGATGAAATGCTGAAACCGACTTCTTCTGAAACTTCTCTGTTCTCTCACGACGTCCTGGATCAATAGAGCCTGAAATGTGGAGGTTTTCAGCTTGAAACAGGCTGACGACGGTGCCTGGGACCGCTGCGCGACGTCTCACACCGTGGGAAGTCCTTAAAGCGACAGTATCACCTCAAAATCTCTCATCAACTGTTAAAATTTTCACCGAAAACCAGCTTAATTTTTCGACCCGTGTCCACTTCGATGTGCCTCACAGGTTTAGAAAAAATTTTGATCAAACAAAGCGCCAGTCTCTCAGCAACTTCTCAGAGAAAGGAATTCCGACAAGGGGCTGGACGACTCCTCCCACAAGGAGTGCTCACAGGCGAATGACGTCATCGACAGGCGTGGAAAAACTCACGCATGCGCACGAGGGTTCAAGCATGTCTGATGTAAAAACATATGAATGAAATCCATATAGTTTTTGAAAAAATAAAAAGGACCTATACTTTATTGACAGACCTCGTATTGCCCAACACCATAGTAGGAGAAACATGCCCATATCATGATGCTTGCACCACCATGCTTCACTGTCTTCACTGTGAACTGTGGCTTGAATTCAGAGTTTGGTGGTCGTCTCACAAACTGTCTGCGGCCCTTGGACCCAAAAACAACAATTTTATTCTCATCAGTCCACAAAATATTCCTCCATTTCTCTTTAGGCCAGTTGATGTGTTCTTTGGCAAATTGTAACCTCTTCTGCACATCTTTAATTTAACAGAGGGACTTTGCGGGGGATTCTTGCAAATAAATTAGCTTCACACAGGCGTCTTCTAACTGTCACAGCACTTACAGGTAACTCCAGACTGTCTTTGATCATCCTGGAGCTGATCAATGGGTGAGCCTTTGCCATTCTGGTTATTCTTCTATCCATTTTGATGGTTGTTTTCCATTTATTCCACGCGTCTCTGTTTTTTTTTTTTTTTTTTTTTTCCATTTTAAAGCATTGGAGATCATTGTAGATGAACAGCCTATAATTTTTTGCACCTGCATATAAGTTTTCCCCTCTCCAATCAACTTTTTAATCAAACTATGCTGTTCTTCTGAACAATCTCTTGAACGTCCCATTTTTCTCAGGCTTTCAAAGAGAAAAGTATGTTCAACAGGTGCTGGCTTCATCCTTAAATAGGGAACACCTGATTCACACGTTTGTTCCACAAAATTGACGAACTCACTGACTGAATGGCAAACTACTATTATTGTGACACCCCCTTTTCTACTCTTTTTTTTACTAATAGCCCAATTTCATAGCCTTAAGAGTGTGCATATCATGAATGCTTGGTCTTGTTGGATTTGTGAGAATCTACTGAATCTCACAAATGCTTGGTACCTTGTTTCCCATGTAACAATAAGAAATATATTCAAAACCTGGATTAATCTTTTGGTCACATAGCACTACTATTATTCTGAACACTACTGCATATATATACATATATATATATGCACACATGTGCGTGTGTGTGTGTGAGACACCATATATGTGTGTGAGTTTTAGACATCTGCATTTGACTTTTTGTTTTTTCCTCAGGTATCATTGTCTCATTTCCGCTGTTTATTTTACAGGATCAGCTTTTATTTTCTCTCTATAGTCATGGAATCTTGTTGCAGTTGTGTTATGTCACATCTTAGAAACATATTAAAATGCATTTTAACCGTTCCATGCATCATGGTCATGACAGTGGACGACTACTCAAAAGCCATTTTCTGTATATGCATGTTTTAATGTTGCAGTTGCATTTCAGTCACAACATTGGACTCTTTTCTGTCATCCAGTGCACTGTCACCCACTGGCCAGCCCCTGCAAGTGCAACACAAATTTCATAATTCCAAGATGGCTGACCAAATAAATTTCAATTTATTACTGCATTTTATATAGCGCCAAATCACAACAAAGCTGCCTCGAGGCGCTTCACACAAGTAAGGTCGAACCCTACCAACCCCTAGAGCAAGTACACAGGCTACATGGTCAGGAAAACCTCCCTGTGATGATATTGAGGAAGAAACCTCAAGCAGACCAGGCTCAGAGGGGTGACCCACTGCATAGGCCATCCTAAGAGTTAGAAATGTTTTTACAAAGTTTTACAGAACTGAAGAAACAGCAAACAGGAATTCAAACACTTCTGCTGCATCAGCTACAGGCATGGCATCTCTTAAATCCTGGTTAACTCATGAATATCCTACTGGTACTTCTAAAGTAGGACACCCTAGCAAATAAATCAAATTTGGTAACATCAAGTAATCGCTAAATAGTAATACAGTTCCTAAACTTTCGTTGTATCATTTAGAAATCATGATTAATTATTTTTCCATTGAAATGGACATCATACAACACCAGCTATATTTAACCTACAATTCATACTGTTACTGTGATTTTCTTATTCTTAAAAATACTTAAAAAGAATTCAGTTTATTCATGACCGGCCAAATCGTAACATGGTTATTCCAAAAGTAGGATAAGGTCAACCCCCCCCCCCCCCCACACACACACACACAAAAGCCAGCACAAAGTCAATAGTGGTAAGGAAAAACTCCCCTCAAGTATTACTAAGGAAGAAACCTCAAGCAGACCAGATTCAGGGGTGCCCAACTGCTTCGGCAATACATGCAATAACAAAACCAGGTGAACAAAGTACAACAAAGAATTGTCAACCATGCAAACAAAAATAATTGTCACTAGTGCAACAATAACATCCAGTATGCAACTGAAAAACTGTGCATATGATAATTTTTCTGCTTCCAAAGATATATAGGTTCGGTGCATTGAAGAATTTAAATTGGCTGTATTTGTACGTGTGAGTGTGTTTGTCAATATTTGGCCCTGTGATAGAATGACAACCCTGCCTCTTGTCCTATGACTGCTGCGATAGACTCCAGCTCAATCACCCCTGGCCCCTGTGATTTCAATAAGTGAACATAGAGAATGAATGAATGAACTGTCCAGGTGTCTAAATTTGTATTATAGGATTCTTTCTTGCAGGAATATGGGAAATATATTACATGTAAGAATGACACTTTATAATTTCAGACCACCAAAAGGTTCTTTTTTGCCTGTTTTGGGGGATCCAAGCCTTAATTGGGGCTCAGACCTCCCCATTGCTGACTGTACTTTGAAATATGTTCATAACTATCTTCATTCTTTGTAGCACAGATTCTGGAAACATTCATGAGAGATTTGGGTCCATATTAATACAATAACATGCTTTTGGATGGCAGTATGCATTTTCACAGGCCTGACGTCCATGCCCAGTCGCCCAAAATGACCGATATTCGCCCTCGTCTAACTTAGGAGAATATCGGTCATTTGGGCAACTGGGCATGGATGGAGGGACTCAGAAAATGGGTCACTCCATGTCAATTCAACGAGGGCGTCATGCACTTTGTCTCAGATTTTTTCCAAATTTTAATAAAATATTCTCAGACTATTCAGAACAACAAATCTGACATTTGATGCCTGTAGTCCAAGTAGTTTCTGAGATATGGCCAATTTAGTGTGCATGGGGTCTGCTGTTTTTAGCCAAAAATTATGGCTGTCATTTCTGGAGCCATGTTCAAGGTAGAATATCTCAGCAAATAATGGACGTAGAAGCCTGAAATTTTCTGTGGCAGTTGTCATGGACACCCAGACTTGGACTATGACTATGTTTGCCATGAATCATATGAATGCAGTGTGTACACACACTTAAAATTAAATTGTCATTTCAGCACTAGAAATACATTAGCGAGTGCACAAATTAGCCATAATTGGATGCTTAAATTAACCAGGAAGGAGTTTCATAAAGAAGGCCATATTTATAACACATAAAGTAGATATCAATACCTTCAAAATGGAATCAGTTTGAAGAGTTTTATTTACTGCCCACACGAGCTTTTCTTCTAATAAAATTCGTCCACAAAAATTTTATTTTTTCAGATTTCAGAGGTTTCTCCCACAATAACTGTTTACCACAGATATGCCAAATTTACATATTTCATAGCCAGTATAGCTGGCATTAAGGAGCCAAGAAATGGAAAGGCTTGAGTGTAATGGTATGCTTCAGTGTCTCAAACATGGATACTCACAATAGTCAATGTAATATTTTCCATAGTTTGAGCATACATAAACTTCACAGTTTAGTGCCAATGTCTGTTGTTTGACTATAGCCCAAGTCTGGGTGTCCATGACAAGTGCCGCAAAAAATTTCAGGCCTCTAAGTCCATTATTTGCTGAGATATTCTGCCTTGAACATCTCTCCAGAAATGACGGCCATAATTTTTGGCTAAAAAACAGCAGACCCCATGCACACTAAATTGGCCATATCTCAGAAACTACTTGGTCTTCAGGCCTCAAACTTCAGATTTGTTGTTCTGAATAATCTGGGAATATGTGACTAAAAGTTGAAGAAAATCTGAGGCAAAGTGCGAAAGGCCCCTCAAATATTCGTTGAATTGACATGGAATGACCCAAATGCATACCGTACGACAACCCAGCAAACACATACATAAAAAGTTGGCTCACTTTAACTCGTGTTGGCTGGTACCACGCTGCTCTCCAAATTCCCCAGGGCGTCCTCATCAAGCTGGCTCCTTTGGCTGCTGTTCATTGTCGGACTATCCATGATGAAATCATCCGGAGTATCCGTATTGAGGCCAACACACACTTCTCGTCTGCAGACAGTTCTTGGGTTGCGCATGCTATGATGTCATCACTTTATGCACAGCAGGCGGGTATTGGGATACCTGCCCGTTACTGTGGGCAGGTATCGACAGTTAGCATAAATGTAAATTTATGCTACCGGCCCACCAACACCTCAAAGGTGGCGCACTCATGTCAATTGTAGTTTTGAGCACTGAGGTTAAACTATCCACAAGACTATCTACTGACTGGGTATTTACCAAATGTGAAGCTAAGACATCAGGCAGTCTAGCTTCCAGTTCAGTCTTGGTTGAGGAATTGATGCGTCACCGTAGTGATATATAAGGTTGTTGTTCCACTAAACGGCAGCAAAACTGTAAACTTAATAAGTGAGTGATCAGAGACCACTGATGTAAGAGACATGATGTCAATATTTGTGACAGCAAGACCACGTGCGAGAGCCAAATCCAGGGTATTTCCACTAATGTGCGTCACTGAACTTAATATAGGATGCTGTACCATGACAGCAATGACACACAAGGCTTATGAAAAATGACATTTAATTCCATAAGCAGACACACAGATCCAAGTGCATTTGAATTTTTAATACACACCATGTAAAAAACACACTCTCCATCAGAGTGGAGTGAAATACAGCAGATAGCATCTCAACATTTGGACATTAAAGAGTCGTACACCTGAACCCCACACATAATGCTGCACATTAAATTCCACAGATTTACATTATAACAACAGATGGTAAACACATTCACATACATACCTACAATGGAGCACAATACTGTTCAATATAAATACTAGTATTTGTTCTTCCTCATTGCTGCTCAGCTGTTTCATGGATGACTTTGAGACTTTCCCATTGTTTCATTTGCCACTGAACAGGGTTAATCCTGGTTATTGTGACGGTTTGTAATCATGTGGTTGTAGGTACAGGCAGTGGTGGACACAGTTCAGATAATCCCATAACAGAATTATCAAAGCTAATGTTTTGTGAGTGGATTAGCTTTTCAGATAAGTTTTAAAACCATCACCGGACCAATTATCTTCCGATAAATTTAGTTCTGATAACTTTTAGTCTGATATCATAAACATACTTTTACAGTTAGGAATGAACATGCAAACTGCACAAACTGTCCCACGCTGTTGTTGCTAAATTTTGAACATCTTGAAATTATCGCCATGATGAGCCTCGTTAACCAAATATTCTGCCTCTAAGAGCCTCTCAGAGCCACTATTCTCCCATGATAGTTGAATACCTTCTCTTGTACCCAAACAAAACAAAACAAACAAACAAAAAAAAAAAAAAACATGCTGTGTGGCTCATTATTCACTGTTCATTATTTTTTGGGACCAAGGCTTTTGTCTCTACTTGGCTTTGCATAAAGTGTCGTCCTGATTTTGGATATTAATTTCTAATACAGATTTGATTCTCAGAATGTGAGGATGATGTGCTGACACAAGTAAGATGACAAATATTTTACTTACTGCATTTAAGTTGCATCAGTAATTCCAACAGAAAAACAAGATAGAGTCAAGAATCTTTGATTAGAAACTTTATTTTCATAATGTATATTTTGCTTTGACACAGGTGTGATGTGGTGCCATCTCAGGTGGAGGTGGAGGTCGAGGATGAAGATAAAAGGGACATGTGATGGAGCAAGTCCTGTTTGTGGACCAGTGAGGAGGTGGAGGAAACAGAGGTGTCAGAGGAATGAAGGAAGGTTTCCATCTCATAGAGTTTTGTCAGTGGAAGGAAATGAATCATTTCCTTCCATCTTTGGTGGTCCAGGGGGAAAGGATTAGAGGATGAGGTGTTTCCCACTGTGGACTTCAGAAGTTTGGCTTTTTTGTAGGAACAGTGTGTGTGGACCTCGTTGCACACATCAGGCCCATGAAGGTACATTGGATGTTTCCTCTTGTAGTGTCGCCGGAGATTGTCTCGTGTGTTGGATGTGGGGGCAGATGTCGCAGACATGAGCCTTCATCACTCTGGTGTCTTCTTCCTGATTGGTCCCTGGTTCAGACACAGAGATTAGGAGTGAGAAACAGTGCTGCTGCAGCTGATGTTTCATCATGTGTGTGTGGAACAGTTCATGGTCTGCTGATGTGACAACTGTACTTGATGGTCCAACGTGTGCTTACCTGCTCCATTTTGGATTTATTTGCAGTGTTGAGCTTCTGCGTTGGCTCAGTTTTTACTCCTGCATCCTGTGTTCTTGTCCTCTTTGGGAAGACTTCACCAGCCTCTTCTTCTCTTTCTCTTTTTGTTTGCACTTTTTTGTACACAGTTTTGGAGCTCGACTTGTGGGTCTTGGCATGTTTTCAATTCAAGGATTAATTACTTCACAGAAAATAAAAATGATGAACTTCAAGTTGGTCTGCAGCTGGTGGAACTCCAGAGTTTAGTGTCAACACTTGTATTGCAGCTGACTAAAGTGACTGCTGCAGTCTAAGTGCAAAGCTGTGCAACATCACAAAGCCATAAGCCCTTTGACTCATTCATAAAGCAGCACTGATGATGTCATAAAGCATATCAGGAAGGCTGACACCATATATGGGCATTTCTTCAACTTGGCCTTGTGATCTTCTAAGATAGGTTACATGGTGCAGTGGAAATTATTAGTAATAGTCTTGAAAACAGAAGAAACATTTATGTTCATGTTATATTATATATATATATTATATATATATATATATAATATATATATATATTATATATGGTGTCCCAAAAAATATACAACATTTAAAACACTCGTTTTGACCCTTAAATGCTACAAACTTAATCACTTATGTTTCTTTTTACTTGAAGAGCCCCTGAAGTTTATGTTGATGCCAAGCAAAACTCAGGAAAATGCCAACATTAACCATACTACAGTGAAAAAAATTATTGAGTTTTGGCACCAGACCAAGCGTGTCAAACAGGTGCAGCGACTTTATGCTAGACTGACAAAATGTAGGGCCAATATTGACATTGGTATGAAAAACCTCAACCTTTCAGCTTTCTATCCAGCCATAAATTTATTTCCTAGACATATGCTTTGACCATTTTCTTTGCTGATAAAATGTTGCATATATATATATATATATATATATATATACTCAACAAAAACTCAACAAAATATAAACACAACACTTTTGGTTTTGTTCCCATTTGTATGAGATGAACTCAAAGATCTAAAACTTTTTCCACATACAATATCACCATTTCCCTCAAATATTATGTTGTGGTTGGCATGCCTGGCTGGCTTTTGTTTGTCTTCTGTTTCTGTCTTTTGGTTTTCCTTCCAGGTGGTGCGCATTTGGGACTGAGTGGCTGTGTGGCTGAGTTACCAGGACCTCACCCTGATCACCTGAGGCTGATCAAGTGCAGCTCGTTCAGGACTCACAGCTGTGGTGCATCTACACGGATTGGAACATGGTGGCATTTAAGTCTGGAGTACACAGTGTGTATTTGTCAGAGACTCGACCTTGTGACCAGACGGGTGAGATCATCGTCTCGAGAGCCATCTCATCATCAGTGGATGCAGAGAACGTCCAGGTTTGATGCATGGTCTGTGAAAGAGGAGGGGGTGAGGTCTCACGCTCGTCAGCACACTTCCTTAGGTACTTTAGGTTTTGTGACTAACATTATTACAGTCAGTAAATGTGGTGTCCCTCACACCTTATTATATTGAGCTGTTATGTTAGTCGTTTAATCAGCTTCCACTGCAGTTGAGTTATGTGAACAGGGTGTTCCATGCCTGCAGGGAGGGAAGCTGATTAGTGATTAAGCCAGGAAGTGTTTGCTGTGTATGTACACCTTTGAGTGGTCTCTCTGTGTGTGGAGTGTGGACTCACATGATGATTTCTTCTTTCACAGACTCAGTTTGTCGCGGCCACCTGGGGGGTGTCGGCGGGGTCCTTGGGTCCGAAATGTTTCTGGCTCCGGACCGTTAGTGCTGCTGGGAGCGCACCGCTTATCCACCATGCCAGACCGCGCACTCATTTGTTGTCTTTTATCACATCACTGTTATGTCATTAAATTTAGTTATCCTTTGTACCGTGCTCTGCTTATTTTATACTGGGTCCTTCAAACGCTGGTCGGTTCTCCGGGCTGCGTCCGACACATAACATATTGTTCACAAACCAGTCTAAATCTGTGATAGTGAGCACTTCTCCTTTGCTGAGATAATCCATCCCACCTCACAGGTGTGCCATATCAAGATGCTGATTAGACACCATGATTAGTGCACAGGTGTGCCTTAGACTGTCCACAATAAAACTCTCTAAAACACTCTGAAAGGTGCAGTTTTGTTTTATTGGGGGGAGATACCAGTCAGTATCTGGTGTGACCACCATTTGCCTCATGCAGTGCAACACATCTCCTTCGCATAGAGTTGATCAGGTTGTCATTTGTGGCCTGTGGAATGTTGGTCCACTCCTCTTCAATGGCTGTGCGAAGTTGCTGGATATTGGCAGGAAATGGTACATGCTGTTGTATACGCCGGTCCAGAGCAACCCAAACATGCTCAATGGGTTACATGTCCGGTGAGTATGCCGACCATGCAAGAACTGGGACATTTTCAGCTTCCAAGAATTGTGTACAGATCCTTGCAACATGGGGCCGTGCATTATCCTGCTGCAACATGAGGTGATGTTCTTGGATGTAAGGCACAACAATGGGCCTCAGGATCTCGTCACGGTATCTCTGTGCATTCAAAATGCCATCAATAAAATGCACCTGTGTTCTTCGTCCATAACAGACGCCTGCCCATACCATAACCCCACCGCCACCATGGGCTACTCGATCCACAACACTGACATCAGAAAACAGCTCACCCACACAACTCCACACACGCTGTCTGCCATCTGCCCTGGACAGTGTGAACTGGGATTCATCCGTGAAGAGAACATCTCTCCAACATGCCAAACGCCAGCGAATGTGAGCATTTGCCCACTCAAGTCGGTTACGACGACGAACTGGAGTCAGGTCGAGACCTCGATGAGGATGACAAGCATGCAGATGAGCTTCCCTGAGACAGTTTCTGACAGTTTGTGCAGAAATTATTTGGTTATGCAAACCGATTGTTTCAGCAGCTGTCCGAGTGGCTGGTCTCAGACGATCTTGGAGGTGAACATGCTGGATGTGGAGGTCCTGGGCTGGTGTGGTTACACGTGGTCTGCTGTTGCGAGGCTGGTTGGATGTACTGCCAAATTCTCTGAAACGCCTTTGGAGACGGATTATGGTAGAGAAATGAACATTCAATACACGAGCAACAGCTCTGGTTGACATTCCTGCTGTCAGCATGCCAATTGCATGCTCCCTCAAATCTTACAACATTTGTGGCATTGTGCTGTGTGATAAAACTGCACCTTTCAGAGTGGCCTTTTATTGTGGGCAGTCTAAGGCACACCTGTGCACTAATGATGGTGTCTAATCAGCATCTTGATATGGCACACCTGTGAGGTGGGATGGATTATCTCAGCAAAGGAGAAGTGCTCACTATCACAGATTTAGACTGGTTTGTGAACAATATTTGAGGGAAATGGTGATATTGTGTATGTGGAAAAAGTTTTAGATCTTTGAGTTCATCTCATACAAAATGGGAGCAAAACCAAAAGTTTTGCGTTTATATTTTTGTTGAATATATATATATATATACGAGGTCTGTCAATAAAGCAATGGTCCTTTTTATTTTTTTCAAAAACTATATGGATTTCATTCATATGTTTTTACGTCAGACATGCTTGAACCCTCGTGCGCATGCGTGAGTTTTTCCACGCCTGTCGGTGACGTCATTCGCCTGTGAGCACTCCTTGTGGGAGGAGTCGTCCAGCCCCTCGTCGGAATTCCTTTGTCTGAGAAGTTGCTGAGAGACTGGTGCGTTGTTTGATCAAAATTTTTTCTAAACCTGTGAGACACATCGAAGTGGACACGGTTCGAAAAATTAAGCTGGTTTTCAGTGAAAATTTTAACGGCTGATGAGAGATTTTGAGGTGATTCTGTCGCTTTAAGGACTTCCCACGGTGCGAGACGTCGCGCTGCGCTGTCAGCCGCCGTCGTCAGCCTGTTCAAGCTGAAAACCTCCACATTTCAGGCTCTATTGATCCAGGACGTCGTGAGAGAACAGAGAAGTTTCAGAAGAAGTCGGTTTCAGCATTTTATCCGGATATTCCACTGTTAAAGGAGATTTTTTTAATGAAAGACGTGCGGACGGGTCCGCGCGTCGGGACGCGGCCGACGCGGTGCGGCGGCACAGGAAAAACACCTCCGTGTTGATAACCATTTGTAAAATCCAGGCGGCTTTTGATGGCTTTCAGTGGAGTGAGTATATGAGAAATTGTTTAACAGCAGGACATGTTCCAACTTGTCCTTAAGGCTTTCAACAGAGGTGTTTTTCCTGTGGCGGAGCGTCGCGGCGGCTGCGTCCCGACGCGCGGACCCGTCTGCACGTCTTTCATTAAAAAAAATCTCCTTTAACAGTGGAATATCCGGATAAAATGCTGAAACCGACTTCTTCTGAAACTTCTCTGTTCTCTCACGACGTCCTGGATCAATAGAGCCTGAAATGTGGAGGTTTTCAGCTTGAACAGGCTGATGACGCCGCCTGAGAGCGCTGCACGACGTCTCGCACCGTGGGAAGTCCTTAAAGCGACAGAATCACCTCAAAATCTCTCATCAGCCGTTAAAATTTTCACTGAAAACCAGCTTAATTTTTCGAACCGTGTCCACTTCGATGTGTCTCACAGGTTTAGAAAAAATTTTGATCAAACAACACGCCAGTCTCTCAGCAACTTCTCAGACAAAGGAATTCCGACGAGGGGCTGGACGACTCCTCCCACAAGGAGTGCTAACAGGCGAATGACGTCACCGACAGGCGTGGAAAAACTCACGCATGCGCACGAGGGTTCAAGCATGTCTGACGTAAAAACATATGAATGAAATCCATATAGTTTTTGAAAAAAATAAAAAGGACCGTTACTTTATTGACAGCCCTCGTATATATATATATATATATATATATATCTACACAGTAGTGTTCAAAATAATAGTAGTGCTATGTGACTAAAAAGATTAATCCAGGTTTTGAGTATATTTCTTATTGTTACATGGGAAACAAGGTACCAGTAGATTCATTAGAATCTCACAAATAAAACAAGACCAAGCATTCATGATATGCACACTCTTAAGGCTAAGAAATTGGGCTATTAGTAAAAAAAAAGTAGAAAAGGGGTGTTCACAATAATAGTAGCATCTGCTGTTGACGTTACAAACTCAAAACTGTTATGTTCAAACTGCTTTCTTAGCAATCCTGTGAATCACTAAACTAGTATTTAGTTGTATAACCACAGGTTTTCATGATTTCTTCACATCTGCAAGGCATTAATTTTGTTGGTTTGGAACCAAGATTTTGCTTGTTTACTAGTGTGCTTGGGGTCATTGTCTTGTTGAAACACCCATTTCAAGGGCATGTCCTCTTCAGCATAAGGCAACATGACCTCTTCAAGTATTTTGACATATCCAAACTGATCCATGATACCTGGTATGCGATATACGAGGGCTGTCAATAAAGTATAGGTCCTTTTTATTTTTTTCAAAAACTATATGGATTTCATTCATATGTTTTTACGTCAGACATGCTTGAACCCTCGTGCGCATGCGTGAGTTTTTCTACGCCTGTCGGTGACGTCATTCGCCTGTAAGCAATCCTTGTGGGAGGAGTCGTCCAGCCCCTCGTCGGAATTCCTTTGTCTGAGAAGTTGCTGAGAGACTGCCGCTTTGTTTGACCAAAATTTTTCTAAACCTGTGAGGCACATCGAAGTGGACACGGTTCGAAAAGTTAAGCTGGTTTCGGTGAAAAGTTTAACGGCTGATGAGAGATTTGAGGTGATACTGTCGCTTTAAGGACTTCCCACGGTGCGAGACATCGCGCAGCAGTCCCAGGTGCCGTCGTCAGCCTGTTTCAAGCTGAAAACCTCCACATTTCAGGCTCTATTGATCCAGGACATCGTGAGAGAACAGAGAAGTTTCAGAAGAAGTCGGTTTCAGCATTTTATCGGGATATTCCACTGTTAAAGGAGATTTTTTTAATGAAAGACGTGCGGACGGGTCCGCACGTCGGGACGCAGCTGGCGCGGTGCGGTGGCACAAGAAAAACACCTCCGTGTTGATAACCATTTGTAAAATCCAGGCGGCTTTTGATGGCTTTCAGTGGAGTGAGTATATGAGAAATTGTTTAACAGCTGGACATGTTCCAACTTGTCCTTAAGGCTTCCAACGGAGGTGTTTTTCCTGTGGCGGAGCATCGCAGCGGCTGCGAGCCAACGCTGCAATCTGTCCGCACGTCTTTCATTAAAAAAATCTCCTTTAACAGTGGAATATCCAGATGAAATGCTGAAACCGACTTCTTCTGAAACTTCTCTGTTCTCTCACGACGTCCTGGATCAATAGAGCCTGAAATGTGGAGGTTTTCAGCTTGAAACAGGCTGACGACGGCGCCTGGGACCGCTGTGCGACGTCTCGCACCGTGGGAAGTCCTTAAAGCGACAGTATCACCTCAAAATCTCTCATCAGCCGTTCTTCTCAGAGAAAGGAATTCCGACGAGGGGCTGGACGACTCCTCCCACAAGGAGTGCTCACAGGCGAATGATGTCACCGACAGGCGTGGAAAAACTCACGCATGCGCACGAGGGTTCAAGCATGTCTGACGTAAAAATATATGAATGAAATCCATATAGTTTTTGAAAAAAATAAAAAGGACCTATACTTTATTGACAGACCTCGTATTGCCCAACACCATAGTGGGAGAAACATGCCCATATCATGATGCTTGCACCACCATGCTTCACTGTCTTCACTGTGAACTGTGGCTTGAATTCAGAGTTTGGTGGTCGTCTCACAAACTGTCTGCGGCCCTTGGACCCAAAAACAACAATTTTACTCTCATCAGTGTTGTATGGCTGGGGGGGCCTGGCTGCTGGTTTGTTTGCCTTTTGTGTTTCCTCCCAGGTGGCGTGCATTTGGGACCTGAGTGGCTGTGTTGCTGAGGCTGTTAGGGGACTTCACCCTGATCACCTGCGACTCGTCAGGACTCACAGCTGAGGTGCATCTGGAGGGATTGGAGTATGTTGGCATTTAAGACTGAAGTGCACAGTGTGCATTTGCCAGAGGACTCGACCTTGTGACCAGACGGGTGAGATCGTCGTCTTGGAGCCATCTCATCAGCAGCGGACGCTGAGAATGTCCAGGTTGATGCACGGTCTGTGAAAGAGGAGAGGGTGAGGTCTCACGCTCGTCAGCACACTTCCTGAGGTACGTTGGATTTTGTGACTAACAGTTATACAGTCAGTAAATGTGGTGTCCCTCACACCTTATTGTATTGAGCTGTATGTTAGTCATGTAGCAGCTTCCACCTGCGGTGGTGATTTGTGAACGGGATGTTCCATGCCTGCAGGTTGGAAGCTGATCAGTAATCAAGCCAGGAAGTGTTTGCTGTTTGTACACCTTTAAGTGTTCTGTGTAGAGTGGTGGACTCACATAATGGTTCCTTCTTTCACAGACTCGGTTGTTTGCGGCCACCTGGGGGGTGTCGGCGGGGTCCTTGGGTCCGAAACAGCTTCTGGCTCCGGACCATTAGCGCTGCTGGGAGCGCACCACGCCAGACCGCACCTTTATTATATTATGATCACTGTTATGTATTAAATTCAGTTAGCCTTTGTACCGTGCTCTGCTTATTTCATACTGGGTCCTTCAAACGCTGGTCGGTCTCCGAGCTGCGTCCGACACATAACAGTAGTCTCTGGCCAGACATCACGGACCCAGCGGTAGCAGAGACGGTAACGCGCCGGGAAGGCGGCAGCAGACGTTCAGTATTTATCCGGATCAGTTTGCGGGGGCTCTCCGCCAGGAAGGTGCGTGTTGAGAACCCATTACTGGATACTAATTTGTGCTCTCTTGCAGCCGTTTCCTGTGTTTGTGCCTTATCATTGGGTCGTGGTGGAGTGTGACTGGCGACAGCTTCGCGTCACACTCCGACCGTATAAGAGGCTTAAAACGGGAGCTGCAAGAGTGCGTTTGTAATGGGTTCACTGCGCACGGCGGAGCTCTGTTAGCACGGGCGCTGGGCTTCCTGTGCTACAGTCGTAGCCCCGTTTCCCCGGATAAAAGGTAACTATTGCGTCTGTTGTTTCAGCTCCGGCGTTATTTCGTTGAGCACATTTTGGTTGTGTTGCACACAGCTCGCACGAAGATGCAGCTCGTTTGTTTTTTGTCACCAAAGGGGGTTTTTCATTTTTAGCACTCTGGTTCCCCCCTTTGGTGACTGAATCACGGTACCGTCAAGCTCTTGAGTAGGAACAGGTGTGTTCCATGTGGTTGAGCTTGACGGTATAACTCACTGATTTGTTTTGTGTTGGTTCATTTTGTGTGGGTGTGTTTTGAGTGGGTTTTTGTGGGCTTTTGTTTTTTTGTTGTCCACTGTTTGTCTGGGGGTGTGATCCTGCGGCCTTTGTTACACAAAAAAAAAACAAAAAGGAAAGACGGGGGACCCAAACATACTGTGGTGTTGGTCTGTTTTTTTTTTTTTCTTTTGTTTCTTTTGTTTCCCCCCTCCCCGGGGTTAGATGGAACGGTCCCCTGGGGGGTGATTGGTGGTATTTGGGTTGTTTTTTCTTTGTTTTTTGTTATGCCCTCTCTTCTCCTCTGACTCCAGCCGGGGGTGCCGTAGTGTCGGCATTGCTGGAGGGTGGCAGGTTAGTTGTACTGGGCGTTTCCAGGTGGCCTCTGCACCCGGGAGGGGGGGGGGGGGTTGGGTGTTTTGTTTTGTTTTTCCTCACCCCAGTTTCCACCCTCAGGGTTTGACTGTGGTGTCCTCTGGGGGGAAAAGGCGTTGGGTCCATCTAGCCGTGGCGGCCGGGGCTGGGTCCATTGGTCGTGTGGGAGGGCGTCTCCTGGGGTTGACGAGTGGTCCTCTGGGGGCGCTGGTAGTCCCCGTGGGTGACGGTGGAATCCCAGAGGGACCTCGGCCGTGGTTATTACTCCTGGAGCTGGCGGGTGGCCCTCTGGGGGGTGTTGGTCCCTGCGTGTCGTTTGGGGGGGAGGGAGGGGGGGGTCTTTTGCATTTTGTTTGTGTGTTTACATGTGGGTTGTTTTTCTTTTCTCCCATTCCCTGGGGTTTGATGGAACGGTCCTCTGGGGGGGGGGTTGTTTTAGTATTTTTGTTTGTAGGTTTGGGTTGTTTTCCTTCCTTCTCCCCTTCCCCTGGGGTTTGATGGGACGGTCCCCTGGGGAGGGGGGGGGGGGGATGTTTTGGTTGTTTTGTTTTTGACTAATCACTACGTTTGGTTAAAGGCTGACCGCACAGGTGTAGGAACTCCTGGCCACCACCTGTGCTAAGACTGTCAGAAACAAAGGCAAAGATGCAGCCAGTTCAACCAGTCTGTTGGAGGACTAACGCGGACGTGGTTTCCAGCCATGGTCCCTGGAGGGGGGTGTTTCTCCTGGGCCAGGTGTGTGTGGTCGCCGGGAGGCTTCCCGTGAGGGTGGGGTACTGTTGTATGGCTGGGGGGGCCTGGCTGCTGGTTTGTTTGCCTTTTGTGTTTCCTCCCAGGTGGCGTGCATTTGGACTGAGTGGCTGTGTTGCTGAGGCTGTTAGGAGGACTTCACCCTGATCACCTGCGACTCGTCAGGACTCACAGCTGAGGTGCATCTGGAGGGATTGGAGTATGTTGGCATTTAAGACTGAAGTGCACAGTGTGCATTTGCCAGAGACTCGACCTTGTGACCAGACGGGGAGATCGTCGTCTTGGAGCCATCTCATCAGCAGCGGACGCTGAGAATGTCCAGGTTTGATGCACGGTCTGTGAAAGAGGAGAGGGTGAGGTCTCACGCTCGTCAGCACACTTCCTGAGGTACGTTGGATTTTGTGACTAACAGTTATACAGTCAGTAAATGTGGTGTCCCTCACACCCTTATTGTATTGAGCTGTATGTTAGTCATGTATCAGCTTCCACTGCGGTGGTGATTTGTGAACGGGATGTTCCATGCCCTGCAGGTTGGAAGCTGATCAGTAATCAAGCCAGGAAGTGTTTGCTGTTTGTACACCTTTAAGTGTTTCTGTGTGTAGAGTGTGGACTCACATAATGGTTCCTTCTTTCACAGACTCGGTTGTTGCGGCCACCTGGGGGTGTCGGCGGGGTCCTTGGGTCCGAAACAGCTTCTGGCTCCGGACCATTAGCGCTGCTGGGAGCGCACCACGCCAGACCGCACCTTTTATTATTATTATGATCACTGTTATGTATTAAATTCAGTTAGGCCTTTGTACCGTGCTCTGCTTATTTCATACTGGGTCCTTCAAAACGCTGTGCGGTTCTCCGAGCTGCGTCCGACACATAACAATCAGTCCACAAAATATTCCTCCATTCTCTTTAGGCCAGTTGATGTGTTTCTTTGGCAAATTGTAACCTCTTCTGCACGTCTTTAATTTAACAGAGGGACTTTGCGGGGGGATTCTTGCAAATAAATTAGCTTCACACAGGCGTCTTCTAACTGTCACAGCACTTACAGGTAACTCCATACTGTCTTTGATCATCCTGGAGCTGATCAATGGGTGAGCCTTTGCCATTCTGGTTATTCTTCTATCCATTTTGGTGGTTGTTTTCCATTTTCTTCCACGCGTCTCTGTTTTTTTTTTTTGTCCATTTTAAAGCATTGGAGACCATCATGAAGGGTGTGGGCTGTGTTGACAAAGACAAGTGTGGCAGAATTCATAATTACATGTGGCAATGAAGTCCTTATTCAATTTTCTATGACTGCTGCGACTGGAAGTTCTGCAATTCCTACTTGGACCACCAGGACAAATTCCCCTTGTCCTCCTCCCTCTCCATCAACCAACCTGTGACTGTTCTGATACTCTGTCTGTTGTGTAGTTTCTTTCTTTGTGTCCATTTCTACCAGCTCTCTTAAATAACTGTTGCACAACTTCTGACAGCTGATCTCACCTGTTTTCTGTCACCTGTTTATCTGCTCTGTACCTGCAGCCACAGAGGCCTGTTGTCTTCTAAAGATTAAAATTTGAGGCAACTCACTGATTTAAATACTTAAATGGACATTGTCATTTTAATAGACCTTTTTTTTCTCTCAGAATTATTTTAAAGTATTTCAATATTTATGAAATAAAAAATAATTTTGTTAAGCCTGGTTTGTTTATTTATTGTGTATTGACCTGTTTGATCTCTGCTCGTCCTTCTGCTGCTCTCCTCAAAGCAGTTTTTTGTGGTCTTTTGTTTGTTAATCACCTCACCTGTTGCACCCTGGACAATTATGTGACACATTTCTAAAATGTTTTTCCCCTTTTTTCTGCTGCATCTTAATTACATCTTATCTGACAGAACTTCAACATGACCATTATTTTACTGCCTCAGAACTTCATATTCATGATTGACGGCTGCAACAAGGTGTTGAGCACTTTAAGGTATTGTTACATTTAAAAACAGTGCAGCCATTATTCATGATATATTTCATTATAGATCTTTGTCATTTGATTTGTGGATTGTGTCACGTGGCGCTGATTATTTGTCCCATTGTTTAGAAAAATATTCCGTTGTATGATTGATGCCATTCTTCATGGATTTTGGTTCCATATCTTTCCACCCTTGAATGACTCCACTACCTTTTGTAAAAACATATCTGTGATATGAGGAAGCTAAATCCAGTATCTACAAGCTGGGGATCCATGGCTCGCGATTGGGTGGCTGAAATTTTTTCAAGGGTGTTAACAAACTAAGCAAAGCTTGTATAATGAGTTGAATGTCGTGTGAGTCAGAATATCTTTACAGACATCAACAGTTTTTAGAAGGGTGAATTCAGCTTTTATTTGCTGTTAATTATGTCATTTTTTAAATGTTAATTTACTGTCTTCATGTATTTATAAATTGTTTAGGTTTTTGTTATCATATATACACTACTATTACTACTACTACTGTTATTATTATTATTATTATTTAATATTAAGCATTTTTTCTTTATTTGCCTCTCACATGCCTGGAAAAGCTCCTCGCCATCTAACCATGTCCTCAGGTCCTTCAGACTTTTTTCAGTAAAATGGTTCTGGGAGCATGAGCATGACTAAAACCTTTTTGACTTCTGGGGGCTCTGCCTCCCCCAGACCTCCCGCCTTTTTTTTTAGCATTTTTGTTTTTTTTGCTTTTCAGCTGACCCCCCCCAATTACAGCCCTCTTAACCCCCTGCCACTATAATCCTTTTTTAATGTAGACGTAAATTAATATTCACCGTTTTCAGCTAGTTGACAGTAGAGCTGTACAATATAGCCAAATTATCGTATCTCAATATTGTCATATAAATATCACTTATATACATGCTGTCCATATTCTGAGCCGCTTACGTGGGTAGGGAGAGTTCCCATGAGATAAGCTTTCAACCAACCATCCCTGGTTCTCAAGACCAGGAACCTAAGTGGCTCTACTCTCTCTCTCTTTTTAAAGATATTTAGGTGTACCTTAGTAAACACTAGTAGAGTTCCACCTTAGATTTGGAATGTATAATAGAAGATATACCTTACAGAATTTTCATATCAATATGATATACGACATGACTATGATTTTTGACAAAAAGTGCAGCAACAGTGAAAATTAAACATTCTTAAACAAAACAGTAATAATACCACACTCATTTTGTGATCCTGATTTTGGATGTTAATTTCTAATACAGATTTGATTCTCAGAATGTGAGGATGATGTGCTGACACAAGTAAGATGACAAATATTTTACTTATTGCATTTAAGTTGCATCAATAATTCCAACAGAGAAACAAGATAGAGTCAAGAATCTTCGATTAGAAACTTTATTTTCATAATGTATATATTTTGCTTTGACACAGGTGTGATGTGGTGCCATCTCAGGTGGAGGTGGAGGTCGAGGATGAAGCTAAAAGGGACACGTGATGGAGCAAGTCCTGTTTGTGGACCAGTGAGGAGGTGGAGGAAACAGAGGTGTCAGAGGAATGAAGGAAGGTTTCCATCTCATAGAGTTTTGTCAGTGGAAGGAAAGGAATCATTTCCTTCCATCTTGGTGGTCAGGGGGAAAAGATGAGAGGATGAGGTGTTTCCCACAGTGGACTTCAGAAGTTTGGCTTTTTTGTAGGAACAGTGTGTGTGGACCTCGTTGCACACATCAGGCCCATGAAGGTACATTGGATGTTTCCTCTTGTAGTGTCGCCGGAGATTGTCTCCTGTGTTGGATGCGTGGGGCAGATGTCGCAGACATGAGCCTTCATCACTCTGGTCTCTTCTTCCTGATTGGTCCCTGGTTCAGACACAGAGATTAGGAGTGAGAACAGATGTGCTGCTGCAGCTGATGTTTCATCATGTGTGTGTGTGAACAGTTCATGGTCTGCTGATGTGACAACTGTACTTGATGGTCCAACGTGTGCTTACCTGCTCCATTTTGGATTTTATTTGCAGTGTTGAGCTTCTGCGTTGGCTCAGTTTTTACTCCCGCATCCTGTGTTCTTGTCCTCTTTGGGAAGACTTCACCAGCCTCATCTTCTTCTCTTTCTCTTTTTTGTTTGCACTGTTTTGTACACAGTTTTGGAGTTCGACTTGTGGGTCTTGGCATGTTTTCAATTCAAGGATTAATTACTTCACAGAAAATAAAATGATGTACTTCAAGTTGGTCTGCAGCTGGTGGAACTCCAGAGTTTAGTGTCAACACTTGTATTGCAGCTGACTAAAGTGACTGCTGCAGTCTAAGTGCAAAGCTGTGCAACATCACAAAGCCATAAGCCCTTTGACTCATTCATAAACAGCATTGATGATGTCATAAAGCATATCACAAAGCCAGCAGACCTGTGTGTATACTCATTCATAAAGCAGCACTGATGATGTCATAAAGCATATCAGGAAGGCTGACACCATATATGGGCATTTCTTCAACTTGGCCTTGTGATCTTCTAAGATATGTTACACGGTGCAGTGGAAATTATTAGTAATAGTCTTGAAAACAGAAGAAACATTTATGTTCATGTTTATATATGTTATATATATATATATATATATATATATATATATATATATATATATAGGGTGTCCCAAAAAATATACAACATTTAAAACACTCGTTTGACCCTTAAATGCTACAAACTTAATCACTTATGTTTCTTTTTTACTTGAAGAGCCCCTGAAGTTTATGTGATGCCAAGCAAAACTCAGGAAAATGCCAACATTAACCATACTACAGTGAAAAAAACTATTGAGTTTTGGCACCAGACCAAGCGTGTCAAACAGGTGCAGCGACTTTATGCTAGACTGACAAAATGTAGGGCCAATATTGACATTGGTATGCAAAACCTCAACCTTTCAGCTTTTTATCCAGCCATAAATTTATTTCCTAGACATATGCTTTGACCATTTTCTTTGCTGATAAAATGTTGCATATATATATATATATGTACCATATATGGGCATTTCTTCAACTTGGCCTTGTGAACTTCTAAGATACAGTGAGGAAAATAAGTATTTGAACACCCTGCGATTTTGCAAGTTCTCCCACTTAGAAATCATGGAGGGGGTCTGAAATTTTCATCTTAGGTGCATGTCCACTGTGAGAGACATAATCTAAAAGAAAAAAAAAAAATCCGGAAATCACAATGTATGATTTTTAATAATTTATTTGTATGTTACTGCTGCAAATAAGTATTTGAACACCTGTGAAAATCAATGTTAGTATTTAGTACAGTAGCCTTTGTTTGCAATTACAGAGGTCAAATGTTTCCTGTAGTTTTTCACCAGGTTTGCACACACTGTATTTTATGTATTACAGTGGCGGTGTTGTGTGGCTGGGGTGCCTGGCTGGCTTTTGTTTCTGTCTTCTGTTTTCTGTCTTTTGTTTTTCCTTCCAGGTGGCATGCGTTCAGGACTGAGTGGCTGTGTGGCTGAGTTATTAGGACCTCACCCTGATCACCTGAGGCTGGTCATGTGCAGCTCGTCAGGACTCACATCTGTGGTGCATCTATATGGATTGGGGCATGGTTGCATTTAAGTCTGGAGTACACAGTGTGTATTTGCCAGAGACTTGACCTTGTGACCAGACGGGTGAGATCGACGTTTAGAGAACCATCTCATCATCATGGACGCAGAGACCGTACCAGGTTTGATGCCATGGTCTGTGAAAGAGGAGGGGGTGAGGTCTCACGCTCGTCAGCACACTTCCTGAGGTACTTTAGGTTTGTGACTAACATGAGTACAGTCAGTAAATGTGGTGTCCCTCACACCTTATTATATTGAGCTGTTATGTTAGTCGTTTAATCAGCTTCCACTGCAGTGGAGAATTGAACTGGGTGTTCCATGCCTGCAGGGTGGGAAGCTGATTGGTGATTAAGCCAGGAAGTGTTTGCTGTTTATGTACACCTTTGAGTGGTCTCTCTGTGTGTGGAGTGGTGGACTCACATGATGGTTTCTTCTTTCACAGACTCGGTTGGTCGCGGCCACCTGGGGGTGTCGGCAGGGTCCTTGGGTCTGAACTGTTCTGGCTCCGGACCGTTTGTGCTGCTGGGAGCGCACCGTTCTTCCACCTCGCCAGACCGCGCACTTATTTGTTATTAATTAGCACTCACTGTTATGTCATTAAATTCTGTTATCCTTTGAACCGTGCTCTGTTTCCTTTATGCTGTGTCCTACTTCAAACGCTGGTCGTAACTCCGACTGCGTCCGACACATAACAGGCGGCTGGTGAAAAACAGTCTTGGTGGGGCTGCTGTGCCAATAGATTCCCTTGCCTTGTCCAGTACAGGCATTCAAGTGTACAGTCAGAAAATTACTATGATTCCACAATAATCATTTCATGTCCTTCTCAAAATCAGCAGTTTTACAGATAAAGTTAACCATTAAGAGAAAGTTAACCATTTACAGCTATATTAGGCCCCATTTCTAATTTGGAAAGGAACAGTATCAAATACAACACTCAAGTTCTTGAGCAAAGAACATTTCACCATTTGACACACATAGTACACCAAACTGTACTGAACTGCCATTATCTTCAGACAAACAGATCCTGGGGTTCACAATGACACCGACCTTAACAAAATAGAAAATATCAGCAAATTTACACTCTTTCAAAATATGGAAAAATACTTCAATTGACAAAAGAATATTATATACATACAACAATGTTCACACCACCTTCACAGAGAGAGAGAGAGAGAGAGAGAGAGGAAGAGTGTGTGTGAGAGAGAGAGAGTGTGTGTGTGAGAGTGAGAGTGTGTGTGTGAGAGTGAGTGTGAGAGAGAGAGAGTGTGTGTGTGTGTGACAGAGAGAAAGTGTTCATGTGTGTGTGTGTGAGAGAGAGTGAGAGAAAGAGTGTGTGTGTGTGAGAGAGTGTGTGTGTGAGAGTGAGAGTGTGAGAGAAAGTGTTCATGTGTGTGTGTGAGAGAGAGAGTGAGAGAAAGAGTGTGTGTGAGAGAGAGAGTGTGTGTGTGTGAGAGAGAGAGAGTGTGTGTGTGTGTGTATGTGTGTGTGTGAGAGTGAGAGAAAATTAAGGTAATATTTTGCATGAACATTACTGAGTGGAATTGAGGCAAACTAAAGAAGCTACAAAAACTTAAATTAAATAACTTGACTAACTAATAACACCAAAACCTTTAAATTAAATTGTTTAAAATTAATTAACAGTGTAGAGGACAAAGCAAATTAAGTATACAAAACCACTTAATTAAATGCATTGCTAAACTTGGGTTTGTCTGACTATATGTGTCTTGTGTGTACTCAGTGGCTGAGTTAGAATTTCTTTAAAAAACATGTAAATTGCTATTTTAGGGTTTTGTTTTGTTTTTAAACTGAGCAAATAATTTGTTTTAGAGTGTGGAATACTCCAAAGAATATTTCACTTCTGTGAACTGATCCTCATAACGTGTAAAGTGAAATCAAAATACCAGCATGGCTGCAGCTTTGAACACTGTTACAAACAGCCCTGGCCTCCCCTATTAACTGGTCTGCTGTTCCAATAAAGATCACAGCTTTGACCCCCTAAAACAAACAAAAAACAGCACTCATTCGTTTTATCGGAAATTTTCATCCTCGTTTCCACATCAGGAGCAACATAAATCCGAGCAGCTCGTCAGCTGAAGTGGATCCAGAGGAGTCAGTCTGCAGCTGGCAGAGGTGGATTCGCTCCTTTCCACCCCGCAGTAAAGAGCGCAGATCAGCAGCCTCCGTGACGTGTGCACGCTGACAGTGTGAATGAAGCCTGACACGGTTTATAACGAGTCAGACAAACGTCTCTCCTCCAACCGGGATGTGCAATTGTCATTAAACCACGAGAAAGATCTGATGTGCGCACCTCCATGCGCCTCCAAAAGGATCCCCGTGAAACTGGTGTCATTGATTTGATTAGTTTTGTCCCCTTTTAAACCTCCGAAGAGTTCTTCAACTTACTCCAGCAAAACACACGGAGACAAAATAAAAATAAATAAATATAACCCAAACGTCGTCGTCACCATCATCTCTTCCTGCCTGACTGACTGACAGCAGCAGCTGCAGCATCACGTACAACCCCTGGCAATAATTATGGAATCACCGGCCTCGGAGGATGTTCATTCAGTTGTTTGATTTTGTAGAAAAAAGCAGATCACAGACATGACACAAAACTAAAGTCATTTCAAATGGCAACTTTCTGGCTTTAAGAAACACTGTAAGAAATCAGGAAAAAAAAATTGTGGCAGTGAGTAACGGTTACTTTTTTAGACCAAGCAGAGGGAAAAAATATGGACTTGCTCAATTCTGAGGAATAAATTATGGAATCACCCTGTAAATTTTCATCCCCAAAACTAACACCTAGATCTGCTTGTTAGTCTGCATCTAAAAAGGAGTGATCACACCTTGGAGAGCTGTTGCACCAAGTGGACTGACATGAATCATGGCTCCAACACGAGAGATGTCAGTTGAAACAAAGGACAGGATTATCAAACTCTTAAAAGAGGGTAAATCATCACGCAATGTTGCAAAAGATGTTGGTTGTTCACAGTCAGCTGTGTCTAAACTCTGGACCAAATACAAACAACATGGGAAGGTTGTTAAAGGCAAACATACTGGTAGACCAAGGAAGACATCAAAGCGTCAAGACAGAAAACTTAAAGCATTATATCTCAAAAATCGAAAATGCAACAACAAAACAAATGAGGAATGAATGGGAGGAAACTGGAGTCAATGTCTGTGACCGAACTGTAAGTGTTGGGAAAGTGTAGTGACACGGACCCACAACAGGGGGTGTAAATGAACGGACAATGGAAGGAGTCAAATCATAACACTTTACTGGTGTGAATGTCACAACCAAACACAGCAGAATCAGAATGTGCAACAGTCAATTAATAAAAGGTGTCGTGTGGGCAGGCTCGACGATAGGAGACGCCCGTCTGGAAACGAACCGGAACCACACGATTTCCACCGCCACCTGAACCCGAGGAATACTGGAGCCGCCAAGTCCCGGAGTCCCCAGGTGGCCACCTTCCCGGCGTGTCGGATCTGGTACTGCTGGCAGAAAGCAAAAGACAGTCAAAGGGTGGGTGTGTGAACACCCAGTAACACTGGTGGGAATGCCACCTCCACCTCTCACTCAGCGCGTTGCAGCGGTCTCAGCTGAAAAGGAGCGCCGTCTTGCACAGCCTCCTCAAAAACGACCGGTTCTCCTGCAAACACTCACAATAAACAGATTTACAAAAGGCTGAGGATATTACCTCCAGATGAAGATGATATCTCGGCAGTTTGGTGGAGGTGTCTTCCTGCTTTTATACCAGATGTGTTGATTAGTGACAGCTGTCACGGATGATGGGTGACAGCTGTCACCACGGCTTGTTCCTGAGGCGGCAGCGCCCTCTCGTGCCTGAAGCCCGCACTTCAGGCAGGGCGCCTTCTGGTGGTGGGCCAGCAGTACCTCCTCTTCTGGCAGCCCACACAACATGTAAGAAACCGCCTAAAGGAAATGGGATTTACATACAGAAAAGCTAAACGAAAGCCATCATTAACACATAAACAGAAAAAAAACAAGGTTACAGTGGGCTAAGGAAAAGCAATCGTGGACTTTGGATGACTGGATGAAAGTCATATTCAGTGATGAATCTCGAATCTGCATTGGGCAAGGTGATGATGCTGGAACTTTTGTTTGGTGCCGTTCCAATGAGATTTACAGTATATCACTGACTGTAATCTAACGTTCCCGCGTTTTTGTAGCAAGGGCTAAAATTCCAGCGCCCCAAAGCCATGAATTTTGGCAATGTTGACTTGCCAAATATTTATTAATTTTCCCTAGCAACTACATACAATATATATATATTCTGACTTTTCCCCTCCACATCTATGAGTGCAGCGCCCGAGCGCCCCCTATGGGCCAGCCGCCACTGAAATATTAAATTTGTTATTATATAAATAGTCTTTTTCAAGACTTTTTTACTTTTTACTTTTTACCTTTTTATTTTTTTTTTTTTTTTTTACTTTTTTACTTGACTCTACTGGTGGTCGGCTCTCACTGCGGTATTGTATCACTTCTTGTTCCGGAGCACAGCGGTGTTTTTCTGTATCTGTTAGCTGTTTGATCTGCGCAGTTAGATTGATCTAGTTATCTAGATTACGATTTGTTTCCCAGTGTAATCTTTACGTGCCTTAACTAAAGCACTCCTTCTGCTGAATCACCTCTAAATTATTTACACATTATTCGCTTTGCGTGTTTTTAGGAATCCGCTAGCTTAGCGTAGCTACTAGCTCTTAGCCGATTTAGCATGGCGGCTTCTCCTGTCTCTCCCGCACTTTTCTGCTCTGGGTGTGAAATGTTTAGTTATTCCTCGGCCTCCTTTAGCAGTAATGGTACTTGTAATAAGTGTAGCTTATTCGTAGCTTTGGAGGCCAGGCTGGGCGAATTGGAGACTCGGCTCCGCACCGTGGAAAATTCTACAGCTAGCAAGGCCCCTGTAGTCGGTGCGGACCAAGGTAGCTTAGCCGCCGTTAGTTCCCCCCTGGCAGATCCCGAGCAGCCGGGAAAGCAGGCCGACTGGGTGACTGTGAGGAGGAAGCGTAGCCCTAAACAGAAGCCCCGTGTACACCGCCAACCCGTTCACATCTTTAACCGTTTTTCCCCACTCGACGATACACCCGCCGAGGATCAAACTCTGGTTATTGGCGACTCTGTTTTGAGAAATGTGAAGTTAGCGACACCAGCAACCATAGTCAATTGTCTTCCGGGGGCCAGAGCAGGCGACATTGAAGGAAATTTGAAACTGCTGGCTAAGGCTAAGCGTAAATTTGGTAAGATTGTAATTCACGTCGGCAGTAATGACACCCGGTTACGCCAATCGGAGGTCACTAAAATTAACATTGAATCGGTGTGTAACTTTGCAAAAACAATGTCGGACTCTGTAGTTTTCTCTGGGCCCCTCCCCAATCAGACCGGGAGTGACATGTTTAGCCGCATGTTCTCCTTGAATTGCTGGCTGTCTGAGTGGTGTCCAAAAAATGAGGTGGGCTTCATAGATAATTGGCAAAGCTTCTGGGGAAAACCTGGTCTTGTTAGGAGAGACGGCAGCCATCCCACTTTGGATGGAGCAGCTCTCATTTCTAGAAATCTGGCCAATTTTCTTAAATCCTCCAAACCGTGACTATCCAGGGTTGGGACCAGGAAGCAGAGTTGTAGTCTTACACACCTCTCTGCAGCTTCTCTCCCCCTGCCATCCCCTCATTACCCCATCCCCGTAGAGACGGTGCCTGCTCCCAGACTACCAATAACCAGCAAAAATCTATTTAAGCATAAAAATTCAAAAAGAAAAAATAATATAGCACCTTCAACTGCACCACAGACTAAAACAGTTAAATGTGGTCTATTAAACATTAGGTCTCTCTCTTCTAAGTCCCTGTTGGTAAATGATATAATAATTGATCAACATATTGATTTATTCTGCCTAACAGAAACCTGGTTACAGCAGGATGAATATGTTAGTTTAAATGAGTCAACACCCCCGAGTCACACTAACTGTCAGAATGCTCGTAGCACGGGCCGGGGTGGAGGATTAGCAGCAATCTTCCATTCCAGCTTATTAATTAATCCAAAACCCAGACAGAGCTTTAATTCATTTGAAAGCTTGTCTCTTAGTCTTGTCCATCCAAATTGGAAGTCCCAAAAACCAGTTTTATTTGTTATTATCTATCGTCCACCTGGTCGTTACTGTGAGTTTCTCTGTGAATTTTCAGACCTTTTGTCTGACTTAGTGCTTAGCTCAGATAAGATAATTATAGTGGGCGATTTTAACATCCACACAGATGCTGAGAATGACAGCCTCAACACTGCATTTAATCTATTATTAGACTCTATTGGCTTTGCTCAAAAAGTAAATGAGTCCACCCACCACTTTAATCATATCTTAGATCTTGTTCTGACTTATGGTATGGAAATAGAAGACTTAACAGTATTCCCTGATAACTCCCTTCTGTCTGATCATTTCTTAATAACATTTACATTTACTCTGATGGACTACCCAGCAGTGGGGAATAAGTTTCATTACACTAGAAGTCTTTCAGAAAGCGCTGTAACTAGGTTTAAGGATATGATTCCTTCTTTATGTTCTCTAATGCCATATACCAACACAGTGCAGAGTAGCTACCTAAACTCTGTAAGGGAGATAGAGTATCTCGTCAATAGTTTTACATCCTCATTGAAGACAACTTTGGATGCTGTAGCTCCTCTGAAAAAGAGAGCTTTAAATCAGAAGTGTCTGACTCCGTGGTATAACTCACAAACTCGTAGCTTAAAGCAGATAACCCGTAAGTTGGAGAGGAAATGGCGTCTCACTAATTTAGAAGATCTTCACTTAGCCTGGAAAAAGAGTCTGTTGCTCTATAAAAAAGCCCTTCGTAAAGCTAGGACATCTTTCTACTCATCACTAATTGAAGAAAATAAGAACAACCCCAGGTTTCTTTTCAGCACTGTAGCCAGGCTGACAAAGAGTCAGAGCTCTATTGAGCTGAGTATTCCATTAACTTTAACTAGTAATGACTTCATGACTTTCTTTGCTAACAAAATTTTAACTATTAGAGAAAAAATTACTCATAACCATCCCAAAGACGTATCGTTATCTTTGGCTGCTTTCAGTGATGCCGGTATTTGGTTAGACTCTTTCTCTCCGATTGTTCTGTCTGAGTTATTCTCATTAGTTACTTCATCCAAACCATCAACATGTTTATTAGACCCCATTCCTACCAGGCTGCTCAAGGAAGCCCTACCATTATTTAATGCTTCGATCTTAAATATGATCAATCTATCTTTGTTAGTTGGCTATGTACCACAGGCTTTTAAGGTGGCAGTAATTAAACCATTACTTAAAAAGCCATCACTTGACCCAGCTATCTTAGCTAATTATAGGCCAATCTCCAACCTTCCTTTTCTCTCAAAAATTCTTGAAAGGGTAGTTGTAAAACAGCTAACTGATCATCTGCAGAGGAATGGTCTATTTGAAGAGTTTCAGTCAGGTTTTAGAATTCATCATAGTACAGAAACAGCATTAGTGAAGGTTACAAATGATCTTCTTATGGCCTCGGACAGTGGACTCATCTCTGTGCTTGTTCTGTTAGATCTCAGTGCTGCTTTTGATACTGTTGACCATAAAATTTTATTACAGAGATTAGAGCATGCCATAGGTATTAAAGGCACTGCGCTGCGGTGGTTTGAATCATATTTGTCTAATAGATTACAATTTGTTCATGTAAATGGGGAATCTTCTTCACAGACTAAAGTTAATTATGGAGTTCCACAAGGTTCTGTGCTAGGACCAATTTTATTCACTTTATACATGCTTCCCTTAGGCAGTATTATTAGACGGTATTGCTTAAATTTTCATTGTTACGCAGATGATACCCAGCTTTATCTATCCATGAAGCCAGAGGACACACACCAATTAGCTAAACTGCAGGATTGTCTTACAGACATAAAGACATGGATGACCTCTAATTTCCTGCTTTTAAACTCAGATAAAACTGAAGTTATTGTACTTGGCCCCACAAATCTTAGAAACATGGTGTCTAACCAGATCCTTACTCTGGATGGCATTACCCTGACCTCTAGTAATACTGTGAGAAATCTTGGAGTCATTTTTGATCAGGATATGTCATTCAAAGTGCATATTAAACAAATATGTAGGACTGCTTTTTTGCATTTACGCAATATCTCTAAAATCAGAAAGGTCTTGTCTCAGAGTGATGCTGAAAAACTAATTCATGCATTTATTTCCTCTAGGCTGGACTATTGTAATTCATTATTATCAGGTTGTCCTAAAAGTTCCCTAAAAAGCCTTCAGTTAATTCAAAATGCTGCAGCTAGAGTACTGACGGGGACTAGAAGGAGAGAGCATATCTCACCCATATTGGCCTCTCTTCATTGGCTTCCTGTTAATTCTAGAATAGAATTTAAAATTCTTCTTCTTACTTATAAGGTTTTGAATAATCAGGTCCCATCTTATCTTAGGGACCTCGTAGTACCATATTACCCCAATAGAGCGCTTCGCTCTCAGACTGCAGGCTTACTTGTAGTTCCTAGGGTTTGTAAGAGTAGAATGGGAGGCAGAGCCTTCAGCTTTCAGGCTCCTCTCCTGTGGAACCAGCTCCCAATTCAGATCAGGGAGACAGACACCCTCTCTACTTTTAAGATTAGGCTTAAAACTTTCCTTTTTGCTAAAGCTTATAGTTAGGGCTGGATCAGGTGACCCTGAACCATCCCTTAGTTATGCTGCTATAGACGTAGACTGCTGGGGGGTTCCCATGATGCACTGTTTCTTTTTCTTTTTGCTCTGTATGCACCACTCTGCATTTAATCATTAGTGATCGATCTCTGCTCCCCTCCACAGCATGTCTTTTTCCTGGTTCTCTCCCTCAGCCCCAACCAGTCCCAGCAGAAGACTGCCCCTCCCTGAGCCTGGTTCTGCTGGAGGTTTCTTCCTGTTAAAAGGGAGTTTTTCCTTCCCACTGTAGCCAAGTGCTTGCTCACAGGGGGTCGTTTTGACCGTTGGGGTTTTACATAATTATTGTATGGCCTTGCCTTACAATATAAAGCGCCTTGGGGCAACTGTTTGTTGTGATTTGGCGCTATATAAAAAAGATTGATTGATTGATTGATAAATTATAGATGAATTTGTATTGAACTTTAAAACGTGAAAGAACCTGTATAATTATAGTTCATGCTGTTAATGAAGTGTGAAATTCTGCGACACTTTCAGCTGTGGAGTATTCTGAGCACTTTTTTTCTGGTCTATTATTGAGAGTTAATGTATGTGTGTGTGTGTGTGTGTGTGTGTGTGTGTATTTATACGCACACGTGCGTGTGTGTGACACCATATATGTATGTGAGTTTTAGCCAACTGCATTTGTCTTCATCTTTTTCGTTTTTCCTCAGGTATCATTGTCTCATTTCAGCTGTTTATTTTACAGGATCAGCTTTTATTTTGTCTCCATAGTCATGGGTTGCAGTTGTCTTTATGTCACATATTAAAAATATATTAAAATTCATTTTACCCCTTTCATGCATCATGGTCATTACAGTGGACCATTATTCAAAAGCCATTTTCTTTATATGCATGGTTTTAAGGTTGCAGTTGTTTTTCAGTCACAACATTGGACTCTTTTCTGTCATCCTGTGCACTGCCACCCACTGGCGAGCCCCTGCAAGTGCAACACCAATTTCACAATTCCAAGATAGCTGACAGCCAACCTCAAATTTAAATTTATTATTACACTTTATATAGTGCCACATCACAACAAAGCTGCCTCAAGGCGCTTCACACAAGTAAGGTCTAACCTTACCGACCCCTAGAGCAAGCACACAGGAGACATGGTCAGGAAAAACTCCCTCTGATGATACTGAGGAAGAAACCTCAAGCAGTTCAGGCTCAGAGGGGTGACCCACTGCATAGGCCATTCTAAGAGTTAGAAAGGTTTTTACAAAGTTTTACAGAACTGAAGAAACAGCAAACAGGAATTCAAAAACTTCTTCTTCATCAGCTTCAGGCATGGCATCTCTTAAATCCTGGTTAACTCATGAACATCCTGCTAGTGCTTCTAAAGTAGGACACCCTAGCAGGTACATCAAATTTGGTAACATCAAGTAATCGCCAAGTAGTAATACAGTTCCTAAACTTTCGTTGTATCATTTAGAAATCATGATTAATGATGTTTCCACTGAAATGGACATCATACAACACCAGCTATATTTAACTGTTACTGTGATTTTCTTATTCTTACACATACTTCATCTAATCAATAGAATTCAGTTTATTCATGACTGGCTAAATCGTAACATGGTCATTCCAAAAGTAGGATAAGGTCAACCCTCCCCCAAAAGCCTGCACAAAGTCAATAGTGGTAAGGAAAAACTCCCCTCAAGTATTACTAATGAAGAAACATCAAGCAGACCAGATTCAGGGGTGGCCAACTGCTTCAGCAATACTTGCAATAACAAAATGAGGTGAACAAAGTACAACAAAGAATTGTCAACCATGTAAACAAAAATAAATGTCACTAATGCAACCGATAACATCCAGTATGCAACTGAAAAACTGTGCATATGATAATTTTTCCGCTTCCAAAGATGTAGGTTCGGTGCATTTGAAGAATTTAAATTGGCTGTATTTGTTCGTGTGAGTGTGTTTGTCATATTTGGCCCTACCCTGCCTCTTGTCCTATGACTGCTGCGATAGACTCCAGCTCAACCACCCCTGGCCCCTGTGATTTCAATAAGTGAACATAGAGAATGAATGAATGAATGAACTGTCCAGGTGTCTAAATTTGGATTATAGGATTCTTTCTTGCAGGAATATGGGAACTATATTACATGTAAGAATGACACTTTATGATTTCAGACCACCAAAAAGTTCTTTTTTGCCTGTTTTGGGGGATCCAAGCCTTAATTTGGGGCACAGACCTCCCCATTACTTACTGTACTTTCAAATATGTTCATAACTATCTTCATTCTTTGTAGCACAGATTCTGGAAACATTCATGAGAGATTTGGGTCCATATTAATACAATAACATGCTATTTGAGGGCGGTATGCATTTTCAGGAGGCCCGACGTCCATGTCTAGTCGCCTGCAATGACAACTATTTGCCCTCGGGCGAATAGTTGTCATTGCGGGCGACGGCATGGATGGAGGGACTCAGAAAAATGCATACCGCAAGACAACAGCATGTTATTTGCATTATTATCACTTTTTACTGAGATACACAACACGTAACTCGTACATAAAAAGTTGGCTGACTTAACTTTTGTTGTGTCGGTTGGTGCGCGCGCTGCTCTCCAAATTCGACTGCGCCCTCATCAAGGTGGCTGCTTTAGCTGTTGTTCATTGTTGTACTATCCATGAGAAAATCATCCAGAATATCCAAATTGGGACCAAAACACACTTCTCACCTTTTCATCTTTTCCTCTGCGGACAGTTTTTTTTCCCCCTCTGCGGACAGTTCTTGTGCTGTGCGCGATGACGTCATTTGTTTACGCACAGCGGGTGGATATAGCCAGATAGCGTCGACGTAAATTTATGATACCAGCCTAGCAACACCCCGGTAAAGTGATAATAATAATAATACAATAACATGCTTTTGGAGGGCGGTATGCATTTTCACAGGCCTGATGCCCAGTCACCCAAAATGACTGATATTCACCCTCGTCTAACTCAGGACAATATCGGTCATTTGGGCAACAGGTCATGGACGGAGGGACATTGAAATGGGTCATTCCATGTCAATTCAATGAGGGCCTCACACACTTTGTCTCAGATTTTCTTCAAATTGTACTCAAATATTCCCAGACTATTCAGAACAACAAATCTGAAGTTTGAGGCCTGTAGACCAAGTAGTTTCTGAGATATGGCCAATTTAGTGTGCATGGGCTCTGCTGGTTTTTAGGCAAAAAATTATGGCCGTCATTTCTGGAGCGATGTTCAAGGCAGAATATCTCAGCAAATAATGGAGTTAGAGGCCTGACATTTTCTGTGGCAGTTGTCATGGACACCCAGACTTGGACTATAGTCAAACAACAGACATTGACACTAAACTGTGAAGTTTATGTATGCTCAAACTATGGCAAATATTACATTGACTATTGCGAGCATCCATGTTTGAGACACTGAAGCATACCATTACACTCAAAGAAGACTTTCCATTTCTTGGCTCCTTAATGCCAGCTATACTGGCTATGAAATATTTTAATTTGGCATATCTGTGTTAAACAGTTATTGTGGGAGAAACCTCTGAAATCTGAGAAAAGCATTTTGTGGTCGAATTTTATTAGAAGAAAAGCTCATGTGGGCAGTAAATAAAACTTTTCAAACTGATTCCATTTTGAAGGTATTGATATCTACTTTATGTGTTATAAATATGGCCTTCTTTATGAAACTCCTTCTTGGTTAAGTTAAGCATCCAATTATGGCTAATTTGTGCACTCACGAATGTATTTCTAGTGCTGAAATGACAATTTCATTTTAATTGTGTGCACACACTGCATTCATATGATCCATGGCACACCCCAGAGTGCTTGCACATAGATCTGCCAGGGAGATTCCCCAAGGTTTCCATGGTTACTAGGCTTATATCCACCTGCATGATGAGTGTGATCTTGTGTGATGTGCCTGTTCTGGAAAGCAGAAGTTCTCTTGTTGCATCGTCTAAGTCTGTGATGGGCTTGACCCCAGGTTTCCTACAAGAAACCATGAAATTGAAAAGTGTTATTCCAAAGCATTACATGACACTGACAAGACTGATCAATACCAATAGAAAAACTGCTTTCAGTGTTTATTGGTCTGTTTAAAGAATTTTGAAATGTAGATCATCAAAATATTCACCTGCAGAAAGAAGTGTGATGACATTCACTTTAATCAGACCAAAAAGAACAGGGAGGAAGATGTGCAGCCATTCTTACTCCAACCAGACTGACAGCAGCAGCTTTGAACATGTCCAGACATGCAGTACCCCATTCACAACATCACACTCATCATGCAGGTGGATATAAGGCTACTAACCGCAGAAACCTTGGGGGGTCCCCTTGGCAGATCTATGTGCAAGCATTCTGGGGTGTGCACACAATTAAAATTAAATTGTCATTTCAGCGCTAGAAATACATTTGCGAGTGCACAAATTAGCCATAATTGGATGCTTAAATTAACCAGGAAGGAGTTTCATAATGAAGGCCATATTAAAAACACATAAAGTAGACATCAATACCTTCAAAATGGAATCAGTTTGAAGTGTTTTATTTACTGCCCACATGAGCTTTTCTTCTAATAAAATTCGACCACAAAATGTTTTTTTCAGATTTCAGAGGTTTCTCCCACAATAACTGTTTACCACAGATATGCCAAATTTACATATTTCATAGCCAATATAGCTGGCATTAAGGAGCCAAGAAATGGAAAGGCTTCTTTGAGTGTAATGGTATGCTTCAGTGCCTCAAACATGGATGCTCGCAATAGTCAATGTAATATTTTCCATAGTTTGAGTATACATAAACTTCACAGTTTAGTGTCAATGTCTGTTATTTGACTATAGTCCAAGTCTGGGTGTCCATGACACCTGCCACAGAAAATGTCAGGCCTCTAGGTCCATTATTTGCTGAGATATTCTACCTTGAACATGGCACCAGGAATGACGGCCATAGTTTTTGCCTAAAGAACGGCAGACCCCATGCACACTAAATTGGCCATATCTCAGAAACGACTTGGTCTGCAGGCCTCAAAATTCAGATTTGTTGTTCTGAATAGTCTGGGAATATTTGATGAAAATTTAAAGAAAATCTGAGACAAAGTGCGTGAGGCCCCTCAAATATTTGTTGAATTGACATGGAATGACCCAAATGCATACCGTACGACAACTGCATGTTATTTGCATTATTATCACTTACTGAGATACACAACATGTGGAATCACATTAACAAGATTTAATGTCATTTCAAAACGCACGACACCCAGCAAACACATACATCAAAAGTTGGCTAACTCGTGTTGGCTGGTACCACGCTGCTCTCCAAATTCCCCAGGGCGTCCTCATCAAGCTGGCTCCTTTGGCTGCTGTTCATTGTCGGACTATCCATGATGAAATCATCCGGAGTATCCGTATTGAGGCCAACACACACTTCTCGTCTGCAGACAGTTCTTGGGTTGCGCATGCTATGATGTCATCACTTTATGCACAGCAGGCGGGTATTGGGATACCTGCCCGTTACTGTGGGCAGGTATCGACAGTTAGCATAAATGTAAATTTATGCTACCGGCCCACCAACACCTCAAAGGTGGCGCACTCATGTCGATTGTAGTTTTGAGCACTGAGGTTAAACTATCCACAAGACTATCTACTGACTGGGTATTTACCAAATGTGAAGCTAAGACATCAGGCAGTCTAGCTTCCAGTTCAGTCTTGGTTGAGGAATTGATGCGTCACCGTAGTGATATATAAGGTTGTTGTTCCACTAAACGGCAGCAAAACTGTAAACTTAATAAGTGAGTGATCAGAGACCACTGATGTAAGAGACATGATGTCAATATTTGTGACAGCAAGACCACGTGCGAGAGCCAAATCCAGGGTATTTCCACTAATGTGCGTCACTGAACTTAATATAGGATGCTGTACCATGACAGCAATGACACACAAGGCTTATGAAAAATGACATTTAATTCCATAAGCAGACACACAGATCCAAGTGCATTTGAATTTTTAATACACACCATGTAAAGAAACACACTCTCCATCAGAGTGGAGTGAAATACAGCAGATAGCATCTCAACATTTGGACATTAAAGAGTCGTACACTTGAACCCCACACATAATGCTGCACATTAAATTCCACAGATTTTCATTATAACAGCAGATGGTAAACACATTCACATACATACCTACAATGGAGCACAATACTGTTCAATATAAATACTAGTATTTGTTCTTCCTCATTGCTGCTCAGCTGTTTCATGGATGACTTTGAGACTTTCCCTCATTGTTTCATTTGCCACTGAACAGGGTTAATCCTGGTTATTGTGACGGTTTGTAATCATGTGGTTGTAGGTACAGGCAGTGGTGGACACAGTTCAGATAATCCCATAACAGATAATTATCAAAGCTAATGTTTTTGTGAGTGGATTAGCTTTTCAGATAAGTTTTAAAACCATCACCGGACCAATTATCTTCCGATAAATTTAGTTCTGATAACTTTTAGTCTGATATCATAAACATACTTTTACAGTTAGGAATGAACATGCAAACTGCACAAACTGTCCCACACTGTTGTTGCTAAATTTTGAACATCTTGAAATTATCGCCATGATGAGCCTCGTTAACCAAATATTCTGCCTCTAAGAGCCTCTCAGAGCCACTATTCTCCCATGATAGTTGAATACCTTCTCTTGTACCCAAAAACAAAACAAAACAAACAAACAAACAAAAAAACATGCTGTGTGGCTCATTATTCACTGTTCATTATTTTTTGGGACCAAGGCTTTTGTCTCTACTTGGCTTTGCAATAAAGTGTCGTCCTGATTTTGGATATTAATTTCTAATACAGATTTGATTCTCAGAATGTGAGGATGATGTGCTGACACAAGTAAGATGACAAATATTTTACTTACTGCATTTAAGTTGCATCAATAATTCCAACAGAAAAACAAGATAGAGTCAAGAATCTTTGATTAGAAACTTTATTTTCATAATGTATATATTTTGTTTTGACACAGGTGTGATGTGGTGCCATCTCAGGTGGAGGTGGAGGTCGAGGATGAAGATAAAAGGGACACGTGATGGAGCAAGTCCTGTTTGTGGACCAGTGAGGAGGTGGAGGCAAGAGAGGTGTCAGAGGAATGAAGGAAGGTTTCCATCTCGTAGAGTTTTGTCAGTGGAAGGAAAGGAATCATTTCCTTCCATCTTTGGTGGTCCAGGGGGAAAGGATTAGAGGATGAGATGTTTCCCACTGTGGACTTCAGAAGTTTGGCTTTTTTGTAGGAACAGTGTGTGTGGACCTCGTTGCACACATCAGGCCCATGAAGGTACATTGGATGTTTCCTGTTGTAGTGTCGCCGGAGATTGTCTCGTGTGTTGGATGCGTGGGGGCAGATGTCGCAGACATGAGCCTTCATCACTCTGGTCTCTTCTTCCTGATTGGTCCCTGGTTCAGACACAGAGATTAGGAGTGAGAAACAGATGTGCTGCTGCAGCTGATGTTTCATCATGTGTGTGTGTGGAACAGTTCATGGTCTGCTGATGTGACAACTGTACTTGATGGTCCAACGTGTGCTTACCTGCTCCATTTTGGATTTTATTTGCAGTGTTGAGCTTCTGCGTTGGCTCAGTTTTTACTCCTGCATCCTGTGTTCTTGTCCTCTTTGGGAAGACTTCACCAGCCTCATCTTCTTCTCTTTCTCTTTTTTGTTTCCACTTTTTTGTACACAGTTTTGGAGCTCGACTTGTGGGTCTTGGCATGTTTTCAATTCAAGGATTAATTACTTCACAGAAAATAAAAATGATGTACTTCAAGTTGGTCTGCAGCTGGTGGAACTCCAGAGTTTAGTGTCAACACTTGTATTGCAGCTGACTAAAGTGACTGCTGCAGTCTAAGTGCAAAGCTGTGCAACATCACAAAGCCATAAGCCCTTTGACTCATTCATAAAACAGCATTGATGATGTCATAAAGCATATCACAAAGCCAGCAGACCTGTGTGTATACTCATTCATAAAGCACCACTGATGATGTCATAAAGCATATCAGGAAGGCTGACACCATATATGGGCATTTCTTCAACTTGGCCTTGTGATCTTCTAAGATATGTTACATGGTGCAGTGGAAATTATTAGTAATAGTCTTGAAAACAGAAGAAACATTTATGTTCATGTTTATATATATATATATATATATAGGGTGTCCCAAAAAATATACAACATTTAAAACACTCGTTTTGACCCTTAAATGCTACAAACTTAATCACTTATGTTTCTTTTTTACTTTAAGAGCCCCTGAAGTTTATGTTGATGCCAAGCAAAACTCAGGAAAATGCCAACATTAACCATACTACAGTGAAAAAAATTATTGAGTTTTGGCACCAGACCAAGCGTGTCAAACAGGTGCAGCGACTTTATGCTAGACTGACAAAATGTAGGGCCAATATTGACATTGGTATGAAAAACCTCAACCTTTCAGCTTTCTATCCAGCCATAAATTTATTTCCTAGACATATGCTTTGACCATTGTCTTTGATGATAAAATGTTGCATATATATATATATATATATATATATATATATATATATATATATATATATATATATATATATATATATATACTCAACAAAAACTCAACAAAAATATAAACACAACACTTTTGGTTTTGTTCCCATTTTGTATGAGATGAACTCAAAGATCTAAAACTTTTTCCACATACACAATATCACCATTTCCCTCAAATATTGTTCACAAACCAGTCTAAATCTGTGATAGTGAGCACTTCTCCTTTGCTGAGATAATCCATCCCACCTCACAGGTGTGCCATATCAAGATGCTGATTAGACACCATGATTAGTGCACAGGTGTGCCTTAGACTGTCCACAATAAAACTCTCTAAAACACTCTGAAAGGTGCAGTTTTGTTTTATTGGGGGGGATACCAGTCAGTATCTGGTGTGACCACCATTTGCCTCATGCAGTGCAAAACATCTCCTTCGCATAGAGTTGATCAGGTTGTCAATTGTGGCCTGTGGAATGTTGGTCCACTCCTCTTCAATGGCTGTGCGAAGTTGCTGGATATTGGCAGGAAATGGTACACGCTGTCGTATACGTCGGTCCAGAGCAACCCAAACATGCTCAATGGGTTACATGTCCGGTGAGTATGCAGGTCATGCAAGAACTGGGATATTTTCAGCTTCCAAGAATTGTGTACAGATTCTTGCAACATGGGGCCGTGCATTATCCTGCTGCAACATGAGGTGATGTTCTTGGATGTATGGCACAACAATGGGCCTCAGGATCTCGTCACGGTATCTCTGTGCATTCACAATGCCATCAATAAAATGCACCTGTGTTCTTCGTCCATAACAGACGCCTGCCCATACCATAACCCCACCGCCACCATGGGCTACTCGATCCACAACACTGACATCAGAAAACCGCTCACCCACACGACTCCACACACGCTGTCTGCCATCTGCCCTGGACAGTGTGAACCGGGATTCATCCATGAAGAGAACATCTCTCCAACGTGCCAAACGCCAGCGAATGTGAGCATTTGCCCACTCAAGTCGGTTACGACGACGAACTGGAGTCAGGTCGAGACCCCGATGAGGATGACAAGCATGCAGATGAGCTTCCCTGAGATGGTTTCTGACAGTTTGTGCAGAAATTATTTGGTTATGCAAACCGATTGTTTCAGCAGCTGTCCGAGTGGCTGGTCTCAGACGATCTTGAAGGTGAACGTGCTGGATGTGGAGGTCCTGGGCTGGTGTGGTTACACGTGGTCTGCTGTTGTGAGGCTGGTTGGATGTACTGCCAAATTCTCTGAAATGCCTTTGGAGACGGCTTATGGTAGAGAAATGAACATTCAATACACGAGCAACAGCTCTGGTTGACATTCCTGCTGTCAGCATGCCAATTGCACGCTCCCTCAAATCTTACGACATCTGTGGCATTGTGCTGTGTGATAAAACTGCACCTTTCAGAGTGGCCTTTTATTGTGGGCAGTCTAAGGCACACCTGTGCACTAATGATGGTGTCTAATCAGCATCTTGATATGGCACACCTGTGAGGTGGGATGGATTATCTCAGCAAAGGAGAAGTGCTCACTATCACAGATTTAGACTGGTTTGTGAACAATGTTTGAGGGAAATGGTGATATTGTGTATGTGGAAAAAGTTGTAGATCTTTGAGTTCATCTCATACAAAATGGGAGCAAAACCAAAAGTGTTGTGTTTATATTTTTGTTGAGTATATATATATATATATATATATATATACACAGTAGTGTTCAAAATAATAGTAGTGCTATGTGACTAAAAAGATTAATCCAGGTTTTGAGTATATTATGGGAAACAAGGTACCAGTAGATTCATTAGAATCTCACACATAAAACAAGACCAAGCATTCATGATATGCACACTCTTAAGGCTAAGAAATTGGGCTATTAGTAAAAAAAAGTAGAAAAGGGGTGTTCACAATAATAGTAGCATCTGCTGTTGACGTTACAAACTCAAACCTGTTATGTTCAAACTGCTTTTTTAGCAATCCTGTGAATCACTAAACTAGTATTTAGTTGTATAACCACAGTTTTTCATGATTTCTTCACATCTGCGAGGCATTAATTTTGTTGGTTTGGAACCAAGATTTTGCTTGTTTACTAGTGTGCTTGGGGTCATTGTCTTGTTGAAACACCCATTTCAAGGGCATGTCCTCTTCAGCATAAGGCAACATGACCTCTTCAAGTATTTTGACATATCCAAACTGATCCATGATACCTGGTATGCGATATACGAGGGCTGTCAATAAAGTATAGGTCCTTTTAATTTTTTTCAAAAACTATATGGATTTCATTCATATGTTTTTACGTCAGACATGCTTGAACCCTTGTGCGCATGAGTGAGTTTTTCCACGCCTGTCGGTGACGTCATTCGCCTGTGAGCACTCCTTGTGGGACGAGTCGTCCAGCCCCTCGTCGGAATTCCTTTGTCTGAGAAGTTGCTGAGAGACTGGCGCTTTGTTTGATCAAAATTTTTTCTAAACCTGTGAGGCACATCGAAGTGGACACGGTTCGAAAAATTAAGCTGGGTTTCGGTGAAAAGTTTAACGGCTGATGAGAGATTTTGAGGTGATACTGTCGCTTTAAGGACTTCCCACGGTGCGAGACGTCGCGCAGCGGTCCCAGGTGCCGTCGTCAGCCTGTTTCAAGCTGAAAACCTCCACATTTCAGGCTGTATTGATCCAGGACGTCGTGAGAGAACAGAGAAGTTTCAGAAGAAGTCGGTTTCAGCATTTTATCGGGATATTCCACTGTTAAAGGAGATTTTTTTAATGAAAGACGTGCGGACGGGTCCGCACGTCAGGACACAGCTGGCGCGGTGCGGCGGCACAGGAAAAACACCTCCGTGTTGATAACCATTTGTAAAATCCAGGCGGCTTTTGATGGCTTTCAGTGGAGTGAGTATATGAGAAATTGTTTAACAGCTGGACATGTTCCAACTTGTCCTTAAGGCTTCCAACGGAGGTGTTTTTCCTGTGGCGGAGCGTCGCAGCGGCTGCGAGCCGACTCTGCAATCCGTCCGCACGTCTTTCATTAAAAAAATTTCCTTTAACAGTGGAATATCCAGATGAAATGCTGAAACCGACTTCTTCTGAAACTTCTCTGTTCTCTCACGACGTCCTGGATCAATAGAGCCTGAAATGTGGAGGTTTTCAGCTTGAAACAGGCTGACGACGGCACCTGGGACTTCTGCGCGACGTCTCGCACCGTGGGAAGTCCTAAAAGCGACAGTATCACCTCAAAATCTCTCATCAGCCGTTAAAATTTTCACCGAAAACCAGCTTAATTTTTCGACCCGTGTCCACTTCGATGTGCCTCACAGGTTTAGAAAAAATTTTGATCAAACAAAGCGCCAGTCTCTCAGCAACTTCTCAGAGAAAGGAATTCCGACGAGGGGCTGGACGACTCCTCCCACAAGGAGTGCTCACAGGCGAATGACGTCACCGACAGGCGTGGAAAAACTCATGCATGCGCACGAGGGTTCAAGCATGTCTGACGTAAAAACATATGAATGAAATCCATATAGTTTTTGAAAAAAATAAAAAGGACCTATACTTTATTGACAGACCTCGTATTGCCCAACACCATAGTAGGAGAAACATGCCCATATCATGATGCTTGCACCACCATGCTTCACTGTCTTCACTGTGAACTGTGGCTTGAATTCAGAGTTTGGTGGTCGTCTCACAAACTGTCTGCGGCCCTTGGACCCAAAAACAACAATTTTACTCTCATCAGTCCACAAAATATTCCTCCATTTCTCTTTAGGCCAGTTGATGTGTTCTTTGGCAAATTGTAACCTCTTCTGCACGTCTTTAATTTAACAGAGGGACTTTGCGGGGGATTCTTGCAAATAAATTAGCTTCACACAGGCGTCTTCTAACTGTCACAGCACTTACAGGTAACTCCAGACTGTCTTTGATCATCCTGGAGCTGATCAATGGGTGAGCCTTTGCCATTCTGGTTATTCCTTTATCCATTTTGATGGTTGTTTTCCATTTTCTTCCACGTGTCTCTGTTTTTTTTTTTGTCCATTTTAAAGCATTGGAGACCATCAATGAAGGGTGTGGGCTGTGTTGACAAAGACAAGTGTGGCAGAATTCATAATTACATGTGGCATGAAGTCCTTTATTCAATTTTCTATGACTGCTGCGACTGGAAGTTCTGCAATTCCTACTTGGACCACCAGGACAAATCCCCCTTGTCCTCCTCCCTCTCCATCAACCAACCTGTGACTGTTCTGATACTCTGTCTGTTGTGTAGTTTCTTTCTTTGTGTCCATTTCTACCAGCTCTCTTAAATAACTGTTGCACAACTTCTGACAGCTGATCTCACCTGTTTTCTGTCACCTGTTTTATCTGCTCTGTACCTGCAGCCACAGAGGCCTGTTGTCTTCTAAAGATTAAAATTTGAGGCAACTCACTGATTTAAATACTTAAATGGACATTGTCATTTTAATAGACCTTTTTGTTCTCTCAGAATTATTTTAAAGTATTTCAATATTTATGAAATAAAAAATAATTTTGTTAAGCCTGGTTTGTTTATTTATTGTGTATTGACCTGTTTGATGTCTGCTCGTCCCTTCTGCTGCTCTCCTCAAAGCAGTTTTTTGTGGTCTTTTGTTTGTTACCTCACCTGTTGCAACCTGGACAATTATGTGACACATTTCTAAAATGTTTTCCCCTTTTTCTGCTGCATCTTAATTACATCTTATCTGACAGAACTTCAACATGACCATTATTTTACTGCCTCAGAACTTCATATTTCATGATTGACGGCTGCAACAAGGTGTTGAGCACTTTAAGGTATTGTTACATTTAAAAACAGTGCAGCCACTATTCATGATATATTTCATTATAGATCTTTGTCATTTGATTTGTGGATTGTGTCACGTGGCGCTGATTATTTGTCCCATTGTATAGAAAAATATGCCGTTGTATGATTGATGCCATTCTTCATGGATTTTGGTTCCATATCTTTCCACTCCTTGAATGACTCCACTACCTTTTTGTAAAAACATATCTGTGATATGAGGAAGCTAAATCCAGTATTCTACAAGCTGGGGATCCATGGGCTCGAGATTGGGTGGCTGAAAGTTTTTCAAGGGTGTTAGCAAACTAAGCAAAGCTTGTATAATGAGTTTGAATGTCGTGTGAGTTCAGAATATCTTTACAGACATCAACAGTTTTTAGAAGGGGAATTCAGCTTTTATTTGCTGTTAATTATGTCATTTTTTTTAAATGTTAATTTACTGTCTTCATGTATTTATAAATTGTTTAGGTTTTTGTTATCATATATACACTACTATTACTACTACTACTGTTATTATTATTATTATTATTTAATATTTAAGCATTTTTCTTTATTTGCCTCTCACATGCCTGGAAAAGCTCCTCGCCATCTAACCATGTCCTTCAGGTCCTTCAGACTTTTTTCAGTAAAATGGTTCTTGGGAGCATGAGCATGACTAAAACCTTTTTGCTTCTGGGGGCTCTGCCTCCCCCAGACCTCCCGCCTTTTTAAGCATTTTTCTTTTTTTGCTTTTCAGCTGACCCCCCCAATTACAGCCCTCTTAACCCCCTGCCACTATAATCATTTTTTAATGTAGATGTAAATTAATATTCAATGTTTTCAGCTAGTTGACAGTAGAGCTGTACAATATAGCCAAATTATCGTATCTCAATATTGTCATATAAATATCACTTATATACATGCTGTCCATATTCTTGAGCCGCTTACGTGGGTAGGGAGAGTTCCCATGAGATAAAAAAGCTTTTCAACCAACCATCCCTGGTTCTCAAGACCAGGAACCTAAGTGGCTCTACTCTCTCTCTCTTTTTAAAGATATTTAGGTGTACCTTAGTAAACACTAGTAGAGTTCCACCTTAGATTTGGAATGTATAATAGGCGTCTGTTAATCTGGCTATTCATTTGGCTTCCCCAAATACAGCTGCACTTCAAGGTCGCTGTGATAAGAACCTCCTCAGAAGATCAACACTTATGCCTCGCTCCCTGGTCTTCCCCCCTCCCCTCAGCTTCTCCAGCTCTGATGTGAACTGTGAACTGTCCAGGACTTTCTCAGACTGCGCAGGGCTGTTCCCTTCCCCATCCAGAACTGTCAGACAAGGCCGTTGACGGCGCCGAACTGGCTGCCTTCCGGAGTGTTCTGATAAACTGGTCCTTTCAAATCTCGGTTGTCGTCCTGTGTCCTTGTTTTGTCTCTGTGATTACTGTTTTTTGTGCTGATGGGATTTTTTTTTCCTCATTGCCGCTGTGTAATGCAGCAGCTATGAGGGTTTTTTTTTTCTTCTCCTCTTCCCTCGTGTTTTGCTTTCCTATATATGTTTTATGTACCGGGCCGGCCTATGTGTTGTGTGTTGTGTGTGTTGTTTGTTATGGGTCGGTGTTGGTTTGCTCAGCCCTGCTGTTGACCAAGGCAGGGATGTACATCTGGAGCTGGTCCCCGGGCACCTTTTATGGCGACCTCTGCTCCTACTGGCAAATAGGATGGGTTAAATGCAGTAGCCACATTTCATTGTGCAGGGAAGATGTTCTTCTGTACTGTGCATATGACAATAAAATTTCCTTGATTCCTTGATATACCTTACAGAATTTTCATATCAATATGATATACGACATGACTATGATTTTTGACAAAAAGTGCAGCAACAGTGAAAATTAAACATTCTTAAACAAAACAGTAATAATACCACACTCATTTTGTGATCCTGATTTTGGTTGTTAATTTCTAATACAGATTTGATTCTCAGAATGTGAGGATGATGTGCTGACACAAGTAAGATGACAAATATTTTACTTACTGCATTTAAGTTGCATCAATAATTCCAACAGAAAAACAAGATAGAGTCAAGAATCTTTGATTAGAAACTTTATTTTCATAATGTATATATTTTGCTTTGACACAGGTGTGATGTGGTGCCGTCTCAGGTGGAGGTCAAGGATGAAGCTACAAGGGACACGTGATGGAGAAAGTCCTGTTTGTGGACCAGTGAGGAGGTGGAGGAAACAGAGGTGTCAGAGGAATGAAGGAAGGTTTCCATCTCATAGAGTTTTGTCAGTGGAAGGAAAGGAATCATTTCCTTCCATCTTTGGTGGTCCAGGGGGAAAAGATGAGAGGATGAGGTGTTTCCCACTGTGGACTTCAGAAGTTTGGCTTTTTTGTAGGAACAGTGTGTGTGGACCTCGTTGCACACATCAGGCCCATGAAGGTACATTGGATGTTTCCTCTTGTAGTGTCGCCGGAGATTGTCTCGTGTGTTGGATGCGTGGGGGCAGACGTCGCAGACATGAGCCTTCATCACTCTGGTCTCTTCTTCCTGATTGGTCCCTGGTTCAGACACAGAGATTAGGAGTGAGAAACAGATGTGCTGCTGCAGCTGATGTTTCATCATGTGTGTGTGTGGAACAGTTCATGGTCTGCTGATGTGACAACTGTACTTGATGGTCCAACGTGTGCTTACCTGCTCCATTTTGGGTTTTATTTGAAGTGTTGAGCTTCTGCGTTGGCTCAGTTTTTACTCCTGCATCCTGTGTTCTTGTCCTCTTTGGGAAGACTTCACCAGCCTCATCTTCTTCTCTTTCTCTTTTTTGTTTCCACTTTTTTGTACACAGTTTTGGAGCTCGACTTGTGGGTCTTGGCATGTTTTCAATTCAAGGATTAATTACTTCACAGAAAATAAAAATGATGAACTTCAAGTTGGTCTGCAGCTGGTGGAACTCCAGAGTTTAGTGTCAACACTTGTATTGCAGCTGACTAAAGTGACTGCTGCAGTCTAAGTGCAAAGCTGTGCAACATCACAAAGCCATAAGCCCTTTGACTCATTCATAAAACAGCATTGATGATGTCATAAAGCATATCACAAAGCCAGCAGACCTGTGTGTATACTCATTCATAAAGCAGCACTGATGTCATAAAGCATATCAGGAAGGCTGACACCATATATTGGCATTTCTTCAACTTGGCCTTGTGATCTTCTAAGATATGTTACATGGTGCAGTGGAAATTATTAGTAATAGTCTTGAAAACAGAAGAAACATTTATGTTCATGTTTATATATATATATATATATATATATATATATTCTTGAAAGGGTAGTTGTAAAACAGCTAACTGATCATCTGCAGAGGAATGGTCTATTTGAAGAGTTTCAGTCAGGTTTTAGAATTCATCATAGTACAGAAACAGCATTAGTGAAGGTTGCAAATGATCTTCTTATGGCCTCGGACAGTGGACTCATCTCTGTGCTTGTTCTGTTAGACCTCAGTGCTGCTTTTGATACTGTTGACCATAAAATTTTATTACAGAGATTAGAGCATGCCATAGGTATTAAAGGCACTGCGCTGCGGTGGTTTGAATCATATTTGTCTAATAGATTACAATTTGTTCATGTAAATGGGGAATCTTCTTCACAGACTAAAGTTAATTATGGAGTTCCACAAGGTTCTGTGCTAGGACCAATTTTATTCACTTTATACATGCTTCCCTTAGGCAGTATTATTAGACGGTATTGTTTAAATTTTCATTGTTACGCAGATGATACCCAGCTTTATCTATCCATGAAGCCAGAGGACACACACCAATTAGCTAAACTGCAGGATTGTCTTACAGACATAAAGACATGGATGACCTCTAATTTCCTGCTTTTAAACTCAGATAAAACTGAAGTTATTGTACTTGGCCCCACAAATCTTAGAAACATGGTGTCTAACCAGATCCTTACTCTGGATGGCATTACTCTGACCTCTAGTAATACTGTGAGAAATCATCAAGTCATTTTTGATCAGGATATGTCATTCAAAGCGCATATTAAACAAATATGTAGGACTGCTTTTTTGCATTTACGCAATATCTCTAAAATTAGAAAGGTCTTGTCTCAGAGTAATGCTGAAAAACTAATTCATGCATTTATTTCCTCTAGGCTGGACTATTGTAATTCATTATTATCAGGTTGTCCTAAAAGTTCCCTAAAAAGCCTTCAGTTAATTCAAAATGCTGCAGCTAGAGTACTAATGGGGACTAGAAGGAGAGAGCATATCTCACCCATATTGGCCTCTCTTCATTGGCTTCCTGTTAATTCTAGAATAGAATTTAAAATTCTTCTTCTTACTTATAAGGTTTTGAATAATCAGGTCCCATCTTATATTAGGGACCTCGTAGTACCATATCACCCCAATAGAGCGCTTCGCTCTCAGACTGCGGGCTTACTTGTAGTTCCTAGGGTTTGTAAGAGTAGAATGGGAGGCAGAGCCTTCAGCTTTCAGGCTCCTCTCCTGTGGAACCAGCTCCCAATTCAGATCAGGGAGACAGACACCCTCTCTACTTTTAAGATTAGGCTTAAAACTTTCCTTTTTGCTAAAGCTTATAGTTAGGGCTGGATCAGGTGACCCTGAACCATCCCTTAGTTATGCTGCTATAGACGTAGACTGCTGGGGGGTTCCCATGATGCACTGTTTCTCTTTTTGCTCTGTATGCACCACTCTGCATTTAATCATTAGTGATCGATCTCTGCTCCCCTCCACAGCATGTCTTTTTCCTGGTTCTCTCCCTCAGCCCCAACCAGTCCCAGCAGAAGACTGCCCCTCCCTGAGCCTGGTTCTGCTGGAGGTTTCTTCCTGTTAAAAGGGAGTTTTTCCTTCCCACTGTAGCCAAGTGCTTGCTCACAGGGGGTCGTTTTGACCGTTGGGGTTTTACATAATTATTGTATGGCCTTGCCTTACAATATAAAGCGCCTTGGGGCAACTGTTTGTTGTGATTTGGCGCTATATAAAAAAAAATTGATTGATTGATTGATTGAAGTTCTTGAGCAAAGAACATTTCACCATTTGACACACATAGTACACCAAACTGTACTGAACTGCCATTATCTTCAGACAAACAGATCCTGGGGTTCACAATGACACCGACCTTAACAAAATAGAAAATATCAGCAAATTTACACTCTTTCAAAATATGGAAAAATACTTCAATTGACAAAAGAATATTATATACATACAACAATGTTCACACCACCTTCACAGAGAGAGAGAGAGAGAGAGAGTGTGTGTGTGAGAGAGAAAGTGTGTGTGAACTGAATTATATCTCAAAAATCGAAAATGCACAACAAAACAAATGAGGAACGAATGGGAGGAAACTGGAGTCAACGTCTGTGACCGGAGTGTAAGAAACCGCCTAAAGGAAATGGGATTTACATACAGAAAAGCTAAACGAAAGCCATCATTAATGAAGTGTGAAATTCTGCGACACTTTCAGCTGTGGAGTATTCTGAGCACTTTTTTCTGGTCTATTATTGAGAGTTAATGTGTGTGTGTGTGTGTGTGTGTGTGTGTGTGTGTGTGTGTGTGTGTGTGTGTGTGTGTGTGTGTGTGTGTGTGTGTGTATTTATACGCACACATGCGTGTGTGTGACACCATGTATGTATGTGAGTTTTAGCCAACTGCATTTGTCTTCATCTTTTTCGTTTTTCCTCAGGTATCATTGTCTCATTTCAGCTGTTTATTTTACAGGATCAGCTTTTACTTTGTCTCCATAGTCATGGGATCTTGTTGCAGTTGTCTTTATGTCACATATTAAAAATATATTAAAATTCATTTTACCCCTTTCATGCATCATGGTTATGACAGTGGACCATTATTCAAAAGCCATTTTCTTTATATGCATGGTTTTAAGGTTGCAGTTGTTTTTCAGTCACAACATTGGACTCTTTTCTGTCATCCTGTGCACTGCCACCCACTGGCTAGCCCCTGCAAGTGCAACACCAATTTCACAATTCCAAAATAGCTGACAGCCAACCTCAAATTTAAATTTATTATTACATTTTATATAGTGCCATATCACAACAAAGCTGCCTCAAGGCGCTTCACACAAGTAAGGTCTAACCTTACCGACCCCTAGAGCAAGCACACAGGAGACATGGTCAGGAAAAACTCCCTCTGATGATATTGAGGAAGAAACCTCAAGCAGTTCAGGCTCAGAGGGGTGACCCACTGCATAGGCCATTCTAAGAGTTAGAAAGGTTTTTACAAAGTTTTACAGAACTGAAGAAACAGCAAACAGGAATTCAAAAACTTCTGCATCAGCTTCAGGCATGGCATCTCTTAAATCCTGGTTAACTCATGAACATCCTGCTGGTGCTTCTAAAGTAGGACACCCTAGCAGGTACATCAAATTTGGTAACATCAAGTAATCGCCACGTAGTAATACAGTTCCTAAACTTTCGTTGTATCATTTAGAAATCATGATTAATGATGTTTCCACTGAAATGGACATCATACAACACCAGCTATATTTAACTGTTACTGTGATTTTCTTATTCTTACACATACTTCATCTAATCAATAGAATTCAGTTTATTCATGACTGGCTAAATCGTAACATGGTCATTCCAAAAGTAGGATAAGGTCAACCCTCCCCCAAAAGCCAGCACAAAGTCAATAGTGGTAAGGAAAAACTCCCCTCAAGTATTACTAATGAAGAAACGTCAAGCAGACCAGATTCAGGGGTGCCCAACTGCTTCAGCAATACTTGCAATAACAAAATGAGGTGAACAAAGTACAACAAAGAATTGTCAACCATGTAAACAAAAATAAATGTCACTAATGCAACCGATAACATCCAGTATGCAACTGAAAAACTGTGCATATGATAATTTTTTCCGCTTCCAAAGATGTAGGTTCGGTGCATTTGAAGAATTTAAATTGGCTGTATTTGTTCGTGTGAGTGTGTTTGTCATATTTGGCCCTACCCTGCCTCTTGTCCTATGACTGCTGCGATAGACTCCAGCTCAACCACCCCTGGCCCCTGTGATTTCAATAAGTGAACATAGAGAATGAATGAATGAATGAACTGTCCAGGTGTCTAAATTTGGATTATAGGATTCTTTCTTGCAGGAATATGGGAACTATATTACATGTAAGAATGACACTTTATGATTTCAGACCACCAAAAAGTTCTTTTTTGCCTGTTTTGGGGGATCCAAGCCTTAATTTGGGGCTCAGACCTCCCCATTACTTACTGTACTTTCAAATATGTTCATAACTATCTTCATTCTTGGTAGCACAGATTCTGGAAACATTCATGAGAGATTTGGGTCCATATTAATACAATAACATGCTATTTGAGGGCGGTATGCATTTTCAGGAGGCCCGACGTCCATGCCTAGTCGCCCGCAATGACAACTATAGTTGTCATTGCGGGCGACGGCATGGATGGAGGGACTCAGAAAAATGCATACCACAAGTCAACAGCATGTTATTTGCATTATTATCACTTTTTACTGAGATACACAACACGTAACTCATACATAAAAAGTTGGCTGACTTAACTTTTGTTGTGTCGGTTGGCGCGCGCGCTGCTCTCCAAATTCGACTGCGCCCTCATCAAGGTGGCTGCTTTAGCTGTTGTTCATTGTTGTACTATCCATGAGAAAATCATCCAGAATATCCAAATTGGGACCAAAACACACTTCTCACCTTTTCATCTTTTCCTCTGCGGACAGTTTTTTTTCCCCCTCTGCGGACAGTTCTTGTGCTGTGCACGATGACGTCATTTGTTTACGCACAGCGGGTGGATATGGCCAGATAGCGTTGACGTGAATTTATGATAGCAGCCTAGCAACACCCCGGTAAAGTGATAATAATAATACAATAACATGCTTTTGGAGGGCGGTATGCATTTTCACAGGCCTGATGCCCAGTCACCCAAAATGACTGATATTCACCCTCGTCTAACTCAGGACAATATCGGTCATTTGGGCAACAGGTCATGGACGGAGGGACATTGAAATGGGTCATTCCATGTCAATTCAATGAGGGCCTCACACACTTTGTCTCAGATTTTCTTCAAATTGTACTCAAATATTCCCAGACTATTCAGAACAACAAATCTGAAGTTTGAGGCCTGTAGACCAAGTAGTTTCTGAGATATGGCCAATTTAGTGTGCATGGGCTCTGCTGGTTTTTAGGCAAAAAATTATGGCCGTCATTTCTGGAGCGATGTTCAAGGCAGAATATCTCAGCAAATAATGGAGTTAGAGGCCTGACATTTTCTGTGGCAGTTGTCATGGACACCCAGACTTGGACTATAGTCAAACAACAGACATTGACACTAAACTGTGAAGTTTATGTATGCTCAAACTATGGCAAATATTACATTGACTATTGCGAGCATCCATGTTTGAGACACTGAAGCATACCATTACACTCAAAGAAGCCTTTCCATTTCTTGGCTCCTTAATGCCAGCTATACTGGCTATGAAATATTTAAATTTGGCATATCTGTGTTAAACAGTTATTGTGGGAGAAACCTCTGAAATCTGAGAAAAGCATTTTGTGGTCGAATTTTATTAGAAGAAAAGCTCATGTGGGCAGTAAATAAAACTTTTCAAACTGATTCCATTTTGAAGGTATTGATATCTACTTTATGTGTTATAAATATGGCCTTCTTTATGAAACTCCTTCGTGGTTAAGTTAAGCATCCAATTATGGCTAATTTGTGCACTCACGAATGTATTTCTAGTGCTGAAATGACAATTTCATTTTAATTGTGTGCACACACTGCATTCATATGATCCATGGCACACCCCAGAGTGCTTGCACATAGATCTGCCAGGGAGATTCCCCAAGGTTTCCATGGTTACTAGGCTTATATCCACCTGCATGATGAGTGTGATCTTGTGTGATGTGCCTGTTCTGGAAAGCAGAAGTTCTCTTGTTGCATCGTCTAAGTCTGTGATGGGCTTGACCCCAGGTTTCCTACAAGAAACCATGAAATTGAAAAGTGTTATTCCAAAGCATTACATGACACTGACAAGACTGATCAATACCAATAGAAAAACTGCTTTCAGTGTTTATTGGTCTGTTTAAAGAATTTTGAAATGTAGATCATCAAAATATTCACCTGCAGAAAGAAGTGTGATGACATTCACTTTAATCAGACCAAAAAGAACAGGGAGGAAGATGTGCAGCCATTCTTACTCCAACCAGACTGACAGCAGCAGCTTTGAACATGTCTAGACATGCAGTACCCCATTCACAACATCACACTCATCATGCAGGTGGATATAAGGCTACTAACCGCAGAAACCTTGGGGGGTCCCCTTGGCAGATCTATGTGCAAGCATTCTGGGGTGTGCACACAATTAAAATGAAATTGTCATTTCAAAGCTAGAAATACATTTGCGAGTGCACAAATTAGCCATAATTGGATGCTTAAATTAACCAGGAAGGAGTTTCATAATGAAGGCCATATTAAAAACATAAAGTAGACATCAATACCTTCAAAATGGAATCAGTTTGAAGTGTTTTATTTACTGCCCACATGAGCTTTTCTTCTAATAAAATTCGACCACAAAATGTTTTTTTCAGATTTCAGAGGTTTCTCCCACAATAACTGTTTACCACAGATATGCCAAATTTACATATTTCATAGCCAATATAGCTGGCATTAAGGAGCCAAGAAATGGAAAGGCTTCTTTGAGTGTAATGGTATGCTTCAGTGCCTCAAACATGGATTCTCGCAATAGTCAATGTAATATTTTCCATAGTTTGAGTATACATAAACTTCACAGTTTAGTGTCAATGTCTGTTATTTGACTATAGTCCAAGTCTGGGTGTCCATGACACCTGCCACAGAAAATTTCAGGCCTCTAGGTCCATTATTTGCTGAGATATTCTACCTTGAACATGGCACCAGGAATGACGGCCATAATTTTTGCCTAAAGAACGGCAGACCCCATGCACACTAAATTGGCCATATCTCAGAAACTACTTGGTCTGCAGGCCTCAAAATTCAGATTTGTTGTTCTGAATAGTCTGGGAATATTTGATGAAAATTTAAAGAAAATCTGAGACAAAGTGCGTGAGGCTCCTCAAATATTTGTTGAATTGACATGGAATGACCCAAATGCATACCGTACGACAACTGCATGTTATTTGCATTATTATCACTTACTGAGATACACAACATGTGGAATCACATTAACAAGATTTAATGTCATTTCAAAACGCACGACACCCAGTAAACACATACATCAAAAGTTGGCTAACTCGTGTTGGCTGGTACCACGCTGCTCTCCAAATTCCCCAGGGCGTCCTCATCAAGCTGACTCCTTTGGCTGCTGTTCATTGTCGGACTATCCATGATGAAATCATCCGGAGTATCCGTATTGAGGCCAACACACACTTCTCGTCTGCAGACAGTTCTTGGGTTGCGCATGCTATGATGTCATCACTTTATGCACAGCAGGCGGGTATTGGGATACCTGCCCGTTACTGTGGGCAGGTATCGACAGTTAGCATAAATGTAAATTCATGCTACCGGCCCACCAACACCTCAAAGGTGGCGCACTCATGTCGATTGTAGTTTTGAGCACTGAGGTTAAACTATCCACAAGACTATCTACTGACTGGGTATTTACCAAATGTGAAGCTAAGACATCAGGCAGTCTAGCTTCCAGTTCAGTCTTGGTTGAGGAATTGATGCGTCACCGTAGTGATATATAAGGTTGTTGTTCCACTTGACGGCAGCAAAACTGTAAACTTAATAAGTGAGTGATCAGAGACCACTGATGTAAGAGACATGATGTCAATATTTGTGACAGCAAGACCACGTGCGAGAGCCAAATCCAGGGTATTTCCACTAATGTGCGTCACTGAACTTAATATAGGATGCTGTACCATGACAGCAATGACACACAAGGCTTATGAAAAATGACATTTAATTCCATAAGCAGACACACAGATCCAAGTGCATTTGAATTTTTAATACACACCATGTAAAGAAACACACTCTCCATCAGAGTGGAGTGAAATACAGCAGATAGCATCTCAACATTTGGACATTAAAGAGTCGTACACCTGAACCCCACACATAATGCTGCACATTAAATTCCACAGATTTACATTATAACAACAGATGGTAAACACATTCACATACATACCTACAATGGAGCACAATACTGTTCAATATAAATACTAGTATTTGTTCTTCCTCACTGCTGCTCAGCTGTTTCATGGATGACTTTGAGACTTTCCCTCATTGTTTCATTTGCCACTGAACAGGGTTAATCCTGGTTATTGTGACGGTTTGTAATCATGTGGTTGTAGGTACAGGCAGTGGTGGACACAGTTCAGATAATCCCATAACAGATAATTATCAAAGCTAATGTTTTTGTGAGTGGATTAGCTTTTCAGATAAGTTTTAAAACCATCACCGGACCAATTATCTTCCGATAAATTTAGTTCTGATAACTTTTAGTCTGATATCATAAACATACTTTTACAGTTAGGAATGAACATGCAAACTGCACAAACTGTCCCACGCTGTTGTTGCTAAATTTTGAACATCTTGAAATTATCGCCATGATGAGCCTCGTTAACCAAATATTCTGCCTCTAAGAGCCTCTCAGAGCCACTATTCTCCCATGATAGTTGAATACCTTCTCTTGTACCCAAAAACAAAACAAAACAAAACAAACAAACAAAAAAAACATGCTGTGTGGCTCATTATTCACTGTTCATTATTTTTTGGGACCAAGGCTTTTGTCTCTACTTGGCTTTGCAATAAAGTGTCGTCCTGATTTTGGATGTTAATTTCTAATACAGATTTGATTCTCAGAATGTGAGGATGATGTGCTGACACAAGTAAGATGACAAATATTTTACTCACTGCATTTAAGTTGCATCAATAATTCCAACAGAAAAACAAGATAGAGTCAAGAATCTTTGATTAGAAACTTTATTTTCATAATGTATATATTTTGCTTTGACACAGGTGTGATGTGGTGCCATCTCAGGTGGAGGTGGAGGTCGAGGATGAAGATAAAAGGGACACGTGATGGAGAAAGTCCTGTTTGTGGACCAGTGAGGAGGTGGAGGCAAGAGAGGTGTCAGAGGAATGAAGGAAGGTTTCCATCTCGTAGAGTTTTGTCAGTGGAAGGAAAGGAATCATTTCCTTCCATCTTTGGTGGTCCAGGGGGAAAGGATTAGAGGATGAGGTGTTTCCCACTGTGGACTTCAGAAGTTTGGCTTTTTTGTAGGAACAGTGTGTGTGGACCTCGTTGCACACATCAGGCCCATGAAGGTACATTGGATGTTTCCTCTTGTAGTGTCGCCGGAGATTGTCTCGTGTGTTGGATGCGTGGGGGCAGATGTCGCAGACATGAGCCTTCATCACTCTGGTCTCTTCTTCCTGATTGGTCCCTGGTTCAGACACAGAGATTAGGAGTGAGAAACAGATGTGCTGCTGCAGCTGATGTTTCATCATGTGTGTGTGTGGAACAGTTCATGGTCTGCTGATGTGACAACTGTACTTGATGGTCCAACGTGTGCTTACCTGCTCCATTTTGGATTTTATTTGAAGTGTTGAGCTTCTGCGTTGGCTCAGTTTTTACTCCTGCATCCTGTGTTCTTGTCCTCTTTGGGAAGACTTCACCAGCCTCATCTTCTTCTCTTTCTCTTTTTTGTTTGCACTTTTTTGTACACAGTTTTGGAGCTCGACTTGTGGGTCTTGGCATGTTTTCAATTCAAGGATTAATTACTTCACAGAAAATAAAAATGATGAACTTCAAGTTGGTCTGCAGCTGGTGGAACTCCAGAGTTTAGTGTCAACACTTGTATTGCAGCTGACTAAAGTGACTGCTGCAGTCTAAGTGCAAAGCTGTGCAACATCACAAAGCCATAAGCCCTTTGACTCATTCATAAAACAGCATTGATGATGTCATAAAGCATATCACAAAGCCAGCAGACCTGTGTGTATACTCATTCATAAAGCAGCACTGATGATGTCATAAAGCATATCAGGAAGGCTGACACCATATATGGGCATTTCTTCAACTTGGCCTTGTGATCTTCTAAGATATGTTACATGGTGCAGTGGAAATTATTAGTAATAGTCTTGAAAACAGAAGAAACATTTATGTTCATGTTTATATATATATATATATATATATATATATATATATATATATATATATATATATATATATATATATATATATATAGTGTCCCAAAAAATATACAACATTTAAAACACTCGTTTTGACCCTTAAATGCTACAAACTTAATCACTTATGTTTCTTTTTTACTTGAAGAGCCCCTGAAGTTTATGTTGATGCCAAGCAAAACTCAGGAAAATGCCAACATTAACCATACTACAGTGAAAAAAATTATTGAGTTTTGGCACCAGACCAAGCGTGTCAAACAGGTGCAGCGACTTTATGCTAGACTGACAACATGTAGGGCCAATATTGACATTGGTATGAAAAACCTCAACCTTTCAGCTTTCTATCCAGCCATAAATTTATTTCCTAGACATATGCTTTGACCATTTTCTTTGCTGATAAAATGTTGCATATATATATATATATATAATCCATATAGTTTTAAAAAAAAATAAAAAGGACCTATACTTTACGGACAGACCTCGTATATATATACTCAACAAAAACTCAACAAAAATATAAACACAACACTTTTGGTTTTGTTCCCATTTTGTATGAGATGAAGACAAAGATCTAAAACGTTTTCCACATACACAATATCACCATTTCCCTCAAATATTGTTCACAAACCAGTCTAAATCTGTGATAGTGAGCACTTCTCCTTTGCTGAGATAATCCATCCCACCTCACAGGTGTGCCATATCAAGATGCTGATTAGACACTATGATTAGTGCACAGGTGTGCCTTAGACTGTCCACAATAAAACTCTCTAAAACACTCTGAAAGGTGCAGTTTTGTTTTATTGGGGGGATACCAGTCAGTATCTGGTGTGACCACCATTTGCCTCATGCAGTGCAACACATCTCCTTCGCATAGAGTTGATCAGGTTGTCAATTGTGGCCTGTGGAATGTTGGTCCACTCCTCTTCAATGGCTGTGCGAAGTTGCTGGATATTGGCAGGAAATGGTACACGCTGTCGTATACGCCGGTCCAGAGCAACCCAAACATGCTCAATGGGTTACATGTCCGGTGAGTATGCCGGCCATGCAAGAACTGGGACATTTTCATCTTCCAAGAATTGTGTACAGATCCTTGCAACATGGGGCCGTGCATTATCCTGCTGCAACATGAGGTGATATTCTTGGATGTATGGCACAACAATGGGCCTCAGGATCTCATCACGGTATCTCTGTGCATTCAAAATGCCATCAATAAAATGCACCTGTGTTCTTCGTCCATAACAGACGCCTGCCCATACCATAACCCCACCGCCACCATGGGCCACTCGATCCACAACACTGACATCAGAAAACCGCTCACCCACACAACTCCACACACGCTGTCTGCCATCTTCCCTGGACAGTGTGAACTGGGATTCATCCGTGAAGAGAACATCTCTCCAACGTGCCAAACGCCAGCGAATGTGAGCATTTGCCCACTCAAGTCGGTTACGACGACGAACTGGAGTCAGGTCGAGACCCCGATGAGGATGACAAGCATGCAGATGAGCTTCCCTGAGACGGTTTCTGACAGTTTGTGCAGAAATTATTTGGTTATGCAAACCGATTGTTTCAGCAGCTGTCCGAGTGGCTGGTCTCAGACGATCTTGGAGGGGAACGTGCTGGATGTGGAGGTCCTGGGCTGGTGTGGTTACATGTGGTCTGCTGTTGTGAGGCTGGTTGGATGTACTGCCAAATTCTCTGAAATGCCTTTGGAGACGGCTTATGGTAGAGAAATGAACATTCAATACACGAGCAACAGCTCTGGTTGACATTCCTGCTGTCAGCATGCCAATTGCACGCTTCCTCAAATCTTACGACATCTGTGGCATTGTGCTGTGTGATAAAACTGCACCTTTCAGAGTGGCCTTTTATTGTGGGCAGTCTAAGGCACACCTGTGCACTAATGATGGTGTCTAATCAGCATCTTGATATGGCACACCTGTGAGGTGGGATGGATTATCTCAGCAAAGGAGAAGTGCTCACTATCACAGATTTAGACTGGCTTGTGAACAATATTTGAGGGAAATGGTGATATTGTGTATGTGGAAAAAGTTGTAGATCTTTGAGTTCATCTCATACAAGATGGGAGCAAAACCAAAAGTGTTGTGTTTATATTTTTGTTGAGTATATATATATATATATATATATATATATATATATATATACACAGTAGTGTTCAAAATAATAGTAGTGCTATGTGACTAAAAAGATTAATCCAGGTTTTGAGTATATTTCTTATTGTTACATGGGAAACAAGGTACCAGTAGATTCATTAGAATCTCACACATAAAACAAGACCAAGCATTCATAATATGCACACTCTTAAGGCTAAGAAATTGGGCTATTAGTAAAAAAAAGTAGAAAAGGGGTGTTCACAATAATAGTAGCATCTGCTGTTGAAGTTACAAACTCAAAACTGTTATGTTCAAACTGCTTTTTTAGCAATCCTGTGAATCACTAAACTAGTATTTAGTTGTATAACCACAGTTTTTCATGCTTTCTTCACATCTGCGAGGCATTAATTTTGTTGGTTTGGAACCAAGATTTTGCTTGTTTACTAGTGTGCTTGGGGTCATTGTCTTGTTGAAACACCCATTTCAAGGGCATGTCCTCTTCAGCATAAGGCAACATGACCTCTTCAAGTATTTTGACATATCCAAACTGATCCATGATACCTGGTATGCGATATACGAGGGCTGTCAATAAAGTATAGGTCCTTTTTATTTTTTTCAAAAACTATATGGATTTCATTCATATGTTTTTACGTCAGACATGCTTGAACCCTCGTGCGCATGAGTGAGTTTTTCCACGCCTGTCGGTGACGTCATTCGCCTGTGAGCACTCCTTGTGGGACTAGTCGTCCAGCCCCTCGTCGGAATTCCTTTGTCTGAGAAGTTGCTGAGAGACTGGCGCTTTGTTTGATCAAAATTTTTTCTAAACCTGTGAGGCACATCGAAGTGGACACGGTTCGAAAAATTAAGCTGGGTTTCGGTGAAAAGTTTAACGGCTGATGAGAGATTTTGAGGTGATACTGTCGCTTTAAGGACTTCCCACGGTGCGAGACGTCGCGCAGCGGTCCCAGGTGCTGTCGTCAGCCTGTTTCAAGCTGAAAACCTCCACATTTCAGGCTGTATTGATCCAGGACATCGTGAGAGAACAGAGAAGTTTCAGAAGAAGTCGGTTTCAGCATTTTATCGGGATATTCCACTGTTAAAGGAGATTTTTTTAATGAAAGACGTGCGGACGGGACGACACAGCTGGCGCGGTGCGGCGGCACAGGAAAAACACCTCCGTGTTGATAACCATTTGTAAAATCCAGGCGGTGTTTGATGACTTTCAGTGGAGTGAGTATATGAGAAATTGTTTAACAGCTGGACATGTTCCAACTTGTCCTTAAGGCTTCCAACGGAGGTGTTTTTCCTGTGGCGGAGCGTCGCAGCGGCTGCGAGCCGATGCTGCAGTCCGTCCGCACGTCTTTCATTAAAAAAATCTCCTTTAACAGTGAAATATCCAGATGAAATGCTGAAACTGACTTCTTCTGAAACTTCTCTGTTCTCTTACAAACCCTAGGAACTACAAGTAAGCCTGCAGTCTGAGAGCGAAGCACTCTATTGGGGTGATATGGTACTACGAGGTCCCTAAGATAAGATGGGACCTGATTATTCAAAACATAAGTAAGAAGAAGAATTTTAAATTCTATTCTAGAATTAACAGGAAGCCAATGAAGAGAGGCCAATATGGGTGAGATATGCTCTCTCCTTCTAGTCCCTGTCAGTACTCTAGCTGCAGCATTTTGAATTAACTGAAGGCTTTTTAGGGAACTTTTAGGACAACCTGATAATAATGAATTACAATAGTCCAGCCTAGAGGAAATAAATGCATGAATTAGTTTTTCAGCATCACTCTGAGACAAGACCTTTCTAATTTTAGAGATATTGCGTAAATGCAAAAAAGCAGTCCTACATATTTGTTTAATATGCGCTTTGAATGACATATTCTGATCAAAAATGACTCCAAGATTTCTCACAGTATTACTAGAGGTCAGGGTAATGCCATCCAGAGTAAGGATCTGGTTAGACACGTTTCTAAGATTTGTGGGGCCAAGTACAATAACTTCAGTTTTATCTGAGTTTAAAAGCAGGAAATTAGAGGTCATCCATGTCTTTATGTCTGTAAGACAATCCTGCAGTTTAGCTAATTGGTGTGTGTCCTCTGGCTTCATGTGTGAGTGTGCATATCATGAATGCTTGGTCTTGTTGGATTTGTGAGAAACTACTGAATCTCAGAAATGCTTGGTACCTTGTTTCCCATGTAACAATAAGAAATATATTCAAAACCTGGATTAATCTTTTGGTCACATAGCACTACTATTATTCTGAACACTACTGCATATATATATATATATATATATATATATATATATATATATATATATATATATATATATATATATATATATATATATATATATATATATATATATATATATATATATATGCACACATGTGCGTGTGTGTGTGAGACACCATATATGTGTGTGAGTTTTAGACATCTGCATTTGACTTTCTGTTTTTTCCTCAGGTATCATTGTCTCATTTCCGCTGTTTATTTTACAGGATCAGCTTTTATTTTGTCTCTATAGTCATGGAATCTTGTTGCAGTTGTGTTATGTCACATCTTAGAAACATAAATCCTGGTTAACTCATGAATATCCTACTGGTACTTCTAAAGTAGGACACCCTAGCAAGTAAATCAAATTTGGTAACATCAAGTAATCGCTAAATAGTAATACAGTTCCTAAACTTTCATTGTATCATTTAGAAATCATGATTAATGATTTTTCCATTGAAATGGACATCATACAACACCAGCTATATTTAACCTACAATTCATACTGTTACTGTGATTTTCTTATTCTTAAAAATACTTCATCTAATCAATAGAATTCAGTTTATTCATGACCGGCCAAATCGTAACATGGTTATTCCCCCCCCCCCCACAAAAGCCAACACAAAGTCAATAGTGGTAAGGAAAAACTCCCCTCAAGTATTACTAAGGAAGAAACCTCAAGCAGCCCAGATTCAGGGGTGCCCAACTGCTTCGGCAATACATGCAATAACAAAATCAGGTGAACAAAGTACAACAAAGAATTGTCAACCATGCAAACAAAAATAATTGTCAGTAGCGCAACCATAACATCCAGTATGCAACTGAAAAACTGTGCATATGATAATTTTTCTGCTTCCAAAGATATGTAGGTTCGGTGCATTGAAGAATTTAAATTGGCTGTATTTGTACGTGTGAGTGTGTTTGTCAATATTTGGCCCTGTGATAGAATGGCAACCCTGCCTCTTGTCCTATGACTGCTGCGATAGACCAACCACCCCTGGCCCCTGTGATTTCAATAAGTGAACATAGAGAATGAATGAATGAATGAACTGTCCAGGTGTCTAAATTTGTATTATAGGATTCTTTCTTGCAGGAATATGGGAACTATAGTACATGTAAGAATGACACTTTATGATTTCAGACCACCAAAAGGTTCTTTTTTGCCTGTTTTGGGGGATCCAAGCCTTAATTTGGGGCTCAGACCTCCCCATTGCTGACTGTACTTTGAAATATGTTCATAACTATCCTCATTCTTTGTAGCACAGATTCTGGAAACATTCATGAGAGATTTGGGTCCATATGAATACAATAACATGCTTTTGGAGGGCGGTATGCATTTTCACAGGCCTGACGTCCATGCCCAGTCGCCCAAAATGACCAATATTCGCCCTCGTCTTACTTAGGAGAATATCGGTCATTTGGGCAACTGGGCATGGATGGAGGGACTCAGAAAATGGGTCACTCCATGTCAATTCAACGAGGGCCTCATGCACTTTGTCTCAGATTTTTTCCAAATTTTAATAAAATATTCTCAGACTATTCAGAACAACAAATCTGACGTTTGATGCCTGTAGTCCAAGTAGTTTCTGAGATATGGCCAATTTAGTGTGCATGGGGTCTGCTGTTTTTTAGCCAAAAATTATGGCTGTCATTTCTGGAGCCATGTTCAAGGTAGAATATCTCAGCAAATAATGGATGTAGAAGCCTGAAATTTTCTTTGGCAGTTGTCATGGACACCCAGACTTGGACTATGACTATGTTTGCCATGAATCATATGAATGCAGTGTGTACACACACTTAAAATGAAATTGTCATTTCAGCACTAGAAATACATTAGCGAGTGCACAAATTAGCCATAATTGGATGCTTAAATTAACCAGGAATGAGTTTCATAAAGAAGGCCATATTTATAACACATAAAGTAGATATCAATACCTTCAAAATGGAATCAGTTTGAAGAGTTTTATTTACTGCCCACACGAGCTTTTCTTCTAATAAAATTCGTCCACAAAATGTTTTTTTTTTCAGATTTCAGAGGTTTCTCCCACAATAACTGTTTACCACAGATATGCCAACCTGTCAGATATCTGAGGTTAAACTATCCACAAGACTATCTACTGACTGGGTATTTACCAAATGTTAAGCTAAGACATCAGGCAGTCTAGCTTCCAGTTCAGTCTTGGTTGTGAAATTGATGCGTCGCCGTATTGATATATAAGGTTGTTGTTCCATGAAACATGGCAGCAAAACTGTAAACTTAATAAGTGAGTGATCAGAGACCACTGATGTAAGAGGCATGATGTCAGTAATCATGACAGCAATACATGGTATTGGTATTGTACCACGGTATTTCCACTAATGTGCGTCACTGAACTTAATATAGGATGCTGTACCATGACAACAATGACACACAAGGCTTTTGAAAAATGACATTTAATTCCATAAGCAGACACACAGATGCAAGTTCACTTGCATTTTAGTACACATCATGTAAAGAAACACACTCTCCATCAGAGAAGAGTGAAATACAGCAGATAGCATCTCAACATTTGGACATTAAAGAGTCGTACACCTGAACCCCACACATAATGCTGCACATTAAATTCCATAGATTTACATTATAACAACAGATGGTAAACACATTCACATACATACCTACAATGGAGCACAATACTGTTCAATATAAATACTAGTATTTGTTCTTCCTCACTGATGCTCGGCTGTTTCATGGTTGAGTGCAGGCTCGGACTGATAATCTGTGATTTTGGGCATTTGCCCGGTGGGCCGCTGCACGTTTAGACGTGTGTGGGCCGGCCCTCCCATATTTATAGAGAATATGGAAATATACAGTGTTCTCAGCGCTGCTGTCAACACGAGGAAAGTCCGTGATCGGTGAAGCTACAGCATTTAATCGGTGCAGCTGCAGAACCACTTCCTGAATTTGTGTCAAAATAAAAGTTCTGTAGTGTTTCATTCACGGCGCAGTCTTATTCTAGGTTTCAGTTTTGTTTCCGTTTGATCACACAACGGAGACTTACATCGAGCACAGTGATTGACATGAACAACAGCCAGTGACAATTGGAGAAGCATACAGGGTGGCCAATCAGATTGCAAGAAGAGCAGGTGTCCACTCCCGCCCCTGTGAATGGACTGACTCCTCGGTGCCTGGACTTCTCTCCGCTCTCCTACTGATTACAAGGTTGGAATAGTTTCTTTTATCCTAATTAACTGTGCTTTACTTTTGTTAATCTTTAAATGCAACAGCTACGGACTTCAGCTCCTTAATTTGCTGCTGTGTGAATCCTAGCAGTGGTTACACATTACCTCTCTCTCTCTCTCTCTCTCTCTCTCTCTCTCTCTCTCTCTCTCTCTCTCTCTCTCTCTCTCTCTCTCTCTCACTCACACACACACTTTGGAGACACAAAAACTTTTTTTCTGCTGGTGTGCTGCTTTTGCTTCCGTTTTGTCAGACCCGGCGCCAGAAAAAAAAAAATATTAAGGGGGCGATGAGTTTATCATCACCCCCCCACCCCCCCCAAAAAAAGTGCACACTGGAGGAGACGTGTGCTTCTGTAAAGCTTGTGTATTTACGCTGCACCGTTGTAAGAGACTGACTAAGAGTGAAGAGTGATGACAGTATTTTTTTAAATTATACACGCTCGGTCAAGTGATCTCCTGCATACCACAGAGCCGGTGTTCCGTCGAGATGAGATGCACCAACTTTCGACACTCTGAGCTGTGACGTACCTTCGCATTGTCCAGTAGGAACGATGCGTAGGGCCAAAACATGGAAGACTCGTGGCAGAAACCTCTGATCTCTACAAAATGGATTGGACCAATTCGATTGGTGCAGAAACCACTGATTTGTACAGAACATTAACGTGTGACAGGACTGCTCATTTATAGAGCAGTTTTCTGAAGAAAAATCATTGGAAATGTTTTTTTGTTGTTGTTACCTCAAAATTTCTGATTACTGTTAAAAAAAAAGTTTAGAACACTTGTAATTAAAATAGGTAAATAAATCAATAAATGGTTCTTTAGAAACCTTTCATCTGTATTAAAACCACCTGTTATTTCAGATTAGATAATTTCTTGTTTAACATAAGGAACCTCAGACATTTATTTTTAGACAAATAAAATAACATGGAAACTTGTATATTTTTTGAAGTCTGGTAGATTATTTATATCTTATTTCAACCAGAAAAACAAACACTAAATAAATACAAATATTTATTATAAATGCAAAAGGAAATAATTTTACAATGACTGTAGTGTGATTGTAAAGTAGGATTTCTGTGACATAAACCTCATGATGTTTTATATATATATATATATATATATATATATAGTCATTTAAACTTGTAATTTTGTCAAAATATGTAATTGCCTTTAATGTTATCAGGATGCCCCCTCGTGGCGCCGGGAATGCGTTTTGTACTATGATCAAGGTGAAATGACAGTGAAAGTGTGTGTTTAGGTGTGTGTTCATGGTGTTTAGGTGTATAGTATTTGTTTATTGGGGGTTCGGTATGGACGGGTGGGTGTGCATGTTTGGGGGTGGATTCGTCGGGCCAATAGTGGGCTGGTCCAGAGGAAAAATGCCAGGGCCGAAATTTGTTCCCAGTCTGACCCTGGTTGAGTTTGAGACTTTCCCTCATTGTTTCATTTGCTACTTGTTAGATAATATCTGTGGTAATTCTTTAGTTTATGTTAGCTATCAAGTACTTGTCTGTGTTATTTGTTTGGAAGTTCTGACAAATATAATTTAAATTTCACTTCCATCATATGTCCAAGTTTCAGAGACAGGGAGAGCTCCCCCTGTTGGTGAGAGCCATTAACATTAGAAATGTGAGACTAAACCACACCCACTGTTAACACCCACATTGTATAAAAGGGTGATTCTTTAACTACGGGCACTATTGGCCTTGTAAATGTAATTTCCACCACACCATTGCCTTACAATATAAAGCGCCTTGGGGCAACTGTTTGTGATTTGGCGCTATATACATGTGCTCTGATGTCACTGTTTATCTCCATAGAAACTACCCAAACAATCTTTCATACAAACTGTTTAGGGACATTACAGTGTTGTGGTGGAAATTACGGCAATAGTGTGGGACAACTACATTTTGTTTTAAAAAAAATCACAACAGTTGTATGACATTGAACACCCCAATTATGTTTTGATTATTTTACTGATATTTTATTGAGAGATATTTTAAAACATTACAAAAAATGTTTCTTTACTATTCATTTTTATCATTGAAGATCAAAAGTCTGGGAGTGGGACAAGCACAAAATGGCAATATTTGCATATAATGATGCTGAAAAGGTGAAAAAGTCATCATAGACTACTAGAACAAATTTCTTAACACACTTTCATTGTAAAGATAACTATAAAAGTGTGAAATTTCCCCTTTTTTCTCTTTTTCATACAATATGATCAAAGGACATAATAAGTGCCCGTAGTCTAAGAATCACCCAAAAGTGTTGTACAAGCTACTTTTTGTGGCTTCACAATATGGACACTGTGAGGGACACAGGCCTGGTTTCTAATGTGACCTTTAATCTACTCAAAATGAGGAATACAATGGTTTGGTTCTTGGTAAGGGGCAGTAAATTACATGAAAGAACCGGGTAAAAAAATAACATACTGAACGGGGTAATCCTGGTTATTGTGACTCAGCTTGTAATCATGTGATTGTAGGTACCAGTGTGGTGAACAATCACTGAACATCCAGATCAAGTCAACAATTATAGGGGTCATGTGGTGCACTGTATGAGGGCAGGTCAGGTTTTTTTTTCTGTATTTTTGAGGGGGAGCCTCACTGGTGGGCTTAAGGACACCACTCGTTTGGCACTTAGAAAATGTGTGGCCATTCGCACTGTTAGCATGAAAACTGTCAGTAGACATTCACTGTCGAGCTGAATGTGAAATTTGTCTAAGTGCCCCATGAGTGGGGCTTTGCAAACAGACACAGTGACATGTTGGTGAGTGCGTTGAGATCTGTGGTTCTGGATGTCCCAGCTGGAGAACACATACTGTGTTTGTATGGACATGAACTAACAACTGTCCACTGTGGTGCGCTTGTGTCTGTTTGCTGTCATCACGTGGACATACATAAAAACATATATTGCTGTTGCAATGGGCTGCAGCGAGCGAGCGCACATCACACACATTGACAGGCTACCCCAGGTGATCCGGACCGTCAGATCATAACACGCAGTAGGCGATCTGAATGTCACGTCACCCACATGAGCTCTGTTCCACATGACGTGGTGTCTGTCCTGCAGTATGCCGTCGACAAGACAGGCGTGTTGGGCCAGACGCGTTCGGGGCCAGCTGGACATGCTGCCAGCACCTGTGGACATGATAACAGTGCCCTGCTTCGTATTCATGTGATTTCATGACTGTACGTCTGTGACCATGGGTCATCTACAGAGGAACAGAGGAATCATGCTTGTATTTACCACTTGATCAGAGGGATTCAATAAAATGTGGTGTTTCTATATAGTGTGTGGTTGGATTTTTTTAAAGTACGTCCATGTCCTTCTTGATATCAGCCATTTTTCCAAGCCTTTTACAGGACAGCGATGGTAGTTCAGTAGTAAAGTTTCTGACTGGCAATCAGAGCTTTTGGAAATTGCAGGTTCGAATCCCGTGGGTGGCATGTCTTTAATTTTTTTTTTCACAGCAGCTGAGCGATGGGGTTCACATGCTGCAGCTGCTCGCACTGTGTTCCCGCGTGCACGAAACCATTGCATCGGCATCGTTCATGCCTGCCAGTCGGCTCAATGTTTTCGTGGTTTGCTCATATGCGCTGTTCCGCTGTGATTTGCCCAGATTTGTGCTTATTCGTACTATGTGTGAAGGGGCCCTTAGACATGTATGCCCATCATTTAGGAGAGAATAAGTCAACTGTCCTATACTAATATGACCCCAAAGATCGACGTGATATGTGCGAAAATCTCTATTGTGGACGAACAGCCTGAAAATGACCACGCCCTTTTTCGTCCAGAGTGTTACTTCAAATACAGCTGTATTTTCTAAAATGCAGCAGCTACTGATTTTCCAAGGTATTCACTATGTTCAGAATGGTAAATGGACTGCATTTATATAGCGCTTTTTCATATGCATCAGATGCTCAAAGCGCTTTACAGTAATGCCTCACATTCACCCTAATGTCAGGGTGCTGCCATACACACTACACACCAGGATTTAAACCAAGGATCCTCTGGTCTCAAGCCCAACGTTTAACCACAAGACCATCACCTCCCCATTACATGTTTAGAAGGGTCATTGAAGAGTGTAAAATATCTAATTTTGATATTTTAAGAAATAGCCACTTGAGGATGACTCCAAAAGCAAGTCAATCGCTATAGTACCTCATCAAAAAACTGTCAAACATTAGACACGTTTACAGCCTGATACAAACCAACATTTTGGTCTCTGTAGTTTCCCCATTCATGTCAAATGTACTTGGGGTAATTTTAAAAAAAAATAAATCATTAGTTTAAGCCGTAATGTTCTGTATAAGTAGAGGTGTGGTTGCTCTGATTGACAGGGAGGTGTCAGTGTGTGTGTACTTAGTCCAAGTAGCCAGCTGAAGCTGCCAGCAGTGGACTTGGCTGCATTTGTTATTTCTGAGCATTTTATTCCAAATATCTGAGATAATATAACTTGCTGTGCAATTAATTCTAACAGACCACCGAAGAAGTCAGTACTAAAGTGTGTTCTGCAAGTGAAATTTTAGGGAAATTAGAGTTCCCACCAGGTAATTAGAAATTTACACATATATTACGCACTCCAAAACGGCATACACAAGGTTAGATGTGATCACTTTCATCTACTCTCCCTCTCACACACGCACGCCAGAGAGTGCACTCTGCTTGATGTGCTGCGTTCTTGTTGGCAGGCTGTAGGTTGCGATGCATATTATGTTTGCGCAAAGTCCGTTGCAGAACTGACACTCCATGCCAGTGAATGGTTTCTTTTTTCCATGAGCTTTGCAGCAGGATGCTTCAGCTGCAGTACAGTCTGTGACTGCTACACAGCAAATACATAGGCAACGGGCCACACCATGCCGTCTTGAATACAGTGCATCCAGAAAGTATTCACAGCTCTTCACTTTTTCCTCATTTTATGTTACAGCCGTATTCCACGGAGTAAATTAATTTTTTTTTCCCTTCAAAATTTTACTTAAAAAAAAAATAATCCTAAAACTCTTGTCATTACAGGATATTGTGTGTAGAATTTTGTGGAAAAAAAATTCATTTCATCCATTTTGGAATAATGCTGTAACATAAGATGTGGACAATGTGAAGCATTGTGAATACTTTGTGGATGCACCATATTAACAGCACAGCACACTTACCCACTGGAGAGATCTTAAAATAAATAAATAAAATACTCCACCCAGAACTAGTTGGGGTGTATCTCACTATAGACACACACACACACACACACACACACACACACACACACACACACACACACACACACACACACACACACACACACACACACACACACACACACACACACACACACACACACACACACACACATTCTCCCTGTGATTCTTTGAGCATCAGTCGTAATTTTTTCGCTTTTCTGTCTCTCTTCCCCCTCTAATATCCCTCACGTATGGCAAGAAACATGTATAGGACAAGCCAAAAACATAGTACGCAGACGTCTGGCCTGGTCATGTTGCTGATGACATGGACAATAATTAACTTCACTAAAAGGTAAACCATTTTGCACAGAGGGTGCACTACCATAACCTACATTTCATAAATCTCTACTATTAATTGTAATACATTTATATGCTGGTGTTAATCGGCTTTTGTTAAGAAAAAATGCAACCTTAATTTTTTTAAGGTGCCATATGCCAGTCACAGTTTTCCCTGTGTGTGTGTGTGTGTGTGTGTGTGTGTGTGTGTGTGTGTGTGTGTGTGTGTGAGAAACCCATTGATTTTTTTTCTCTGTCTCTGCAGGTGAGGTTGAGCTTGGTTGTAAATCACACAATATTTTTATGGGTCAGGTGTTGCAGATTGGCTCCCATGCAGGATTGAACAGATACAGGTGTTAAAAAAAATGCTGACCTGTGCATCACTATGTCACGGTTATTGAAGTGATATGCCAGTCATTATTTTTAATGCTCTCTCCCATACCACCTGTTATACATCCACTGGCCAGTCCACAGATCTATGCATTAACTGGCCAAACTCAGGTTGCCTTACCTCTCAGCCTTAGTTAATCTGGCAACTTCAACATAAATGGGCATATTTGGACCTCATTTGTCCCATTCAGATCACATCAGTCTTGTTCATAGTCCACCCATTTACCATTGTATGGGTTGGCTGAGAGTTAGGCAGAGTCTATTGTCTTATTGATGACACCAGTTCTCCATCACAGCTGCTCCACATTCCAATCATGGTGCCTGTCACTTTTCTGCTCTTTTTGTGTCACTATTTAAATTGGTTACTGTTCTGGTTTGGTTGCTGGATTATTTTCTCACGTTCCTCATTCTGTGTTGTTGCCTGTTGTTGTGCTACTCATTGCTGCTGTTGTTCTTCCTGACCCAAAGATCAACACCCCTTCTTTCACCTGACAGTTCTGGACTGCAACCCCTCTTTGGACAGTTATGAAACTTTTTCTGGTAAATAAAGCAGTTTTTCTTCCATCCACTATGTGGCTGTCTTGTCTGCATTTTGGGTTAAATTAAGATGAATCACAACAATGTCATTTCTTATTTTCTTTTCCTTGAGCAGATAATCTGATCAGAAAAAGATGGCATTGATTTGTTTGAAATACACAGTGGATTATAGTTGATCCAAAGGCACCTTTGATAGTCCAGAGGTAGTCATTTTGTAGGCAGTCCATGTGAGCCTCTACTTTGAATATAACCCCCTTCGTAATGCAACAATTGAATTCTTTCTGAGCAACCGTGGCCTTCTTCAGAGGGGTGAGGATTCTTTCTATGTCTATGACACATAGTGATGGACACTTTACTCATCACATGTTTGGATATGCTTGAAATAAGCTGTATCCGATTTTGAAATCCTCATCTGATCCATTAACAAGATGTTAAATCTATCATAAACATACTTTTACAGCTAGGAATGAACATGCAACTGTTTTACCAAGCTATTAAAACTTCACAAATAGTTACCTTTTACGCTGTTCCAAAATATGTTCCTCATGGAGCAGGATAGAGGAAACAGTCTTCTGTGATTCCAGAAGTGATTAGAGGTGTTTTCAACATCCAAACTCTGACAGAAAATGATTAATCTGCTACAAAATAATGATTTTATATACAGCATCCGGCGCACAAAGCAGGCGGAATTGTGCGCAAGAGGGCTGAGCCTGCCCAAAACGGTCCTCTTAGCTCGGATAATGGGCTTTTAGCAGCTTCGTCCTCAACACACACGCCTCTATAATCCTCGTTAGTTGTCGTAGTAATTCATACACAAAATTGTCCCACGCTGTTGTTGCTAAATTTTGAACATCTTGAAATTAGTGTCACACTCAGAGAAGAGTCTTGTTAACTGAAGATACTGGCTCTAAGAGCCTCTCAATTCTCCCACAAAAGTTGAATAAATCCCCTCGTAGCGGAAAAAAAAAAAAATGCTGCGTAGGTCATTATTCATCCTTCATTATTTGGTGTGACCAGGGCTTAAATACCACCCCTTAAACATTTGACAGATACCTGCTGACAGCACAATACCCAATTTTATTGCTGTTCTTCAAAATTCATGTCCAACTGTCCATCTTGTATCACTGACAAAATATTTTTTGAACTGAAAATAAAAAAAGCAACTTAATCACATGCAAAGTGTGTGTGTGTGTGGGGGGGGGGGACTAAATCCAAAATATCCATCAGCATGCACTCATCCACTCTTAACATTTTTATCCATGCCTTTTGATACTGAGACATGCCAACCAGCTCTAATATACTGGTTTGTATCCACAGCCCTGAATATCGAAGACAATGTATTGAACTGGTTGTTGGATTGTTGTCCTTCTGACTGCAGCATGAAGCCAGTTTTGATTGGAAAGGGGCCTGGCCATTTTTTTCTGGGTGAAAAGGTTTTGTGAAAAACATTTGCTCAACTCAAGACAGAAGTATTTTTCCTCACTGCATATGCACACAAATTTTGCTGCTTGGCTATTTGTAAGTACAAATATTGTACAAAGCAACCTCACGATGAGCTGCACTTACACATGATGGCCTGGACATTGATGCAAATCATGATATTTTGCAAAACTAGAGACTGCCCTATAAGCAGCCAGGAGATGTTTAGGAGCTTAGAACAGGTCTTGGAACATCCACTGGTGCTGCAGATGGCTGAATCCATCACAAAATATAGAACTGCTCTGGACCCTGGTTGGCAACCACTCTGGCACACAAGTGGCACCATCCGTGCCTTCCACTGGAAGCTGTCTATCTGCCACATCCATGATACATGGGCGTCCCCTTTGCATTTTTCAGTTTCTGGGGTTCTCAGCACTGAGGTACCTTGCTTGCTGGATCATTCAGAGAAGTGTGTCACATGGCTTTTATGTAATTGCTGATGCTTCCTCACATTGCAAGTAGTATGCCTCATCTACGTCTTCTTAAGTAGCCATTTGTGTGATACAAAGTCCTTGCAAAGGTACCCAAGCATCCTCTAGACAGATCGAGTGCCAAAGAAATCCAGTCATCACTTTAGTACACTGAGTAGCGATCAGGTCTTACTACCATACACAAAGACAGGAAACACCAGGACCCCAAAGACTCACACCTTCATTTTCCTGCAAAGATAACAGCATTACTCTATCACTTCTTCCAAGGTGTCTCTCAATCTCAAAGACTGAGGTCCCACAGAAAGGTCTTTCACCGCTGAGAAAAATTAATCTCAACAAGTTCAACGTTTTCACCAGAAACATCACAGGCACTTCTAATAGGCTGAATCCAGGAAGTTGTTGAAGACCTGGATCTTTACCTTGACCCAGGGCAATCACAAATGCAGACATACTGACTCATTCAGGTACTAAAATGCTCCAAGCTATCTGTTGATTCCACAAAGATCGCAACATCATTCAAGGTCAACCGTACCTTTTCCTCACTGAAATGGTGACCTATGTTGAAGGACTCAAAAATCCAACCAATATCCAGTTCATAGAAGCTTTGACCAGAAAAGGAGCGAGACCACATCCCAGATGAACACCAGAATTTACTGGGAAGAAGTCAGAGATTCGACCTCCACTCCACATTGCACTCACAATACCTGTGTACAGTGTCGACTGGGCATAATGTTCAGCTACTTGTTGGTAATGCTACAAACTTTCAGGACATAAAAAAGAGCACCCTTGTCAATCGAGTCAAACAATTTGTGAAAACCAACAGAGCAGTTATTGGACACTCTGAGATCACCTTTTCCTTTTCAGAAACTCACCCTAGATTTCCAGCCCCTAAGAGGAGAACAAAGTGTTTGGAAGGACAACTTGGAGACATGGTGTAAAGCAAAATATGGCAGCATATACTGCAGTCTTATTAAACACTCTGGTAAGGGGGTTTGTGTCGTTTTATGATTGTTTTATGCACAATTTCTAAAAAAGGATCTCCATTTGTCCGGTGTGTCAGATATGCCTAGCCTACGCTGTCATGACATGAATGAGTAATGCTAAAGCCATTTGTTACATATTACCCTTTATATTGCTAACAAAACACAATGCAACACATACAATTCACACAAACATTATGAACAAATCCGTTACAAATACAAGTGGTTTCATGTCTTTGCTTTTTTACAGCAAAACCCAAAAACACCCGTGTCTAAGTGAGCACTGTCTCCTTGGAGAAAATATCTTCTAATAAAAATTAAGTCCCCTTTGGCTGCTCCCTTGTTTGCACTTGGGGTCGCCACAGCAAATCCAAGGTGGATCTGCATCTTGATTTGGCACAGGTTTTACGCCGGATGCCGTTCCTGACGCAACTCCACATTACATGGAGAAATGTGGCAGGGGTGGGATTTGAACCCAGAACCTTCCGAACTGAAACCAAGCGCATTAACCACTTGGCCACCACCCCTGCTGAAGAAAATATCTTCTAATCCTTCTTGATAATGCATGAAGGGTAGCAGACAGCTTCACTACTTTCAAGCAAGATGAAAGTCCAAAATTATTGTGTTGAAGAACAAATACAACTGTCAGTAATGCGAGCACAGAATGAAGTAATTAGCTACTGTTTTTTTACCTGGCTGGAGGTCAAAGTGCCCATATGATCAATGTGAAGTCTATTCCAATGTCCTTTGTGTATTTTTATGCAATTGTTGATTTGATGTCAGCAGTGGTGGGCACAGTTCCGCTATTCCGCTAATTATCAAAGCTAACATTTTCATTAGCGGATTAGCTTTCCAGATAACTTTGAAAACCATCAGCAGACCAATTAGCTTCCGATGAATTTAATTCCGTTATCTTTTAGACCGCTAACATATTTTTGGCGGCATAGTGAAGAAAGCTTAACAGTTAAACCAGTGCTTCTCAAACTTTTTTTGCCATGCCCCCCTTTGGACGGAAAAAATAATCCATGCCCCCCCCCCCCCCCCCGCCAATTCAGGGCTTATATAAAACAGCAACTTTAATACTCTTTTCAAATAAACTTACTTTTATTGTGTCACCAAACTGAAAAAGTGCTTTTAGATAGCAATAAAACTTCATATAACTTAAAGATAGATAACATGTAGATAACATGTAACTTACATTAATAATATTGCATAACAAGGTGTGCAACAATGGTCTGAACACAATAACAATTTGTAATATTATTGCAACATAAAGTGCCTACATCTGTGCACCTTCAATCTCAGTGACTACAGTGGGCCTGTTTTCCACTGCAGATAGCATCAAATCTGGGCTCAATACATAACAAAGCCACTCTTAAGTTCATGCTCAATGTTAAGAGTTGTCCTGTACTTGGTTCTTATGCAGGCAACAGCTGAGAATCCAGCCTCACAGAGGTATGAAGTGGCAAAAGGAAGGAGAATATTTAAGGCCCTTTCAGCAATGGCTTGGTACTGATTTGCCACCTCAATCCAAAACTCAGTCAGTGTCTGTGTTGTGAACTTCAGCCTGAAGCTCGAGTAAGTGGTCAAATCAATGAACTGCTCTTCTTCATTACATTGTAGGCCAGTGGGTGGTTGTGCTTGAAAAGGATTTCTCACCCAGTCATAGTGAGCACAGTCATCTGGGAAATATTTTTGGAAAAAATCCTCAAGAGAAGAGATATGACCCTTGAAACAGTTCATATCTGGTGTAGCATCCAGGTGGTAGCTTTCTACAAACTCACTTAGGTTCTCAAATGAGTCAATGTTTCCCCTTTCAATGCGTTTTCCCCACATCTCCAGCTTTCTTTTAAAGCTGTTAATTCTGTCTGCCAGGTGAGGGAGATGCTTCTCTTTGCCTTGTAGCTGCAGATTTAAGTCATTTAACTTTGCAAAAATGTCACTGAGATATGCCAGTTTCATTACAAACTGCTCATCTTTAAACTTTGATGCAAGGTCAAACGTGCTGCTCTTCCATGAAAACCCGAATTTCTTCTCTCAGTTCAAACACTCGAGACAACACTTTGCCTCGGGAGAGCCAGCGGGACTCACTGTGAAACAACACGGCTGAGTGTCCTGCCCCCATCTCTTCACAGAGTGCAGAGAACATGCGTGCTTTTAGGGGTCTTGTTTTGATGAAGTTAACTGCGCTCACAACATCAGATAACACCTCGTTTAATTCACGGCTCAGTTGTCTTGATGCAAGTGCCTCTCGGTGTATTATACAGTGCGTCCACTGCGCGTTTGGTGCCACTCGGCGTATCAGTGCCTGCAGCCCCGACTTGTGTCCTGCCATCGCCTTTGCTCCATCTGTGCAGATTCCGACGCAGTTCTCCCATTTTATGTTGTGTTTCGTCAAATAGTCACTTATGATTTGAAATATTTCGTCAGCTGTGGCCCTGTTTGTTACGTGTTTACAAAACACAAAATCCTCATTCAGGGAGGCTGGCGTGAGAAAGCGAACATATGCGATGAGAAGGCAGTCTTTATTATTTACTGTGGCTTCGTCCACTTGTAAAGCATAACGGGACTGTCTCACTTTCTCTGTTAGCTGCTCCTCCAAATCATGTGAAATGTCATGTATGCGCCTGCTAATCGTGTCATTAGACAGGGGAATGGACCTCAGTTTCAGAGCGTTTTTCTCGTCTATCATAGCAGAGACCATATCTATAGCTGCGGGGAGAATGAGCTCTTCTGCAGTCATGTGTGGCTTCTTGCAGACAGCGATTCTGTAAGCAACTTTATATGATGCTAGTTGTGCCACGTTGTTAGTTGAAGCTACTTTGGTAAAGGTCATGTGCTGCTTGTTGTAGTCTTCTAGTTTCCTTTGGAAAAACTCGAGCGGCTTGTTGACATGGGAGGGATGTGTTGACTCTATGTGTCTTCTTAACTTACACGGTTTCAAACTGTCCGCTGCAAGTGTTTTCAGACAAAGCACACACAATGGTCTCTCTTCTTCTCCGACGAGTCTTGAAGTAAATCCGAGAGCAAGGTATGTTTTATCATACTTCCGTGACTTAGTCTTTGATGAAGGTATGCTGTTTTCATCATCTGTTGTCTTTCGCTTTGCTCCTCCTCTGCATGTCTCCATCGTGACACCCCTCCCTGCCTGCAGCGTGGTGCAACCATGGAAGCGCGGTAGTTTGGTGTGCTCTAAAATGGGTCCGTGTTGCTGCACCTTTCAACATTTCTTTTCCGCACATTTTTGCAGCGCATTTCCAGCCCGTTTACGTGCCCCCCCGATGCCTCTCCACACCCCCCCAAACGGGCGCGCTCCACACTTTGAGAAGTTCTGAGTTAAACCATTTGTAAAGTCTGAAATCAAAATTGTACTGCCTGTCTGTCACAGGTTTTGCAGCAGACAGACAGCCATGAATAGTAGAGCTCTATCCTCTGCAGTCAGAGGAGAGCTGACTACCAAAGACGAAAGAAACAGGAGGGAAGGGAAAAAAAAAAATTCCCTTCACACCATACAGACCTGCTGGTCATTTCACTGGAGTCTTGCACAGGCAGACAGTTTTGACTTATGGTTCTAATTTTAAACAAACTAATTGCAGACATGTTATTGAAATTAACATCAGGTCTGTCATTTTACAAAGTGAAAATATCAGCTATGTTTTAGTTTTAAAGTAATGCACTAATTTTGAAGGTTTTAGCTTTTAGACACACATGCCACATTGCATTATGGGTACATTAGTTTCTTGACATCAATGGTTGGCTTGTCAGTATAACACACAGTTACCAGTAGATGGTAGTCTGAGCAGTCCCACATTTGCTAAAAGTGACGAAGGACTTAAACAGAATTTTCAGTTTTCAAATGACCTTTTTTTTTTTTACAAATGAAAAAAATTACATATTTACAAATACAGAATTATTTGTAAAACCCACCACACGTTTCAGTAACTGTGTGTTACACCCATCCAAGCCAACCACTGACGTTAGGAAACTAATGTACCCATAATGCAATTCGGCATGTGTGTCTAAACGCTAAAACCTTCAAAATGACCAGGTCTCTTTTGCTGAGATAAGGCGGATCTGACACAGAAGCACTGATTCGTTGTTGTGTCAGTAGCTGCCGTGTACTGAAGTCAATACTGAAAATGATCAGTTTAGCTTTTATCTGTAACTTCCACTGAACATTTTAGGGATTTATCGGTTTAGCTTTATAAAAGTAACCTTTTCAGTTAGCGGATTAACGGTTACTGAAGCTAACTTTTTGATTAGCTGTGCCCACCACTGGATGTCAGAAACCTGCAGTTGCTGACTCAAATGTTGACTTATCCACATTTGTGCAACCTCCAATGTCAGTACAGCTGATGGTGACACATAGACTACAGCAGTTTTAAGAATAATAATCTTTATGAAATAAGGCCTGTGTTTGATAATTATCTTAAAAATTAAGAGCAAATTATCAGCTACACTATTATCATATCTGTTTTTAAAATTTTAATTAGTGAATGCCAATGCTGAGACAACCATCATCACAGATGGGAAATGACAAAACTTAATTTTAATGAAGACAGAATATTTTGACTTACTACAAGCCACACAAAATAAAAAATATGGGACCTACAACTGTGATGTGGTATTTTAAGTCTTTCAGACTTTAGATGGTTTCTTCAAATATACTACCTGGTGCAGCTTGAAGAGCATGATTACACAGCCATCTCATCCCCTAAGCAGTCTGGCAGACTCTCTGAATTCAGCACATTTAAGAGACGAGCACCACCATCTGGCCCCGCTGGCTCAACCTGCCCCAGGCTTTCCCGGTCATCGCTCTCATCTGTGTTTGATTCGTACTCTGATCCGATTCCAGATTCCCTGAACCGAAGCAATTCCAGTGCTCCCAGAACTTGCTCCCCCAGGACTGAACTCTCATCCAGTACTCCATCGCTAGGAGTCTCGGCTGGGTCTTGGCCCTGGTTTTCTAGCCCCCGAGAGGAGAACCGGAAACACTGTAGACGTACTGCACTGCTGCTGAGCCCCAGAGGACTGGCATCAGTGACTGTAGTCCCAGGAGAGCGGGGAAGGGGGAAGACCCAGGTGTTGTTACTCATCTGGGTTTGTGGCTGATCAGCCAAGGGAGCCGATGACGATGTTGGGATGAATGGTTCTCGGAATGCACTGGGGGGTTTGGCGCGGAAAGTGATTTCCAGAAGACTGTCCTGGGATCCCACTGAGCACAAACATCAGAACACAAGACAGAGAGAGACATTTGTTAGGAAATAAAGAACAGAGAATTTAAATGTGTAATACACAAGATGCAAAACATAAAGAGGCGTAATTTGAGAATTCATAACGAAGGGCAGTCTTAAGACAATCCTCTATGTTTGGACTATGTGGATACTTGCAGAATTAATTAAGAGGTAAGAAATGTTATACATTATGTTTTACTATTCACTGTGAGTACTCAACAAATTCAGACACGTCTTCTCCAGGAGGAGAAGATGTGGGGATGTTTTTCAGCAGCAGGAACTGGGAGACTAGTCAGGATTGAGGAAAAGATGAATGCAGCAATATACAGAGACATCCTGGATGAAAACCTGCTCCAGAGCGCTCTTGACCTCAGACTGGGGCAATGGTTCATCTTTCAGCAGGACAGTGACCCTAAGCACACAGCCAAGATATTAAAGGAGTGGCTTCAGCACAACCCTGCGCAATGATAGTTTTGCCAAGCTTGTGGCATCATATTCAAGAAGACTTGCAGCTGTAATTGCTGCCAAAGGTGTATCAACAAAGTATTGAGCAAAGGGTGTAAATACTTATGTACTGTACATGTGATTTATTAGTTTTTTTTTTTTTACATATTTTAATAAATTTGTAAAAAAAAAAAAAAAACTTTATCATGTTGTCATTACGGGGTGTTGTGTGTAGAATTTTGAGGGGGAAAAATATTTACTCCATTTTGGAATAAGGCTGTAACATAATAAAACATGGAAAAAGTGGAGCGCTGTGAATGCTTTCTGGATGCACCGTAATATTTAATGAATGGTGCAGTGCCGAGTATTACTGTATGATTCTACAAATCTTTAGCCAAAGGCAGGTGGTAGCATTTAAAGTTGGGTTTATAACCAGAGTTATTAAAATCATTGTTGTGGTTTCTGCTAATGCAGCAGGTTTTATTCTGCAATATTGGGGTGAATGTGAGGCACTGATGTGTAAAGCGCTTTGTGTCTGATGCAGATGGAAAAGCGCTATATCAATGCACCATTTACCATTCATTATTACAGCCTGATGAAAACTTATCCACATAACATGTCCTGATTGTGGACAACGACGTCTGAAAAAAGTTCCTTGTCGTGGCTGAAGAGGCATAGTGTTTTAAAAGAAGCCATGGCAACTGGCATATTTTCCATTGCATAAACAACAAGTCAAAAGGTTGGCCCCTTCAAGGGCCAAGAGTTGTATGGAAAAGAAAAAAATAAGCTGAGAACAAAGAAGGCTTTTTTCTTTTCCAATATGGTCTTAAAGATGTATAAAACAAGACATTTCAACAATATAATATGTACATACATAGACAAAATTACACTTCTGTTAAAGAACAACCCACAATGGTCACTGAAATAACTTCAAACTCACAAAAGCAATAGAAAATAAAATGTACTTAAAATTAACTAATGAAAATAAGACATTACTTTTGAATTGTAACTAAACAGAATCATTTTAAAAACAAGTTATTTCAGTGACCATTGTGTGGTTTTCTTTCTTTAACGGAAGGGTACCAACAATTTTGTCCAAATGTATCATATTTATTTTGTCAAAACGCTTAAAAAAGAAGCCATGATGCATTGAACGTTATAAATTAAAAGAACATACAGAATACATGACCCCTCTGATGTGTGCATAAAGTAAAGATATAAATATATTTTGAACATCTCATAAAATTTACACTAGGTTTCCTTAAGGACAGATTGTTATGTGGTTTCTTTTCACTGAGAAGCTGCAGTTTTATCATATATCTCTGCTCTGCTGCCTGCAGACTGCTGAAACAATGTAATTCATTTAAGTAGAAGTCTTTCATGCATTATAAAGCAGCTGCAGTTTACAGTTATAGATAAGAATTCCATTAATTTACAGACAAGTGCATTCACTGTTATGCCTGCTTTAATGCATCTACAGGCTGGAATGTTTAATTAAATTTCTTAACTTACAGTTCTTGGAAATCTGGATCTGAAATTGCTGCGCATGTATTCAAGCTTGATGAGGAATTCATCACATTGCCAGCTAAGGAATTTTGTGCCAGGAACAGGCCCATTTTCCAACAACATAGCACAAATGCACTTTACTTCAAAATAAAACTTTCACATATAGGAAAAACAAAACAGTAAAAACAGCAAACAGATGGACAAAGTAAATTTCAAGGTCAGGAAAAAAAATTATATATTAATGGTATGCTGAGGGTCAGCTGCCTCTGTTATTATTTTGTTAACAAGCAAGATATCAAACTGAAACTGGTATCAAAGTAATGCTCTACCTATAGACTATAGCTCCATCAAACAGTTTTTATCTGCAATTTCAGGCATGTGCACAATCACGTTTGATGTAACACCTGCACACAATAGTCAATAAAAACTGGCGACGTACACGGGCATGCATCGATGAATGAGTGTTGTCTATGGTGACCCTTGTATAAATATTGGTACAGTCAGAATTTTTGGAACACAGCAACACTCAACTCACACGAATACAGTATGTGGACACTCTGAAAAGGCTGCATGCACGCTTGAAGTGGGTTCATCCTGGAAGAGACGCAGTTCTTCAGCGTGACAATTTTGGTCCACGAGTTGACAAACACAGGATGTATTGCAGCGACGCAGATCTTAGTACATCCACCGTACAGTCTGGATCTTGTGCCCTCTGACTTTTTCCTTTTCCATAAGCTGTAAGTACACTTGAAGGGACGCTGTAATGCGAATGATTCTTCAAAACATTGTGTGGCATTGACGTAAGTGCGTCGAAAGGGAAGGTGACTGTGCCAAAATAATGAGACTACCTGATAAGAATATTCCACCTTTAGGCAGATACAGTATGCAATCCATGTGACTAGCTTTCTTGTTACTGAAATAATCATGTTTGAGCCAGAACCTTTCAGCTGACCCTTGTATGAAAATGAAGCCCTAAATATCAGCTGATTGGCATGAGTTATAAGCAGGGAGAAGAAAAAAGAGAGCAGTGCTGAACCTGCTGAAACACCTGCCATGGAATAATTAATATAAGAGAGAGGAAGCTATTAACATAGGAAGGAGACTAGTAAAATGATGAAGAGAGGTCAAATGAAGAAGGATGACTAATAATAATAGAGACAGCGAAATAAAAACTGAATATAAAACCAAAGGCTGTACTCACTAGACACTAACTGGCCAGCAGATCTGAGCTCCAGCTCCTGGATTTGTTTTACCAGCAGTGAAATGTGCTGCAACAGGTCCGTGTTCTGCTGCAGCAGCTTCTGCACCCTAGCCTGAGCCTCGGCCCGTGCACACGCCTCCACAGACAGCTGCTCCTGGAGCACATACACCTGAACACACACATAAGAAGAGGCACAGTTACATGAGTGTACAAGTCAGATAAACAGCAAAAACTATAAGACCAAAGAGGGGCACGCAACATCTGCATCTTACGTGTTTGATACAGAGTCATCCGAGTTACTTTCTGGGGATACAGTGATACCATAAGATATGACTTTAGTTCTACATAGGGCCGGAGGCCCTTTGGTGCTGGTGATTATTCTGGGTTCCTGTAGCATGAAGCACATGTGAGTCTACTTCTCCCTCTGGGAGGAATGCTAGTCAAACACAGGCAAGGCTGGTATCCACTTACAGCTGACAATGCAGGGACATTACAGATGAAGCTTGCTGTCCAAGGAAAGAAACAGGTAGCATGATCAGAAATTGAACCCAGGTCTACATATTGTTAGCCAACTCCTTATGCCACTGAGCTACCTGCTCTGCATTATATGGTTAAGATAAAAAACAAAAACCTGCTTCATCTACTTTTTGCAGATGATGTGGTTCTATTGTTTTCAGCAGGCAGTGGCACTGAGCAGGTTTGAGGTCGAGAGTGAAGCAACTGGGATGCAAATCAGCACCTCCAAATCTGCGACCATGGTCCTCTGTTGGAAAAGGGTGGACTGGCCCTTCTGGATTAGGGGCCAGTTGGAGGAGTTTAAATATGGAAGAGTCTTGTTCATGAGTGGGGGTAAATTGAAGCATGAGATCAATAGACTGAGTGGGGCAGCATGTGATGTTTTACGGATGCTGTACCGAACCACTCTGGTGAAGAGAGGGCTGAGTCAGAAAGTGAAGCTCTCAGTCTGCCAGTCGATTTATGCTCTTATCCTCACCTGTGGTCATGAACTTTGGGTAATGACCGAAAGAATAAGGTCGCGGATACAAGCGGTAGAAATGAGATTCATTCATTGGGTATCTGGGCTTACACTCCTGGACAGGGTGAGAAGCAAAACTATTCGGGAGGGACTTGGAGTAGAGCTCCTGCTTCTTCAAATCAAAAAGAGCCAGCTGGGATGGTTTGGGTATCTGGTGCAGTTCCCCCCGGTTGTCTCCCTAAGGAGATCTTCCAGGCACAACCAACTGGGAGAAGGTCCCAAGGAAAATACAGGACACGCTGAAGGGATTATATTTCCCAGCTGGTTTGGGAAGGCCTCCAGATCCCCCAGGAAGAGATACAGGACTTGGTGGAGGATAGGGAAGTCTGGGATAAGCTGCTTGATCTGCTGCCACCGCAACCAGGCCCAGGTAAGTATCAGAAAATGAATGAACCTCTGCAACAAAAGTTTTTGGGTTATTTTTGTTTTCCTGGCCCATGTTGGATTTATTCTATGGTCTAACTTGATGATGTTCATATTTGTAAAATCGTTTAGAAATGTCTCCGATGAGACGTCATAGTGGATATTAAGTGTCACGTTTTCATGTCCTGATTTGAGACTGAAGGATAAATTAATGTACTGCTGCTCATCCACACAGCAGCAAATAAGAAACACCATTACAGATTTTACTGTGATGGATGAAATATTGTTCTGCTGCAGGGAGATGATTTAAAGTTCATCAGGAATAAATTCAAAAGAACCAAAACACTGAGCCAAGTTTTTTTTTTTAAATCATCATTTATTCGGAAAAGTAAACACTCCTGCTCATGTTTTTGATGGAATTTGAAGTCAGTTGACATTATTCAAGTTATTTCACACAAATCAAAATCTGTCTTTGGGATGAATTTACTTCAAAGTCTCTCCATGCAAATTCGATATGTTTATTTATTGAGCTTCTCTGCTAAATCTGCATTTTATAGTTCCTTTTGTTACATGCACATGAAATATTCATGTGGAGGAAAATATGATAAACACTTAATATGCTCGAAGAAGTCAAATATTGATGTGAATTGATGTGATTGATGTGCGTTGTTTAGTGTCCCAGAAATCCTGGCGTTGGCAGTGGATGGAAAAATCCATGCTATGACATTTCCCATTCATATAAATGAATAACAATCAAGTTTAAACCCAAATCAGTGTTCATTTTGGTGACTTAATGAACAGTAGATGTAGTTTTACTTGTCTCAAATTTTATTTTTGTTCATTTTAAGACACTATCAGTTGTTATAAAAGCACAAATTGCTGAAACCAAATGTTTGGATAAATGTAGAAAGAGAACAGTAACAGTCCAATGCAAATATGTGGTTTTATGGAACAGTAATAACATTGTTTTCTAATCCAGGTGACAGACTGTATATTATAGTTCTGTCATCCATCCAATATGGGAAAATATGCTTTTTATGACTAAAATGTGACTGAGAAATAGCTCTCATTTAGCTTATTAGTTGCACTAGATTGCACCAGACTGTATGTAATGTTCTATTTTTTGGGGAAGTAGGTGCAGCAGCTCCAAAGTCATAAAAAAATTGCAGGTTTGTTTTTCCAAGGGACTCACATCACTGTGTGCAGTAGCTACAAGAATAGTGAAGCAGATAAGTATGATTTCTGGCCAGAATTGTTCACTTGGTGATGCAAGCATCAAATTTGACATGAATATTCTTCATAAATCAGTGTTTGAGAAAAAAGTGCTGGCCACTTGAAAATCCAATATGTTGGCTAGGTGGGGGTCAGAAGAATTACACAGGGGTCAAAATCTATAAATGATCCAATCATATTGAAAAGTATAACACATTATTTGTCTGATCATAAATATTCCAAAAAGGTATAGATTGGACTATCTATGTCTGACTGTTACGGAGTTATGGGGTAAAAACAGTAAGAATGGTGACAAAGGTCAGTTTCAGTTTGTACAGGGTCAAAAGATAAAGTTGCAACATTTTTTGTAAAATGTGATGCAAATTATTGGTTGAGTTAATAGGGTTTTAAAAAGGAATAGTTTGCACCGTGTATCATACTCAGCTGTCACATTACAGGGTAACATCTGTCACATCAAAGCAGAGAAAAAAAAGAAAAAAACAAGCACTCATAAGGACCAGGAGTGGAGGTGCAGGGCTCAAAAACTAAGTCAGTATAAAAATATAGCCAGCAACACTCAAGTGTCCTTCTTAATAAAAGTTTTAATGACTCACGGCAAGACGACAGGATCAGGAGCACAGACGCGTTTCGACTAGGTCTTCATCAGTGTGTGACACACTGATGAAGACCAGACACATAATGTGGTATAGTTTTCAATATGATTGGAGGATTTTTAGATTTTGACCCCTGTGCAATTCTTCATTGACCCCTACCTGGCCGCCATATTGGATTTTCAAGTGGCCAGCACTTTTTCCTCAAACACTGATTTATGAAGAACATTCATGTCAAATCTGATGCTTGCATCACCAAGTGAAGGATTGTTTCAGTTATCTGCTGCACTAGAAGCAGTTTTTAGCTTACCCCCATGCCATTACATTGTACAGCTGGTTAGCTCGTGACAGCGTTTGTGTTCTTAATCAACAAGCACTAAGTTTGTTTTTGCACTGAGTGAAAAGTGGACGTCCAAAAGACATATCATCAAGTTCAGGATGAAAATTTCAAACTTTGTTTTATAATACAGTCCTACTCCTGGATTACTCCTACACCGTTTGTCCTCACATCCACACATCCACATGTTCCGTCTTCTTAGGACTTTATCAGGAACCAAAGAGGACATAATAATAATAATAATAATAATAATAATAATAATAATAATAATAATAATTAATTAACTGAGAATGAAAAATGTCAAGAAAGGTTTCCAGGAAATGATTATTTGTATTAGTACCTGTGCCAAGGCTGCCAGTGCCTGCTGTTCCTGCTGCTGCAGTTGTTTCTGGAGGAGTTGGACATGGTGCTCCGTGGAGCACGTTGGGTCAGCGGCTGCCTGACTAGACACTGAGGCTCCGAGGATGGGCGAGCTCAGCAGGAGAGATGGGTTCTGGGATATCTAAAGCAGAGGTGACAGCATGCCATGGAATATTACTACGTAATGCGTCGCTTTATATTTTAATCTGTGTACTATAGAAGATGCACAGTGAAGGAGCACAGAGGTGAGGTGCTGACATGAACGTGACGACATGATTTCAGAGACTCTAGCTGTAATATGTACAAACAGATCAATGCGGAAATTCTATGTAAATAAATCCCAAATGTGAATGTGGAATCTCTCCTGCACTGAAGCAGTGAGTCCAACTTTTTTAATTTGAAAGGAAAAAAATTGACTTTTTGTTGCTGAGACAACCAGAGCTACTCAGTGAGAGCTATCCAAAAGAATGAAATGTGTCACAGAAGTCCTTCCACTTCTGCTGGCGATCTCTACAAACTACCACAAAATTACCATCTTTGTCCAAAACGGCTTTCTTTCTTCTGTATGTATATTAAACACAGGGAAGTGTGGTATATTGTTCAAATTGATGAAATACTAAAGTAAAAAGGAAGGCAGAGCAAATGCACCATGACCACTACATCTATAAAATAAAGATCAATAGGCTGTGGCCAGAATGTAGTACGTCAAGGCTGCATTTGATGGAAGTGTGGTGTTTTTATTTATTGATTGATTTTTTGCTGCCGTTTTGATAAAATAGTTCTTTTCTTATATAAATATGAGTACAGAAAGAAGTCCTTGGTCTTTGATCCTCTGTGATAAGAACACCTGCAAAATTAAACACCAACATTTTACACAATTGAACTATTTTGTGGTACATTTATATAAATGTAATAAAAAAAAAATCACATAACACAGAAACAGAGACACTTTGGTCTCTGAAGGGACAGGGGGTGTGGCTGGCTGCCAACAGCAACAGCTGTTGAGATCTCTGGTCCTGGACGTCACAGCTGTAGAACACGTACCGTGTTTTGATGGACATGACCTTACAACTGTCCACAGTGACGCGTGTGTGTGTGCTTGCTGTCGTCACGTGGAAATACATAAAACATATATCGCTTTTGCGATGAGCTGGCGCGTGCGCACAGCGTGCACACTGACACCCAGGTGAAACGGACCATCAGATCATGTGGACACAGCAGGCGATCTGAATGTCACGACTGTCTGACAGGCCATGCGTGTCCTGTGAGCGGTGCGCTGCAGGACTATGACAAGCCAACAGTGCGACAAATACACCACTTTCAGTCATGTATCACCAAAAATACACTGTAACAAATGTCATTTTGTCAGTTATTACAGCGCTTTCTTCGCCATAATTAAAGACGACGGAATCTTCCTCTTCATCTACATCATCTCATTTCTCTCTTTTTAAAAAAATACGTTTATCTCCTTGTTGATTTTAGACATTTTGTGCTCCTGTTATAAGACAGTGATTGTAGCGCAGTGGTAAAGTTTCCATCTGTTAATCAGAGCTTTTTTCGCTTTGTAAGCATCTTATATCCGACAGCGTTGTTGTTGTTGTCATTCCCTGACAGCTGCGCTTCACATCCTCTTTCTGTCGCGTTCGGCTGGAACATACACGGTTTGGAGCCGCTGATTATTTTTACCGTGGCTTCCTTTCATCAGAAACTTCCTCATCTTCTTCAAAAACAATCGATATGTCACTTAAATCTTCGCTATAATCACACACTATGCCTTCTCTGTCCGTGTCTGCCGTATTGGTAAACAGAGCTGCACTGTGACACATTTACTCGCATGACGTCACATCCATCGCAGCGACAAAGTAGGTCAACTTGGAGGCGGCAAATTCAAATTCTCAGATGGGTAACGAAATGTCTAAATCCTTGTTCAGTGTAATTTTATGGTAAAAAAAAAACAAAAAAAAAACAAAGACATGTGGAAAAAGCTTTTTTTATTCTTCAAGAATATGTCAAAACGTCATGGCGTGGCAGGGACACTTTAACAGTCAAAAACATTTGTAAAACCTAAAATCAAACATTTCAATCCCTGTCGTGTGTAGATCAGTGGTTTATAGCAGACCGGCTGTCACTTGCTGATGATGTCATCATTAAGCACAAGACGTGACTGGCCGGTCGATGCAGGGAGCATTGTGGGTAGTGTAGTTCAGGTTCACTTTGGATGTTACACTGTTACCATCCGCTCGACACAAACAAAATTTTAACTTTATTTTATTTTATTTCTTTGTGGCACGGGATAATTCGGTGGGAGAGAAGACATCTCATGGCCCAGCTGTGAGGGACTTTTCTTCACCGTTTACACACCGTTTGGATAATCAGGACGCTTCATGTGGAATATTTTCTTCAGAATTTAATGAATGTTTTACTCTGCTAATCAATGCATTATGGACGTATTTCGGTTTTTTAAGCCGCAGGGTTCAAATCGTATGAAAAAAGCAGCAGCTTTTGGTTCATAAATGACAGTGTACGTATCTAACACTGAGATAATACTGTGTTTTACTATTTTTGAAAGATGATGACAGTGTTTGGGCTTTTATTTTTTTAATTCATTCATTTTTTGTGCATTCTTTTTGTGTTTGTGATCCTTGAATTTACCCAGCAGCCCCTGTGGCATTTAAAGTGAAACTGCTTTATCAGAAGCTAACAGTGTAATCTGATGTGGCCACGTCCAAATGAATACTACAAGTTATCGGTTATCTGTAATAAAGATAAATTTTTTAGCAGTTTATCGGTTTAGTGTCATAAAAGATAACTTTTCAGTTATCGGATTCATGGTTATCAAAGCTAACTTTTTGGTTAGCTGTGCCCACCACTGACTAACCGTCTACTGTTTCACATTGACAGCTAAAGTTGTAGATTAGCCATTTTATGTTAATTGATGACTTTAACGGGCATAACGGCCTCGCGAGCAATGTTGCCAAGAAACGGCTCCAATGCGCAACAGTTTTGTTTACTTCCGGGTTGGTTGTTTTTATGAACTATCCAGCCTTTGTTTTGTTAACTGGCTTTATTAACATTTATGGACACAAATGAACTGGAGAACGATGTGCTTAGCTTGTAGCCTAGCAATTCTTCTTCTGCACTTCTGTTGAGCCTTTTTGTGCACACAATGACGCTCAGCGTAACAGTGACGCCCGGTGGCTAATAAACACACATCACATGACAGTTGTCTGTTGGAACCATAGCCAAAAGTGGAGGCAGTTCTCCTTTAGGAGGAATATGAGCAATGTAGGATTGTTCCATCAAGTAGTGATACATGATAGTCGCCATGTTTGAGGTAAGACACTGAAGTTTTGTCGACTAAAATAAGATTAGCCTCCTCTGTACCAGGCTAAAAACCTTCGGGTAACATAAAACCTTAGCCAACTAAGTGCTTTGTGCAACGAAAAATTAGTCAACTAAGTGAGTTTATTCAACTAAAGATTAATAATGTTAATCTTGTAATCTGGTGATAATGTTAAAGCTGTGTGTAACATAATACATACCTTTTGGACATTAGAACAAGACACCTTGTGGACGAGCATCCCCCCCCCAAACCCCACCCAGAGGAACTGAAGCATTCGTAATGTTACGTGAACAAAGTGCTTCATCTCAGGAACCTGTCTTTGCAGCAGTGAAGCATTACATGTCGTAAATAGCACATTCCATACAGGGATTAAAAGCTCCTTAGGGTGATGATATTTTAGTGGCCGTGGCACACAGATTAACCATAAATTTCACTTTGCAGACTGCGTCATCTCTGCAGGGGCTTATAAAGGCTCAAGTGTGCTTCAGAAAAGTGACGCTGAACTGATCAAGGACATTACATGCAGGCTACCTTGCCGTCACTCCCGAGGGCACCGTCCCTTTTGCTCCTCTCCGGGTCTGATGAGGAAGCACACTCAATACTCTCCTCTGTCGTGGCCTCAAGGTCAGTCTCCTCTGAAAGGGCAAACCTCTTCTTAGCTGCAGGGAGGAGATTTTCTTACATCCTGCAAAGCTTTTTGATTCAGAGACATCAGACAAAGAGCTGGCAGGAGCCCATACAAGCAAAGCCTTCGATCCTTGGCACGCCTCACAAAAACTACTCTGCGGCAAAAGCAGGTTTTAGTTTGTGTGAGAGACAAAGCAAGAGGGAGACGAGGCATTTTGTGGAGGAAAAAGGAGATTTATCTTGTGTGTGTGTGTGTGTATGTGTGTGTGTGTGTGTGTGTGAGACAGGATGACAGCAGCAATAGGAGTGCAGCAGGTGTGTCACCTGGAACTGCCACAGATTCCTCTGCCTTCCCCTCTTCATCATCCTGGTCATCGATTTTCTGCTCTTGGTTCAGCTGGTGACACACGTCAAACGCCTGTCCCACTGTCCGCACAATCCTCATGGCTTGAGACTGGGACAGAAGACAGAACACATCTTTGTTAGGGATTAGAGACCACAAAAAAGGCACACAAGAAGGAAAAATATTAAAACAAAGCAAAGCAAACTTGACTTATAGTCATATTGGTCGTGTTACTCTGTCTCAAGTTATTTTTTTATTTATTTCCAGGGAAGCTTGCTGGCTCCAGTCACTGTGGTCCTGCTTACTGGTCCCAATTATCAAAATTATTTTTAGATTCTGGGAAACTCACACTGGTCTCTGCAGTCACAGTGTTCCAGATATTGGTCACACTTATTAAAATTATTTTTACTTTCCAGGGAAGCTGATTTTTCTGGCTCCAGTCACTACTGTGTCTTGCAAAAGTATTCACCTCCTTGGTATTTCACATATTTTAATTTGTTTATGCCATTTCAAATACAAAAAGTAAATCAGGCTTCTCAGTATAAACATTTCTAAAATTGTCTTCCTTAATTTAAACTCAAAGAAAATCTCTACAATTTGATATAAATTAATTAAAAATATAAAAGCCAAGATGATGGGTTGCACAAGTAATGGGCCCCTTTAGTATAATACCTGTAAATAATCAGTTTTATTGCCAGTTTTCTTCAGACAAGTCAGGGGATGGATACATGAACATTTCCAAGTCACTGAATATGTCTTGGACTTTATTTACATCAGTTATAAAGAAATACAAACAGTATGGCACTCTATGGTAAATCTGCATGGAGTAGACAGTTCTCAAAAACTGAGTGACTGTGCAAGAAGGAGAAGAGTGAGGAAAGACACCAAGATGCTCAGACAACCCAGAAGAAGTTACAGGCTTCTGTGGCTGTGATTGGAGAAATTATGCACAGTGCATGTTTTGCATTTTGTATCCCCAGTCATACAGCTTTATGAAGAAGTTGTATAGAGGAGGATTTTCTTAAAAAGAAGACCTGAAACTTCAGCTCCAATTTGCCAGATGGTACATCTGAGCAGCAAGCCTAACTAGAGCTGATGTTTTGGTGAAAGAAAATCTTTGACAACAGTGTCACGGCTGTGTCATCACATCTTAGTCTGATCTTGAAAATCAGGTTGTAAAATATTTTAAATGACAGATACAGAATAAGGATACAAAAATGAAGAGAGAAAAAAAGTTAGAGAACATGCAAATATAAAGAAAATGAATCACTGTTGCACACAGACACCGAAAAGGGAGAATAAGGAAGAATTCTAGGGACCCATGACTGACAGGGGCCCAGAGAGGCCCCTAATTTAATTATAATACTGACAAAATTATATGACACTCAGTTATAAACTTCCAATCACACATATATTTTATTTACAGTGTACTGGTAACACTAATTTTTAGGGATGTCCCGATCCGATCACGTGATCAGAAATCGGGCCCGATCACATGGTTTCAGACTTGATCGAAATCGGACGTTGCATCCCGATCAGGAAATCGATATAGATTTTATCCTCATTATTTTGATCAGCGCTATTTCAGGCTCATTATTGCAGATTAATGGGCCTTTCATGCGTCGGAAGCGTCAGAGGCGTGAGACACGTGAGACGCGTTGCTTTAGAGGCGTCGCTTTAGCTCGGCTTTTGATGCAACGCTTCTGATGGGAGCGCGCATTGCCGTTTGTCGGCAGGCTGACACGGTCAAAGTTCAACCCAGTCTTTTTTTTTTTTTTAATTGTACAAAAGAAAAAACACAAGTTCAACCGGACATTCTCACACACACGTGCGGCTGAAACCGATTCCAGAGGAGAAAAGGGAACAAGAGTTGCACAGTGAATTTGGGAAGAAGAGATGGAATTGTAACCCGGACAGAGGTGGGGGGAGTTACGCGCGCAAAGTTTCTTTCGCAGAACTGCTGTTTGTGTGTTTACGCACTCAGCCTGACGCCTCAATGGAATGACAAGAGGATGATGGACACTTTCCCACTGAAACTCTTGCTCAGTCATCCTTCTGTGCGCAGCAGGACCCGGTGCTGACCAAGTCCTCAGGACGACGATCTGTCATCTGATTAACAAAAAGAAAAAACAAACTGTACTGTGATCGTTTGTCTGCAAAACGGAGTGAGAGATGATGTGCGCACGAGTGATGTGCGCACTCATCACATTCAGGAGCGTGCCTTAAAGAGCTTCCGTCTTCATTCACGTTCACTGCGCTGCTCTGAACTTGTTGAACACTGATAAAGCATCAGAGGGACACTGAGGACTGTCAGGACGCAAATGTAAGTTGTTTTTTTTCTTTTATTTTTCAAGTTGACTTTTGAACTTTCGATGCTCTGAGCTGTGACGTAGCCTCACGCTGTCCAATAGGAACGACGCAAAACACGGAAGACTAGTGGAAGAAACCACTGATCTGTACAAATGGTAAATGGACTGCATTTATATAGTGCTTTTCCATCTGCATCAGACGCTCAAAGTGGTTTACAATTATGTCTCACATTCACCCTGATGTCAGGGTGCTGCCATACAAGGCGCTCGGGAGCAACAGGGGATTAAAGACCTTGCCCAAGGGCCCTTAGTGATTTTCCAGTCAGGCTGGGATTTGAACCACAGATCAGTGCAGAAACCACGTATCTGAAGAAAAATCCTTGGAAATGTTTTTTGTTATTGTTGTTTGTTACCTCAAAATTTCTGATTACTGTTTAAAAAAGTTTAGAACACTTGTAATTAAAATAGCTAAATCAATAAATGGTTCTTTAGAAACCTTTCATCTATAAATTAAAACCACCTCTTATTTCAGATTACATAATTTCTTGTTTAACATATGGAACCTTGGACATTTATTTTTAGACAAATAAAATAACATGGAAATTTGTACATTTTTTAAGTCTGGTAGATTATTACTTGATTGTTCAAGCTACTCAAGGAGAAGTGCACTGTTTAAGTGGCAGCACCCTGACATCGGGGTGAATGTGAGGCATAATTGTAAAGCGCTTTGAGCGTCTGATGCAGATGGAAAAGCGCTATATAAATGCAGTCCATTTAAGTGATAAATAATAAAATAAGGTGATTAAAATGAAATTATTATATATTTAGCATTTGTTCATTGTTCATTCAGTTTTTTAAAGTATCGGATCGGGACTCGGTATCGGCAGATACTCAAAATCAGATGACTCGGAATCGGATCGGGGCCAAAAAAACCTGATCGGGACATCCCTAATAATTTTATTTATTTTGGAAACATTTCACAACACCCACCCCTCTCTATTTATGTAAAATGGTTCAGTCCACCTGCTCTGTTAAACAGATGCAGAAACTTTTCACAGACAGTGAGTGGAGGAGCAGACAGCAGGATGCCTCAGAGCTCAGAGAGACAAAAGAAGAAAGAAAAAAGCTCAGACAGGAGAAAGAAGCAAAGGGTCGACAGTATGTCACCCAGTTCTTTCATAGGCAAGGTGGGTCTGTGATGGAAAGTTCAAATGTCAACCTGTTGTCTGTTCCTAACTTTGTCCATAGTTTATAAGCTAGCTCATTTTTCTCCCCATATTAGCTCATATTTCTGAAGAAAACTCTGGATTTATACATTTCACTTGTTTTATTTAACTAATCAATGCAAGCAAATATTTAGCAAGCTGTTTTGCTGAGGAAGGTTATGACCAGCTGTATGTTGAATTAATGGATTATTATGGAGAAAAAACATTAAAGAATAAAAAAAATCATTCTGAAATAAAAAAGCTGATAGTTTGTTTTTATTTCAGAGCAATAATGGTTAAAAAAAACATATCACTGAAATATAATATTTGGGACAGTCATACCCTGCTTTGTAGAATGAACAGAGAACATTTCTAGTGTGTGCAGAAAGAAATGATTACATTTTCTGGAAATCAGATTAAATAGCAACAGCCAACCTCACATATGTATTTTTGTCAGTCTAGAGTATCAGTCTTGCTGCAAATAACTGAATCTAAATAAATTTCATTGTATTTTCAGTGCTTCCCCTACCATGTAACTGTCAAATGTCATTTTCTCTTCACAAATATAGGACTGATAGCCAAAAATATAATTAAAATGCACAACTTTATGTAAAACAGTATTAAAATTTTCCACCCACTAAGATTTCTTTTCATGGGGCCCAAAATCCCTGGCAGCGCCCTTGCTGTTGCAATTATGGGGAACTTGCAAATGTGAAGGCACTGTTAGTACATTGAAAACTGAGTCTATTGTTGTTGCTTTCACTTATCAATCATTAAATGTCATTAAAAGGAGACGTGATGTAACAGAGTGGTAATTGTTTAAGCAAAGCATCATCAGCACCATCCTACCAAAAAGGTTTCAGTTTACTATCGTGACCTTTAAAGATTTAAAGTTCATTCTGTCCTGGTGCTTGTATCAGATGGTTGATCTCCTCCTGCTCAGCCATGGATTTGGTCAGCAACACCCAAATACAGAGCTGCAGCTGGGAGCGGGGTATCACCGGCTGGGTCTCTGACAATGTGGTGAGTGTTTGACAGTGGTGGAAATGTCTCCAACTGCAGAGTGAAAAACCCTCTCATCTTCTTCCCACTGGAATGATTAGTATTCAGCTTCACTAAGTCACGCTGTCTGGTATCCATGGTGAAGGGAACAGAGCCAGCCTCACTAATACATTGTCTGTCACGGTGGAAAATTGCCTCAGCTTGGTATGCAGATATGTGGAGACAAGCATGTGCTCCATTTTCACATTTCAATACAACACAAGTTCAGTTCAGCAGTATTGTAACATATATCTGTACTGAGTCATGAACAGGCGTGGACCATCAGGGATGTCTATGCTGGCCAAGATATTGTGAGAATCAGAAAATTTATTTTCATAATATCTTCATTCAAGTTACATGTACTTTACAAAACATTTTTCCAATAATTTATGCATTTATTATTTTGTGACATTTACTTATATGCAATGAAAATATGCAATGTTTATTTGAGATGCTGCATCATATCATACTGTGTTTAATTGAGGGAGGATAGCTCTGAAGGCCAGTGTGTTCAATGCACAGCCGGCTACCAGTATTGCATGCACATTTAGCTGAAGCCTAAATGAGATGTTATAATGCTTTGCTTAAGGGCCCCTTCATACATAATACGAATAAGTACAACTCATGGCGACTCATGGCGAAACAGTTCATATGAGCGAACCACGAAAACATTGCGCCGACGGGCAGGCATGCACGATACCGCTGATACAGTTCATGCATGCTTGAACACAGTGCAAGCAGTATACAGTGTAACCACATCGCGCAGCTGCTGTGAAAACAAAATAAAAAATACATGCCATCCATGGGATTCGAACCTGCACTTTCCAAAAGCTCTGATTACCAGTCAGAAACTTCACCACTGCGCTACCATTGCTGTCCTGTGAAAGGTGGTGGAAAAAACCTGAAATCAACAAGGACATGAAGGAGGTGCGTTCTGTCTAGGTGCTGCAGCCAGGCGTAAAGGCGAAAGATCTTTTATATATTTCCACATGAGGACATGCCTCACGGAGGAATGTTGTAAGTTCATGTCCTTCCAAACACGGAACAGGTTCTCAAGCCGGGATGTCCTGGAGCAAAGACCTTTACAGCTGTGGGTTTGAGCGGACACGACCACCCCGCCCCCCCGTCTGTTCAGCGCCCAGACCAATGTGTCTCTGTGTAATGTGGTCATTCATTTTCGTTATTTGTTATGTAATTGCATATGTAGGTATTGTCGTAATTATTTATATAACTGTCCTGGTGGTGGTTTCTGTGTTTGTAATGTATGCACTGGGCTGTCATCCAGCTGTCAGTGTGCTGCGATCAGCTGACAGGCCCCTCCCCGTGCTGTGTGCGATCAGACCTCGCTGTCTGGCCCCCATGTGATCAGATCTGTACATACATATAAGCGTTCTATGCAAGTGTGAGACACATGCGCCACATGTGTGTGTCTTTTTACAAAGCCACACTCATGAGGCACTTAGACAAATTTCACATCCAGCTCGACAGTGATCGTCTGCTGACTGTTTTTGTGATGACAGTACGAATGGCCACACATTTTCTAAGTGCCATGCAAGCGGTGTTCGATGTTCGTGTGTGTCAGTTGGAATTTGGCCAACACCTGCCATGAGAGGGTTCGATGGGCTTTCACAGTGACACTCTGTCTTTCAGCCGTTGGTGTATGCAAATAGTTGTAGCAACAGGTGAAGCCATGTTGGAGGCAGCTATGATTTTACACATTTTGCATACAATTCCTGCTTCATGCGCACTTCATGCACAATTCGACCAAATTCGCACTATGTGTGAAGGGATCCTAAGATTTATCTCTTTGAACATTTGGAGTTGAATGAGGAATTTTTCCTACCTTCCTCTTGGACTTGAACACATTGCAGCGGAAAACACTGCTCTGTCCGTCTCTTGCGATATAACTGAAGATCTTAAGGTCTTGGGCATCATGTGAGACGTAGAATATCCTGTTGATGACAAAGAGCAGGTTACAAGCTGCCTGATGGTTTGGTTTCAAGGGTATATGGAGTAGTACAAGAGACCTCACCTGTCGATTGGGTCCTGTGTCACCACGACTGTATTCTCATCCCACGACCATCCTTTTCTCTGGTTTAAGAAAACACACAAGGTTGGAAATGTGAGTTGGATGAAAAGTAACTCATAATGCAATTAGATAAAAAGTACCCTGAGAGTACAAGAATGCCACCCAAACACATTTTTAAAGTATCCGACAAAGAGAAGAAATTGTATGTGGGTTTTTCCTGATCATAATCAATAACATTTCTGAACTCATTTTTATGAAATTAGCTATATTCTTATATATAAGCATGGTGTATTAAATTTGTCCCTGACATCTGACAACACTGACTAATCCTAATCAAAATCAGATCACTTCTTCCTACCTGAAGGCCCACTATACCTGCCACATCTTATCAAAACCGGATTAAGACGCAAGATATCTTGACAACTTACATACAGACAAGGTTACTTAGAAGCCAAGGTGATCATGAGTGTATGACTCCGGCAGAGACACTAGTAATCAAAATTAAATCAAAGGGAGGATTTTAAAAAGCACGTACAGGTGTTATAGGCAGTTTAGCTTCCCCTGGCCAAATGAGTAGATTTTTTTTTTCTTTATAACATTAAACCAGAATTTAAAAAAAAGATTTCTTTGTATTTTTTATTTCTAGTCTTTAATTTCATATTTTAAAAATCCACACAACTTGATATAATTTTTTATAAAAATACTGCCATACTCTTTCAGTATCATTTATTTTAAGTGACAATCAGTGCCTTGGGAATATTCATTCATTCATTCATTCATCTTCTACCGCTTAGTCCAATTAAGGGTCGCGGGGGGCTGGAGCCTATCCCAGCAGTCATAGAGTGCGAGGCGGGGTACACCCAGGACAGGACGCCAGTCTGTCGCAGGGCCACAAATAGACAAACAAACACAAACACAACCACACACACACCTACGGACAATTTCAAAGATTCCAATCCACCTGACCCGCATGTCTTTGGATATATATTATATATATATATATATATATATATATATATATATATATATATATATATATATATATATAGGTCCTTCGGCCAAGAAGGAACAAATATTGAATTGGCATAATTTCTTACATCACCCCTGTGCAAAGGAATAACTCATGCAAACAGATTCTTAACCATAACCAGACCACCATGACAATTTACTTGTCTCTCTGTGAAGTGTTACTGATTGCAAGACTGAAAGGTTCCATGAAAATCAGTACATTAGATTTTCAGAAATTCTACTAAGTTTTTTGAAGCTCAGGGAGATTTTTTATTTTTAGTAATCCGGACAAGACTAAAACTACGGAAGCGTATTGCATTCACTGGATAAAAAAATTTGAAAGCTGATCTCTGATAATTAAGAGATCAGCAGTCAAAGAACACATTGTTACGAGATCAAGATCTTGTAATTACGAGATCAGCGGTCTGATTTTTTTTAATCCAGTCAATGCAATATGTTTCCGCATAAAACAAACAAACTCAAATGAAATATATTTCAACAGAGGTTACATTTTGAAAAACTGACCTTTTTCCTTTTGCGCATAATCACTTTGACACAGTCAGTTGATACAACAATGTTGACCTTCTTTTTCTTGACATTCTTCAGTTTAAATTCATACTGTGGAAGGAGAATGATATTCAAATTAATTCAAGTTCAGCAGAAAAAAAGCCCAAAAGTTAAGTTCATGAAAGTGAATATCAAACATTCAACACCACACAGCACCAATGAGCATGTTGCACATCATTACTGAAAAGATATTGAAAATGGGAAATAAAGACATTAGGAGTGAAGATATTTTTTACTTTCTTCTGCTCGGGGGGGATGTGAGATTGAGCAGACATTGGGAAACTGTCAGTTTGTATTTCTAGGAGCTATTTTAGCATTCAGACTTTCCACAGTGTGGCAAATGTATGGGACGCTTTCATCTTTCTCTGTGATTAATGCTGCAGTCTGAACCCTGTGCATCCACTGCACCAAACACCACGGCAGGCTGATCATGTCAAATAATATGTTACTTTTACAAATGCAACATCAAACATCAAAAGAGGGACTGATTCGGTTTGTGAAATTAAAAAAGGAACTGGTGATGTAAACCAAAATGAATTTACAGCTTGTACATCAGTCAATGACTTCTGCAACATCCAAAACCACTTCACTTAAATGTGTCACAAGTGTTTGCAAAATATTTTGTTTTACATAAGCAGCAAAATCTGGTATTGAAAAATAGAAGCCTACATGGAAATGCCAAAACCTGCAAATCCTTGAATGGCCACTTCAAGCTGGCTACAAAAGTGAGTCAATTCCCATAGAGTGGATAGGTCAATACCCATAAAACCCCATGTTAAAATGTCCAACTTAATAGCAGAAATAAATATGTCTACACCCTGGTACAAAATGGTTTTGGCCTTGAAAACTACTTCACCAGATAATGACAATTAAAATCCACAACAACAACTCATCCCTTTAAGCAACAGTTAGCTACACAGTTGCGCTAGATTTAAGGAAAAAAAAAGAAATAACTTTGCAAGCATCACCACCACCAACCACTGCAAAGCAGCCAAACATGTTTATCTTTGCACTCTCAAATCCAAAATGCGATCTTTGCTTTTACGCAGCACTTCTCTGAGAAAATTTCTAAGAAATTAAATAAAACAAAATAGCCACACCAGACAGTTTTGTTGAGTTAGTTATCCCCTTAACTATAAATAGACTACATTTTCCATCTGCATCAGAAGCTGAAAGCGCTTTACAATTATGCCTCACATTCACCCAAACACACTCACACACTGATGCCATTGTGGTGCCATTCAAGGCGCTCATTACACACTGAGAGCAACTTGGAGATTAAGGACCTTGCCCAAGGACACTTAATGATTTTCCAGTCTGGTGGGTTTGGAACATCTGGTCTGAAGCCCAGCACTTAACCACTAGACCATCACCTCCTAAAGACCATCACCGGGAGTTGGTGATGGTCCTGGGGAGGTGTTAGCACCTCCCAGTGTTAACACCAATTATGTCCTTCACTCTAGCAGGAGCCGATCCCTGGGCATGTGTGTGCGCGTCAGTGTGTGCGCATTTGGAGTCCAGAGCGCAGATGGCCACCTTGTCACCCTGCACAGTCTCCTCTTCCTCAACGGGGACACAGATTCAACCTGTCATCTTTTATTTTCTTGTCTTTTAAAGTTGTTTTATGCCACAGTCAAACATGGCACGTGATGCTCAGCGTCACAGTGACAGCCCAGTCAGCCAGCTCTGAGACGCATTGACGTAGCGACTGTGGTCGCGGTATAACGTGTAGAATGAGCATGTAATCACACATCCATTCTCAGTCCACCGCATGTGTCAGAGGATTCATCTGCAGTATCATGTTATCATGGCTGTTAGACCCCATCCAGACTGCTGCAGTGCGCGTCAGTGTGTCACTCGCTGTGACACACAGTGTATTCAGTGTGGTTTCACAATGTTCATGTCTGCTGCATGATGAATGAGTGCCACAGACTTTGCACATTACAATATTTCCTTTGCAAACCTGAACAGGATGCCAGTTCAAATGCCATTCATGCTAGCAGTCACACAGCAGTATGACCACCATACAAATATTCCCCAGTTTGAATGCAGCACCATGACAGTAGAGTGCCTGTTCTCTACATTCGTGCTGGCTGTACCAATTTGGTGTATTTCCCTAAGTGCCAGATGAATGCTGTCCGAGGAATTTGAATGCAGCTCGAACGCAGTTCGAGTGCAAGTTGAATTGCTCGAATGACATTCGAATGTCCATTCAAATGTCCATTCATACAGCAGTAAGACAAGGAGATGATGTGACCTTTTTCGGGAGTTTAGCCCACAATATTTGTGAAAAAGTGGCATAAGACAAACTACTCTTTGAAGAAAATGACTTCTGGCTTCAAATAGCTCTGCAGAGTATCTTTAATATTTCTTGTCATATTCTGTCATCACCTTCACTTGCTTTGTTGTTACATGTCCATTTGTTTCAGTATAGCTGCTCGGGTGAAAGACACAAGTCCCATCATGCTTTGTGAGAGTTTGTGCCAACTCTCCTTCCATACATCTCAACTAGAACTGGAACAAGAGGGCCATCTGTCTCCTGGCCCTGCTGTCAGAGGGAGATGGAGTGGGGCACAGGAGGCATTCGTGCCACATTTTCAAGTACATCAGCCTGAAAATCTCTTTTCTGAGTGAGAATAACACTACAGAAGAACTGCACTGCAGATGGTGCAAAGACATGTCAACTTTAACCTCCTCTCTGTGTCACTGTGAGTAAGCTGGACTACTATTTTTACCCGAGGCCATCAAATATGGTCATTGGGTATTGCAAAGGCTTTACGTCCGTCCGTCTGTCTGTGCTCAGCATAAGTCCAGTCCTATTACTGCCACAGTCTTTAAATTCACAGGGAACATTCTTGGGACACAGACCTTGGACAAGTTCAAAGATGGCTAACCTTGACCTATTTTAAGAGGTATTTAAAGAGGTTAAAAGGTTACATTCTGTTTCATTGTGCTATATATATATATATATATATATATATATATATATATATATATAGCATTTCATTGTTACGCAGATGATACCCAGCTTTATCTATCCATGAAGCCAGAGGACACACACCAATTAGCTAAACTGCAGGATTGTCTTACAGACATAAAGACATGGATGACCTCTAATTTCCTGCTTTTAAACTCAGATAAAACTGAAGTTATTGTACTTGGCCCCACAAATGTTAGAAACATGGTGTCTAACCAGATCCTTACTCTGGATGGCATTACCCTGACCTCTAGTAATACTGTGAGAAATCTTGGAGTCATTTTTGATCAGGATATGTCATTCAAAGCGCATATTAAACAAATATGTAGGACTGCTTTTTTGCATTTACGCAATATCTCTAAAATTAGAAAGGTCTTGTCTCAGAGTGATGCTGAAAAACTAATTCATGCATTTATTTCCTCTAGGCTGGACTATTGTAATTCATTATTATCAGGTTGTCCTAAAAGTTCCCTGAAAAGCCTTCAGTTAATTCAAAATGCTGCAGCTAGAGCTCTAACGGGGACTAGAAGGAGAGAGCATATCTCACCCATATTGGCCTCTCTTCATTGGCTTCCTGTTAATTCTAGAATAGAATTTAAAATTCTTCTTCTTACTTATAAGGTTTTGAATAATCAGGTCCCATCTTATCTTAGGGACCTCATAGTACCATATCACCCCAATAGAGCGCTTCGCTCTCAGACTGCAGGCTTACTTGTAGTTCCTAGGGTTTGTAAGAGTAGAATGGGAGGCAGAGCCTTCAGCTTTCAGGCTCCTCTCCTGTGGAACCAGCTCCCAATTCGGATTAGGGAGATAGACACCCTCTCTACTTTTAAGATTAGGCTTAAAACTTTCCTTTTTGCTAAAGCTTATAGTTAGGGCTGGATCAGGTGACCCTGAACCATCCCTTAGTTATGCTGCTATAGACTTAGACTGCTGGGGGGTTCCCATGATGCACTGAGTGTTTCTTTCTCTTTTTGCTCTGTATGCACCACTCTGCATTTAATCATTAGTGATTGATCTCTGCTCCCCTCCACAGCATGTCTTTTTCCTGGTTCTCTCCCTCAGCCCCAACCAGTCCCAGCAGAAGACTGCCCCTCCCTGAGCCTGGTTCTGCTGGAGGTTTCTTCCTGTTAAAAGGGAGTTTTTCCTTCCCACTGTCGCCAAGTGCTTGCTCACAGGGGGTCGTTTTGACCGTTGGGGTTTTTACGTAATTATTGTATGGCCTTGGGGCAACTGTTTGTTGTGATTTGGCGCTATATAAATAAAATTGATTGATTGATTGATATATATATATATATATTGCATAGCAGGAGTGACAGCCGATCAGAGTACAGCGGCACCATGATCAGTGGTGGGTCTGTCTAAAATCGCTTCTTTGATGTGTTAATATAAGGTTTTTCGTACATTATGTAAAAGCTAGTGAGAAATAAACCCTTCTAAAACTGAAAATGCTGTTTTTTTGGAACCTAATAACACCTCTTAAGTGCTTTAGAAGACATTTTGCTGACGTAAGCATGATGGCATCACATGCTGGTTTAGCTAGCTGCAAAACTCTGTTTTGTTTGTGTGTTAACATAACCTCATTTTCACATATTATGCAAACGTTATGGAGAAATAAACATGTCTAAAACTGAAAACGTTGTTTTTGGAACCTAATAACACCTCTGCAGCAAAATCCTGGACGTTAGTATGCACGCTAACTTTCACTAACTCAACGCTAACTTCTTATGGAGTTAAATTTGTCTAACTAATACCCGTAAATGCACAGAGAGTGATGGTCTACAAATATTCCTTGATTTGCACAACTTCTGCTCTTGTCAAAAGCTCATGTACCCGCACACGTAAGGCCTCCTGCAGATGCCGTTAAAACATAAATATTGTTTTTGATTAATTAATTTATTGATTGATTAATAGAGGAACTTTATTCTGTATTTTAACGTTTCCCATAATACCCCTGCACTTCCCAGAATGCACCACAGTGCCAGCAGAGTTCCGTCTCACAGCCAGTGGTGGGCACAGATAACCAAAAAATTTACTTCGATAACAGATAATCAGATAACTGAAAAGTTACCTTCGATGAAGATAAAACGATAGACCACCCAAAAATATATCAGAAGTTACAGATAACCAATAAGTGATAAATTCCAGTATTGTCTCTGGTACATTTGCGACTACTAATAAACTGAATTTGAGTTTTCACACCACGATCGCTTCTGCTTGCATCAAAAGCGACAACAGACCCAAACAATGAGCCCACACTTCTGTCTTTGAACATCTTGCCAGAAGCAAGCTGAGAGCAGCCAAAGCCCAGCTCTCTACCCAATCACAATGCTCCAGTCAGGCGGAGTGTTTGGAAAATAAAGCAGTGCTGACTTATGGTTTTGATTTATAAATAACATTAATACAGATAGAATAACTCCATTAATGTCAATTCTGTCATTTGTACAAAGTTAAAATATAACATATATATTTTAATGTTGAATAAAGTACTAATTCTGAGGTTTTGTAACAAACACAGACAGATCGCAAAGGATTCTGGGTAAAATGTGCCTCTGTTAAACACTGATTGGTTCAGTCATCCATTATGTAAACAAACACATTAATGTGACATGTGTCGTGTGTTGGTGTTTACAGATAAATGTGCTTTTGTAAAATATAAAAATTTTTTATTTGTAAAAACAGGCATTTTTACAGAGCCCTGGAAGTGTCATCGCAAAATGTTTTGCATGTGGAGAGAATGTGCGCTCATTTTATTATATTGTGCCGTGCGCACGTTTTATGATGTTGTGCGCATGTTTTATGATGTGGTGCGCACGTTTTATTATATAATTGAGCACACATTTAATTATATTGTAAAACGTGCACTCAATATTGTCTTGACACATAGATGTTGGCTTTACACTGTGCGAGTTTTGGCTCTTTTTCAGATTATTTTTCATTCATGTGAGAATTTTTTGGACCGAGTTTCAGGTTAAATGCGCATTCTGCATCGTGTAGTGTACATGGAGTAACAAGCTGCGTTTAACATCTCATGACCACCTCCTGATCACTGATCGTATGGTCGAATGAAAATCAAACCTGTTTAATATTATTCTGGTCAGCCGTCGTGAGGGTATCCTGCTGCTGAAGAGCTACAAGCGTCCAACCGCTCACACTTGCGTCTCACGTCTTGCAAACCTGACCTGCAGCACAGCTGCAAGAGCTCAGCTCATAGGTATGGAAATACATTCATGCCAATAATAATGTCTGAAAGGAAATGCTTTTGACAAAACTATCAGATTTTATTTGTTTGTGTCCAGAGATCAAGGATCCACCATGTAGAGTTTATTATGTCCAGAGTTTAAGGATCCAGTAGCCAATTTCATATTTATTTACTTCAACACTCAATAAAATGTTGTTCAATTTCAATTTAATCAGCTTATAAAGCGCCAAATTACAACAAAAGCCGTCTCAAGGTGCCTCACAAAGAACAGTTCAACATAAAAAAATTAAAATAAATAAATAAAAATAAAAAAAATTCAAATACCTAATTAAAAACAGAAGTAAAAGAATAAAACGTAAAATAAAAACTACTCATAAGAAAGAGAATAAAAACAGATTTTAAGTCTTGACTTAAAAATGTCCACGGACTCCGACTGCCTCACTGAGAGCCATGTACTGGCTAACTGAGAATGAGATTGCCCACTCAACAAACTTCCTCAGCCTTCTGGACATGATGAAGGGACTTGGGCTGTCGTACCTGGCTTTCCCCCTTTGGGTACCCCTAGAATGGCCAATTTTTAGCTTGAATTTCAAAAGCTTCCCCCATCTTGGCAGCACCCCCCCGGTCGCTTCACTCCCTTGACATTACCACGTTAAAATTTTATCCTAGCTAGAACCCTGTATCTGATATTTTCACTTTATAAAACTTCAGATGTGACAGCAATTTTAAATAACTTGTCCAAAATTAGTTTGGTTAAAATTTGAACCATAACTTAAAAATGTATGCCTCTGGATGACTTGGGTGATATTGCCAGCGTATCAGTATGGTGCTAAAAGACATTTTTTTTTTTTTTGTGACTGGTTCTCCTTTGCCTGTAGAGGATAGGGCAGTTTCTCATAGAAGCAGCTCTCTTCTGTTTGCAGAGAGTAGAACTATACTTCTGTTAGGAAACTTTTAACAGGTAGGTGCTCAATGATTTAAAATTTTAAAAATGTTTGTCGCTGTTCAGCTTTGTTTACTACGTTATCGGCCTAAAAGTTATCGGACAAAAATTTAATGGAAGATAATTAGTCCGATAATGGTTTTTAAAGTTATCTAAAAAGATAATCCGATAATGAAAACACTATCTTCGATAATTATCTCTTATTGGATTATCGGAACTGTGCCCACCACTGGTTATTGGATTATTGGAACTGTGCTCATCACTGCTCACAGCACATGTAAACAATGGCTAGCGAAGAAATGGATGGCGCCGATTCAGTAAGTTCATGAGCGATTATGATGATGACACAATCTCTCAAGGTGAGAGGGTTATCTAGAGGAGATGTAGCACCTGTGATGAACTTCTGCCATGCCCCGATGTTGTCTTGTTGTCCATACTTCAGGAGGTGTGGTTACATTGTGCCCTGAACCGGAACTCTGCTGAAACCAACCTCTTGCGTGAGTCACGGGCCGCGAGACAGCATGAGATTCACAACTGCGAAACACTGAATTGAACATGTACAATTTGTACGTAAGGCACTAGGATCTTAATAATTAATTAAACAACTGCTAATTATAAAGAACACAATGCTCATACGGCTGAGAGTATTTTAAGATTATTATTTTTAACATATTTAGAGAGGAGCAGATTTGTATTTATGCTTTGCATTCTGATGACAGCAGGCATACTGTTCAGATCCTGCAACACTTTTGTCAAACAGTATGACAGCTTCAGCACTCATTCTCACGTGATTACACGGTGTCTATAAGCAAAATTTAGACTTGAAATGGATCGTTTTACACTTCCTTTTACATACAGTTGTGCATACAGCATCTGGACCTCTGCTGGATGTGTGATACTCCTACTTTGTCTGTGATGTATCAGTGTGGTCTGTGGGAGAGAGAGAGGGCGCCTCTCCTTTTATTTTGTAACAGGCACAGAAACAGGTGCCTGGAGTTATGAAAGGAAATTTCTAAGTCAGTTGTTGGTTTGTGGCCCATGTCAGATAGAACAATTATGACAAAAGTAGAAGGAAAACATTTTCACATCAACATTATATAGAAATGACCAAGAAATGACCAGAAGAAACATTTTATGAATGCACTGAGAGGTGTTTGGAATACATAAAATCAAACAACAACACAATTACCCAATGAGGGGAGGTGATGGTCTAGTGGTTAAAGCGTTGGGCTTGAGACCGGAGGATCCTCAGTTCAAGTCCCAGCCTGAACAGAAAATCAGTAAGGGCCCTTGGGCAAGGTCCTTAATCCCCTAGTTGCTCCCAGGGTGTAGTGGTGGCCTTGTATGGCAGCAGCCTGACATCGGGGTGAATGTGAGGCATTATTGTAAAGCGCTTTGAGCGTCTGATGCAGATGCAAGCGCTATATAAATGCAGACCATTTACTATTTACATTTAGCTAAATGCAAAGTTGGGAAGTGAAATTAAATCAAGTTGAAGAGGAAAATTTGCTGTTGGAGAAAGAGTGGAATTTTCTGAAAAGCACCAGAAGACAAACATCAGTGTGGGGTTTCAACACCCAAAGCATAAATGTTACACATGGAAGAGCCCGTGCAACTTCATTAGCTACCAGAGAGATTACCTGATGAACAATGAACAGTATCAGATCAGGGTTAAGGAATGAAAAATCATTTCCATTAGCAGATATACTGCAATTTCAGGACTATGAATAATGCTTTATTTTTAACTTGTTTCTAACCGTATACTGATCTAAATGAGGTACTTTCTGAACAATAATGCAGCACTAAACTGGATGCCAACTGCCATAAAACAAGAAGTACAAGATCTGAATGAAGCAAATGTGTTGGGTCTTACAGAAGAAGGAAAAACTTGATGAAACTTCTAACACCTGTTGTAGATCCTGATATTATACAAATAACGAATGTTTATGAGTTCAATGGTACGAATATTTCATTAAGTGAAAGATGGAATGTTCCATTCAATGAGGCAAAGCACTGACATTGTGTACTTCCTCACTCCAGCGATAAATGATGTCAGAAATGAGTCCAGTCCTTTTCATCCGAAGGGCCCTGTCCCACTGGGGAGAGGATTAATTGCACATGAATTGAATACACAAATTATGGGCATTCATTTTCGTCCGCAACAAAAATGGCTAAAAATGACAAATGTCCCAGTATGAACTATGGATATATTAATTATGGATATATTAATAATGTATAGTGAATATATGATGAACAATCACAGTTGTATAACGCATGTAGTGAGGAAACGGATCCGATGCATTGCGATTATCACAGCAGTATTACGGGTGTATTATGAATGCATCGCTCACGTGTTTGCACGTGCACGGCATCTGCATTGTGGTCATAAAAGAAGCGCACTCGCTCCTTTCGGCATCACTATTCACACCAACAATACAGCCTCTGGAGCATTTGCTGGACTTGGACAAGTTGATTGGAGTAAAGAAGCAGTGAACAGTGCGAGTGGTGACGAGTGGCCGATCGCATCAGAGCGCAGCTCGTCTGAACGATTATAACAAGATGTTAAATCTGTTATAAACAGGAATAAATACTGTAACAGCTGCAGACAAGAAGGAAAAAACATGCAACTGTTTTATCAAGCCTTGACAATGTAAACAAGCCAAATAATTACCTTTTTAGCGCGACCGCAAACAGCCCAGCTACAGCTTCATCTGTGATTCAGGATGTGATTAGAGCCATTTTCAACGGCCAATTTGCACAATAAAATGATTAATCCACCACAAATTAATTATTTTATATACGCAGCATCCAGCGCAGAGCGTGTGGCAGCTGGTAGAACAAAGAACGGTGTCCAGCTGTGAACACAGCGCATCTGATTTGCATCCGCCGCAAATCAGATGCAAAGCAGACATAATAAAAATGCTTTATTCGTGGCCAATCTGTATGCAGTCGCTACAACTTATTTTAGTTCGTGATGTGGACATGATAGGCACGCAAAATATCCGTTTTACACACTGTCCCAGTCCGCTGCCAAGCCGCAAATCCCCGTCAGTTGCGGATATCAGCAGATGATGGCGAATATACAGCGCACAGATTGAGTATGTATATGTATGTATTGTGTATGTATTGAGTATGTATGGAGTATAAATTGAGTATGTATGGAGTATGTAAGGCGGATGTCATCCTCAGCCAAAATTTTGTGCAGCTCAAAAATCCTGGTAATGGAAAAACGTGCCTCTGAAGATAATTGCGGATGTGTGCGGGTGTCGGCCAACTCATACAAGCATGTTTCACGTGTATTGCGGAAGCGAATATGAGCCAATTTTGTGCGCAATCCATACGCAAATCCTCCTAAACGCCAGTGGGACAGGGACCTAAAAGCTGTTCATACCCAAAGATGTGCATCACAAGGGTGCGCACTATAATACTCACTCATCTTCAACCGCTTACTCCAGTTAAGGGTCACAGGGGAGCTGGAGCCTGTCCCAGCAGTCATGGAGCGTGAGGTGGGACTCACACTGTCGCAGGGCCACATGCAGACAAACAAACACATTCACCCCCGCATGCACCCCTACGGACAATTTAAAGTTTCCAATCTAACCTGTATGTCTTTGGATGTAGGAGGAAGCCGGAGCACCTGGAGGGAACCCACACAGATACGAGGAGAACAGAAAGGTCACAGGGTAGAATCAACCCCATGACCTTCTTGCTGTGAGGCAACAGTGCTAACCACTAAGCCACCGTGCTGCCCCACATATAATACATTTTTATGAATTCAAATATGGAATCAACAACCCAAAATAATCAAAGCAAAGTGAAAACACGGATCACATCATCATGCCTTTTTTTAAAATAACAATTGTACGTCACTGTCGTCATTTCCAATGTTAATGCACTCCTCATAACTAAACATTTGGACTGTGGCAACAGCAATGCACCGGTCAGGATACTATGACCTTATATCATTCGCAGGCCCCTGGAATTAACCCTCTGGGAGCCGAGGGCATATTTTGGACAGTTCACTCGCCTGGCATAAATGTTTTATTATTGCTGTTAACAGCTCTCCCTGCATCCCACAATCAAGTTTTATGTCTCTTTTTTTTCAGGACAACCTGTGCTTTCAGAATATATATGTTTTTGTTGTGTTTTATAAGTATAATAAACGTTTACAATCAAAAGTAGGCAAGAAAAAATAACGTGAAAAATAATTTTCCACACACATTTATTCAAAACACACAGCAAACTATAATAAAGAACTGTTTTGACACTTTATAAAGGTAATTTGAGGTCTTGTGTGAAAGACTGTACAACAAAAAGGTTCAAACAATAAACACAAATGCACATTTTGATCAATATATACAAAATGGTCTATGCGTTTTGTAGTCCATTGATATGGTAAACAGTGCTTTACGCAGAGAAAGCAACAGAGTTATCCAGTAACATTCACATGAAACTAGTGGAGCAATCCTGATAGTTACACACTCTTTGTTTGAGCACGTGAGATTGTCATCAGAGGCTTTCCGTGTGCTCCTGCTTTCACTGATCGCTGTGCGTAATGGTGCAGAGCACACTGAGTATGTACTAATAGTATGTACTCATTGGAGCACCAAGGGAGCTATTCAAACAGGCCAACTAGTAACATATCACTCCTGAAAATGATCTTTGGCTTTTCATGTGAGGTAAATCTGCCCTACGATTGGATTTTGGAAAACCATGTGACGGTGAACCAATTCTGATTGGACGCTCACATTGTACACGTCATCACACAGCTTCTATGAGGAGTACAAAGATGAACGATGGCTGGCTCATATCATTCAAAAGTTATTTATAATTTAGTAAAGCTTGGTCTTAGCCATCGTACACGACGGCGTCGGCCCAGAGGGTTAACAGAATGCTGGAAGACGTTGCAAATATCATATGATTGACCAAAGGATTGAGATAATATCATATCGTGATGAAACTTGTGATTTATACCCCTCGAGCCTGATTTACTTGCATGGGCAATCCAAATTTTTTCATGTTGGGGCAGAGACAGTTTTTGCAAGTGATTTATGAGTAAATGTGCAATTGATAGCGGGTGATAATGTGACGTAACAGCAATATGTACAGTAAATGAGGATTGTGCACATGTTAATAAAATTAAATCAGCCACACTTTAAGTTAAATTAGTGGACGCAGGTGCAGTGCATTGATTTATCCAGATCTAATATATGCTGAAGACAACTCCGTAGTAAAATAACAGTACATGTTATTACATGGACTTAATGAGTGACAAACAGTACTCTTCATCTATCTATGTGTCTTTTTGCAAGGAATGTTTTCACAGTTTTTGCTCTATGGCAAGATGCATTATCATCTTGAAAAATGATTTCATCATCCCCAAACATCCTTTCAATTGATGGGATAAGAAAAGTGTCCAAAATATCAACATAAACTTGTGCATTTATTGATGATGTAATGACAGCCATCTCCCCAGTGCCTTTACCTGACATGCAGCCCCATATCATCAATGACTGTGGAAATGTACATGTTCTCTTCAGGCAGTCATCTTTATAAATCTCATTGGAATGGCACCAAACAAAAGTTCCAGCATCATCACCTTGCCCAATGCAGATTCGAGATTCATCACTGAATATGACTTTCATCCAGTCATCCACAGTCCACGATTGCTTTTCCTTAGTCCATTGTAACCTTGTTTTTTCTGTTTAGGTGTTAATGATGGCTTTCGTTTAGCTTTTCTGTATGTAAATCCCATTTCCTTTAGGCGGTTTCTTACAGTTCGGTCACAGACGTTGACTCCAGTTTCCTCCCATTCGTTCCTCATTTGTTTTGTTATGCATTTTCGATTTTTGAGACATATTGCTTTAAGTTTTCTGTCTTGACGCTTTGATGTCTTCCTTGGTCTACCAGTATATTTGCCTTTAACAACCTTCCCATGTTGTTTGTATTTGGTCCAGAGTTTAGACACAGCTGACTGTGAACAACCAACATCTTTTGCAACATTGTGTGATGATTTACCCTCTTTTAAGAGTTTGATAATCCTCTCTTTTGTTTCAATTGACATCTCTCGTGTTGGAGCCATGATTCATGTCAGTCCACTTGGTGCAACAGCTCTCTAAGGTGTGATCACTCCTTTTTAGATGCAGACTAACGAGCAGATCTGATTTGATGCAGGTGTTAGTTTTGGAGATGAAAATTTACAGGGTGATTCCATAATTTATTCCTCAGAATTGAGTGAGTCCATATTTTTTTCCCTCTGCTTGGTCTAAAAAAGTAACCGTTACTGACTGCCACAATTTTTTTTCTTGATTTCTTATAGTGTTTCTTAAAGCCAGAAAGTTGCCATTTGAAATGACTTTAGTTTTGTGTCATGTCTGTGATCTGCTTTTTTTCTACAAAATTAAACAACTGAATGAACATCCTCCGAGGCCGGTGATTCCATAATTATTGCCAGGGGTTGTGTATATATATATATATATATATATATATATATATATATATATATATATATATATATGTTGTCATGTTAACGCATTAATTAACGCCAACAATTTTTTTCATCACACATTAACGAAGTGGTTTTTTTGTAAGAGTCTGTTGCTCACAAGGCTTTTGTTTTGCAAGTCTGTTGCTGAATGCTGCCATGCTCACAGGAACCGGTGTGACGAGTCCCTGACTGGAAAAGAAACTGAACTGGCAGATAAACCAACCAACATTGAGACGGGCACAGAACTTTTACATGGTCATTTTCATTTTAAAGTGCTTCTAGATGGCGTAGTCGACAGAACCAAAGTTATTTGTAGCCACTGCAAAGCTGAACTTTCTTATCAGTGGAGTACTTTGAGTCTTAAAATTTACCTAAATGCAGCACACACAGCTGATACCAGCAAATGATTCAACAAAACACACTGTGGTGCGAGGCTTTGGAAGACAAGGTTGCGTAGGATTACTTTGAAATGTAATCCAAAAGTAATCAGATTACAAGTAATCCAAATGTATGTATAAGATTGATAAAGAAAGGCGAGAGAGGCTTGTAAATGCAACAGTGAAATGGATTGCTACAGACTGCAGGCTGATTAGTGTTGTGGAGGACGTCGGTCTAAGAGACATTCTGAGAATCGCAACAAATGATGGCATGTATGAGATTCCCTCACGACGCACCAGAAAGGAGAGGCCTGCAAAAGCCACAACTTTACAATGTGCACCTGCTGTTGCTCTCACTGGGGATGACTGGACATCACTGGGTAACCATAATTTATTTTTATTACCTGCAACTGCATAAACAAAATTCTGCAATGTTTGCAGAACAAATGTTATGGCAGTTTCATTTATATCTCAACTCAACTCAGCTTTATTTATAGAGGACTTTTGAACAGCAAAAACTCAAAAGTGCTGTACATGAAAGCCATAAAAACAACAAAGCAGCCCAACAACAAGAAAAACAAAAATAAACAAGCAAAACAACTAAAACAGAGCAAGTCTCATAGTGTGTTAAATAATAATAAAATAAAAGTGGATTTTAAGATTGGTTTTAAAAACAGACAGTGAAGAAGCCTGCCTAATGTGCAAAAGTAGATCCGTCCAAATTTTTGAAGCTGCAACAGAAAAAGATCAAACCCCTCTGAGCATTCGCTTGGACCTTGGTACCTCAAGAAGCAGCTGATCAGCTGACCAGAGGCAGCATGCAGGGGCGTGGTGGTGAAGCAGCTCAGAGAGGATTCAAGGATTCAAAAGAAGTTTATTGTCATATGCACATAGGAACATGTTCCCTGCACAATGAAATGTGTTTACTGCATTTTACCCATCCTAATTGCCAGTTAGGAGCAGAGGTCGTCTTTTTGGCGCCTGGGGACCAGCTCCAGATACACAACAGACGACAGACAACAGCCGAGACTTGGATGTGTCCAGTGTCCAGACAGACAGCCCGGAAAGGCCGCCCTTGAGGCGCCATCAGGCCTTATCTATCCATCCTGGGGGGGGGGAATCCCAGTCCTGAATCAGTCCACCAGAGTCTCAAGGTCCCACAGTCAACATCTCAGGACTGGGAAGAGAGGGAGGCAGGGGAAGACAAGGAGGTGGAGGAGACGAGGAGCGAGGCTATCAGGAGTGTTCTTCTGGGGGAGGATTTCATCCCAGAGGCCTTGAAGGACAGCTGGTGTTTGGAAACCAAATAGATATCCAGATTAACAGACGCCTGGCAGATTCCACAGTCTGAAACTTCAGAGTGGCTCCCAATACATCTGAATAGAGAAGAGATGTGGTCTTACAGACGATCAAAGCGGTTTTCCAGTGCAGCCATTCTCCCCGAGATGGATTCCAACGTGCGGTTGACACCCGTCAACTGAGCTGACACTGCCCTTCCAATCGAATCAATCATGTGGGGCAGCCTGGACGGACCAATTAATGCCACCTCCACCTTCTTAATTTTCCGGTAAATGGCCCTACCAGAGGTAAGGCCATTTAAAGATTTAAAAATAAATAAAACAATCTTAAAATGAACTCTAAAGTGCACAGGCAGCCGGTGAAGAGAGGCCAGGATCGGTGTTACGTGCTCTCTCTTTCACATATGGCAGAACATTTAAAATAAAATTGTGCTATACACTACTTTTGAATTCATTTTTATATTTTGCGTATAACAATGTGATTAATCATGGAAATCATGTGATTAATTGTGATTAAATCTAATATATATATATATATATATATATATATATATATATATATATATACACACGTGGGCTGTCCGTAAAGTATCGGTCCTTTTTATTTTTTTTTAAAACTATATGGATTTCATTCATATGTTTTGGGTTAGGGTTAGTTTGAACCCTCGTGCGCATGCGTGAGTTTCTCCACGCCTGTCGGTGACGTCATTCGCCTGTGAGCACACCTTGGGAAGGAGTGGTCCCGCCCCCTCGTCGGAATTTCATTGTCTGGAAATGGCGGAATGAAAAGGACTTTTTTTCCCATCAGATTTTTTTCAGAAGCTGTTAGAAACTGGCACCTGGAAACCATTCGAAAAATTTATCTGGCTTTCGGTGAAAATTTTGCGGGCTTCACAGAGAATAAGGACTGTTAACTGTCGCTTTAAGGACCCCTTTAAGGACGCTTGGTGCACCGCGCTCCGAGCTGCAACAACGCGGCACAAAACACCGTATCATTTCTAAACGGATAGCTCTGTGGATACGAGACGTCGTGTGCTCTTTCTCCGGTAATCACAAGAGCTGGACATCAACCATTTTCCGGCAGATTTCACTTTTAACCAGAGATTTTGTCGTGGAACGCCGCGTGGAGGCTTCGCGCGTCACGACCGATTCGCTTGATGAGCGAGACAAAGAACGCCTCCGTTTTGGCGTGTCAGAGGACAGGTTTGGACATGCCTATCTCGGCTTTCAATGCTTACCAGTCCAGTAAGTATCAGAGAAATTATGGAGAGCTAGACATGTCCAAGGCCAGCTCAGAACCTCCATGACCAGTAAAAAATCAAGGACCGAGACGTCGCCCGGTATGGCGGAGCCGGGGTCCCACCCTGGAGCCAGGCCTGGGGTTGGGGCTCGTGCGCGAGCGCCTGGTGGTCGGGCCTTAGCCCATGGGGCCCGGCCGGGCTCAGCCCATGCTCACAGCCCCTGGTTGTTGGGACATGGAATGTCACCTTGCTATGGGGGAAGGAGCCTGAGCTTGTGCGGGAGGTTGAGAGATACCGAAGCCTTCGGGCCGGGGACAGGTCTCTCACCATTGTCTCGGCCAACGGGCCGAGCAGCAGTGCAGAGTACCCGACCTTCCTGGAGTCCCTGGGAGGGGTACTAGATAGCGCTCTGACTGGGGACTCCACTGTTCTCCGGGGGATTTCAATGCCCACGTGGGCGGCGACAGTGAGACCTGGAGGGGGGTGATCGGGAAGCATGGCCTTCCCGATCTGAACCCGAGTGGTGTTCAGTTGTTGGACTTCTGTGCTAGTCACAGTTTGTCCATCACGAACACCATGTTCGAGCAAAAGGGTGTTCATAAGTGCATGTGGCACCAGGACACCCTGAGCCGAAGTCGATGATCGACTTTGTAGTCATGTCATCTGACCTTCGGCCACGTGTCTCAGACACTCGAGTGAAGAGAGGGGCAGAGCTGTCGACCGATCACCACCTGGTGGTGAGTTGGATCTGCTGGGAGGGGAGGAAGCCGGTCAGACCTGGCAGGCCCAAACGTATCGTGAGGGTCTGCTGGGAACGACTGGCAGAACCCTCTGTCAGCGAGGTCTTCAACTCCCACCTCCGGGAGAGCTTCTCCCAGATCCCAGGGGGAGGTTGGAGACATGGAGTCCGAGTGGACCATGTTCTCCACCTCCATTGTCGATGTGACCGCTCATAGCTGTGGTCGTAAGGTCTCTGGTGGCCGTCGCGGCGGCAAGCGGTGGAAGGAGTACTTCAAAGATCTCCTCAATCCCATTGTCACGTCTTCCAAAGCGGAAGCAGAGACTGGGGACTCAGAGGCGGACTCATCCATTATCCATGCCGAAGTCACAGAGGTGGTTAGAAAGCTCCTCGGTGGCAAGGCTCCTGGGGTGTATGAAATCCGTCCTGAGTACCTTAAGTCTCTGGATGTTGTGGGACTGTCTTGGCTGACACGCCTCTGCAACATCACATGGCGATCAGGGACAGTGCCTCTAGATTGGCAGACTGGGGTGGTGGTCCCTCTGTTTAAGAAGGGGGACCGGAGGGTGTGTTCCAACTATAGGGGGATCACACTCCTCAGCCTCCCCGGTAAGGTCTATTCCAGAGTACTGGAGAGGAGAATTCGACTGATGGTCGAACCTCGGATTCAGGAGGAGCAGTGTGGTTTTCATCCTGGTCGCGGCACACTGGACCAGCTCTACATGCTCCATCGGGTGCTCAAGGGTTCATGGGAGTTCGCCCAACCAGTCCACATGTGTTTTGTGGATCTGGAGAAGGCGTTCGACCGTGTCCCTCGGGGCACCCTGTGGGGGTGCTCCGGGAGTACGGGGTCCGGGTTCCTTTGCTAAGGGCTAGCCGGTCCCTGTACAACCACAGCAGGAGCTTGGTTCGCATTGCCGGTAGTAAGTCAAACCTGTTTCCAGTGCACGTTGGCCTCTGCCAGGGCTGCCCTTTGTCACCGGTTCTGTTCATTATTTTTATGGACAGAATTTCTAGGTGCAGCCAGGGTGTAGAGGGGGTCTGGTTTGGGAACCACAGAATCTCGTCTCTGCTGTTTGCGGATGATGTGGTTCTGTTGGCTTTGTCAAATCAGGACCTTCAGCGTGCACTGGGGCGGTTTGCAGCCGAGTGTGAAGCATCCGGGATGAAAATCAGCACCTCCAAATCCGAGGCCATGGTTCTCGACTGGAAAAAGGTGCTTTGCCCTCTTCAGGTTGATGGAGTGTCCTTGCCTCAAGTGGAGGAGTTTAAGTATCTACGTTCCGATCCTCACCTATGGTCATGACATTTGGCTCATGAGCGAAAGAACGAAATCGCGAGTACAAGCGGCCGAGATGAGATAGGGCCTTAGAAATAGGCCTTAGAGATAGGGTGAGGAGCTGCTCCTCCACATCGAAAGGAGTCAGTTGAGGTGGCTCAGGCATCTTTTCCGGATGCCCCCTGAATGCCTCGCCGGAGAGGTGTTCCGGGCACGTCCCATTGGGAGGAGGCCCCGGGGAAGACCCAGGACACGCTGGAGGGACTATATCTCCCGGCTGGCTTGGGAACACCTTGCGGTTCCCCCAGAGCAGCTGGGCGAGGTGTGTGGATCGGGAGGTCTGGGCGGCTTTGCTTGAGCTGCTGCCCCCGCGACCCGACTCCGGATAAAGCGGAAGAAAATGGATGGATGGATGTATATACACTCAACAAAAATATAAACGCAACACTTTTGGTTTTGCTCCCATTTTGTATGAGATGAACTCAAAGATCTAAAACTTTGTCCACATACACAATATCACCATTTCCCTCAAATATTGTTCACAAACCAGTCTAAATCTGTGATAGTGAGCACTTCTCCTTTGCTGAGATAATCCATCCCACCTCACAGGTGTGCCATATCAAGATGCTGATTAGACACCATGATTAGTGCACAGGTGTGCCTTAGACTGCCCACAATAAAAGGCCACTCTGAAAGGTGCAGTTTTATCACACAGCACAATGCCACAGATGTCGCAAGATTTGAGGGAGCGTGCAATTGGCATGCTGACAGCAGGAATGTCAACCAGAGCTGTTGCTCGTGTATTGAATGTTCATTTCTCTACCATAAGCCGTTTCCAAAGGCGTTTCAGAGAATTTGGCAGTACATCCAACCAGCCTCACAACCGCAGACCACGTGTAACCACACCAGCCCAGGACCTCCACATCCAGCATGTTCACCTCCAAGATCGTCTGAGACCAGCCACTCGGACAGCTGCTGAAACAATCGGTTTGCATAACCAAAGAATTTCTGCACAAACTGTCAGAAACCGTCTCAGGGAAGCTCATCTGCATGCTCGTCGTCCTCATCGGGGTCTCAACCTGTCTCCAGTTCGTCGTCATAACCGACCTGAGTGGGCAAATGCTCACATTCGCTGGTGTTTGGCACGTTGGAGAGGTGTTCTCTTCACGGACAAATCCCGGTTCACACTGTTCAGGGCAGATGGCAGACAGCGTGTGTGGCGTCGTGTGGGTGAGCGGTTTTCAGATGTCAATGTTGTGGATCGAGTGGCTCATGGTGGCGGTGGGGTTATGGTATGGGCAGGCATCTGTTATGGATGAAGAACACAGGTGCATTTTATTGATGGCATTTTGAATGCACAGAGATACCGTGACGAGATCCTGAGGCTCATTGTTGTGCCATACATCCAAGAACATCACCTCATGTTGCAGCAGGATAATGCACGGCCCCATGTTGCAAGGATCTGTACACAATTCTTGGAAGCTGAAAATGTCCCAGTTCTTGCATGGCTGGCATACTCACCGGACATGTCACCCATTGAGCATGTTTGGGATGCTCTGGACCGGCGTATACGACAGCATGTACCAGTTCCTGCCAATATCCAGCAACTTCGCACAGCCATTGAAGAGGAGTGGACCAACATTCCACAGGCCACAATTGACAACCTGATCAACTCTATGCGAAGGACATGTGTTGCACTGCATGAGGCAAATGGTGGTCACACCAGATACTGACTGGTATCCCCCCCCAATAAAGCAAAACTGCACCTTTCAGAGTGGCCTTTTATTGTGGACAGTCTAAGGCACACCTGTGCACTAATCATGGTGTCTAATCAGCATCTTGATATGGCACACCTATGAGGTGGGATGGATTATCTCAGCAAAGGAGAAGTGCTCACTATCACAGATTTAGACTGGTTTGTGAACAATATTTGAGGGAAATGGTGATATTGTGTATGTGGAAAAAGTTTTAGATCTTTGAGTTCATCTCATACAAAATGGGAGCAAAACCAAAAGTGTTGCGTTTATATTTTTGTTGAGGGTACGAGGGCTGTCCATAAAGTATAGGTCCTTTTTATTTTTTTCAAAAACTATATGGATTTCATTCATATGTTTTTACGTCAGACATGCATGAACCCTCGCGCGCATGCGTGAGTTTTTCCACGCCTGTCGGTGACGTCATTCGCCTGTGAGCACTCCTTGTGGGAGGAGTCGTCCAGCCCCTCGTCGGAATTCCTTTGTCTGAGAAGTTGCTGAGAGACTGGCGCTTTGTTTGATCAAAATTTTTTCTAAACCTGTGAGACACATCGAAGTGGACATGGTTCGAAAAATTAAGCTGGTTTTCAGTGAAAATTTTAACGGCTGATGAGAGATTTTGAGGTGACACTGTCGCTTTAAGGACTTCCCACGGTGCGAGACGTCGCGCTGCGCTCTCAGGCGGCGTCATCAGCCTTTTTCAAGCTGAAAACCTCCACATTTCAGGCTCTATTGATCCAGGACGTCGTGAGAGAACAGAGAAGTTTCAGAAGAAGTCGGTTTCAGCATTTTATCCGGATATTCCACTGTTAAAGGAGATTTTTTTAATGAAAGACGTGCGGACGGGTCCGCGCGTCGGGACGCAGCCGGCGCAGTGCGGCAGCACAGGAAAAACACCTCCGTGTTGATAACCATTTGTAAAATCCAGGCGGCTTTTGATGGCTTTCAGTGGAGTGAGTATATGAGAAATTGTTTAACAGCTGGACATGTTCCAACTTGTCCTTAAGGCTTCCAACGGAGGTGTTTTTCCTGTGGCGGAGCGTCGCGGCGGCTGCGAGCCGACGCGCGGACCCCTCCGCACGTCTTTCATTAAAAAAATCTCCTTTAACAGTGGAATATCCGGATAAAATGCTGAAATCGACTTCTTCTGAAACTTCTCTGTTCTCTCACGACGTCCTGGATCAATAGAGCCTGAAATGTGGAGGTTTTCAGCTTGAAACAGGCTGATGACGCCGCCTGAAAGCGCTGTGCGACATCTCGCACTGTGGGAAGTCCTTAAAGCGACAGTGTCACCTCAAAATCTCTCATCAGCCGTTAAAATTTTCACTGAAAACCAGCTTAATTTTTGGAACCATGTCCACTTCGATGTGTCTCACAGGTTTAGAAAAAAATTTTGATCAAACAAAGCGCTAGTCTCTCAGCAACTTCTCAGACAAAGGAATTCCGACGAGGGGCTGGACGACTCCTCCCACAAGGAGTGCTCACAGGCAAATGATGTCACCGACAGGCGTGGAAAAACTCACGCATGCGCACGAGGGTTCAAGCATGTCTGACGTAAAAACATATGAATGAAATCCATATAGTTTTTGAAAAAAATAAAAAGGACCTATACTTTATGGACAGACCTCGTATATATATATATATATATATATATATATATATATATATATATATATATATATATATATATATATATATATATATATAATATAACCAACATGCGTGAAAAAACTCACGCATGCGCACGAAGGTTCAAGCTTGGCTGACACAATCACACGTGATTCAAATCCATATGGTTTTTGAAAAAAATAATAAGGTCGGATACTTTTCTAATAGACCTCGTATATATATATATATATATATATATATACATACAGTGAGGAAAATAAGTATTTGAACACCCTGCGATTTTGCAAGTTCTCCCACTTAGAAATCATGGAGAGGTCTGAAATTTTCATCTTAGGTGCATGTCCACTGTGAGAGACATAATCTAAAAAAAAAAAAAAAAAAAAAATCCGGAAATCACAATGTATGATTTTTTAAGAATTTATTTGTATGTTACTGCTGCAAATAAGTATTTGAACACCTACCAACCAGCAAGAATTCTGGCTCACACAGACCTGTTAATTTTTCTTGAAGAAGCCCTCTTATTCTGCACTCTTTACCTGTATTAATTGCACCTGTTTGAACTTGTTACCTGTATAAAAGGCACCTGTTCACACACTCAATCAATCACACTCCAACCTGTCCACCATAGCAAGACCAAAGAGCTGTCTAAGGACACCAGGGACAAAACTGTAGACCTGCACAAGGCTGGGATGGACTACAGGACAACAGGCAAGCAGCTTGGTAGAAGACAACAACTGTTATGATTATTTATTAGAAAGTGGAATTAAAAACAAGATGACTGTCAATCTCCCTCAGTCTGGGATTCCATGCAAGATCTCACTTTGCGGGGTAAGGATGATTCTGAGAAAGCTCAGAACTACACAGGAGGACCTGGTCAATGACCTGAAGAGAGCTGGGACCACAGTCACAAAGATTACATTAGTAACACGTGATGCTGTCATGGTTTAAAATCCTGCAGGGCAGCAAGGTCCCCCTGCTCAAGCCAGCACATGTCCAGGCCCGTCTGAAGTTCACCAGTGACCATCTGGATGATCCAGAAGAGGCATGGGAGAAGCTCATGTGGTCAGATGAGACCAAAATAGAGCTTTTTGGAATCAACTCCACTTACCATGTTGAGAGGATGAGAACAACCCCAAGAAAACCATCCCAACCGTGAAGCATGGGGGTGGAAAGATCATACTCTGGGGGTGCTCTTCTGCAAAGGGGACAGGACGACTGCACTGTATTGAAGGGAGGATGGGTGGGGTCATGTATTGCGAGATTTTGGCAAACAACCTCCTTCCCTCAGTAAGAGCATTGAAGATGGGTCATGGCTGGGTCTTCCAGCATAACAATGACCCCAAACACACAGCCAGGGCAACTAAGGAGTGGCTCCGTAAGAAGCATTTCAAGGTCCTGGAGTGGCCTGGCCAGTTTCCAGACCTGAACCCAATAGAAAATCTTTGGATGGAGCTGAAATTCCAAACCTGAAAGATCTAGGGAAGATCTGTATGGAGGAGTGGACCAAAATCCCTGCTGCAGTGTGTGCAAACCTGGTGAAAAAGTACAGGAAACGTTTAACCTCTGTAATGGCAGACAAAGGCTACTGTACCAAATATTAACATTGATTTTCACAGGTGTTCAAATACTTATTTGCAGCAGTAACATACAAATAAATTATTAAAAAATCATACATTGTGATTTCCAGATTTTTTTTTTTTTTAGATTATGTCTCTCACAGTGGACGTGCACCTAAGATGAAAATTTCAGACCCCTCCATGATTTCTAACTGGGAGAAGTTGCAAAATCGCAGGGTGTTCAAATACTTATTTTCCTCATGAGCTCAGGTGCATCCTGTTTCTTTCAGTTGATTGAACATGATTTGGAAAGGCACACCCCTGTCTACATAAAATACTTATTCAAATCAAATCAAATACTTATTTTCCTGACTGTATATATATATATATATATATATATATATATATATATATATATATATATATATATATATATATATATATATACACACACACACACACACACACACACACACACACACACACATAGTGCATCCAAAAAGTATTCACAATGCTGCTGTTTTCCCACATTTTTTATGTTATAGCCTTATTCCAAAGTGGATGAAATTCATTTTTTTCCTCAAGCATATGCCCACAATACCGCATAATGACAATTTGGAAAATGTTTTTTTTTTTTTTATTTCTGCAAAATTCTTAAAAATACAAAAACTAAGTCGTCACAGTCTTTGTCATGAAGCTCAAAATTAAGCTCATGCGCATCTTGTTTCCACTGATCATCCTTGAGATGTTTCTCCAGCTTAATTGCAGTCTACCTGGGGTAAATTCAGTTGATTGGACATGATTTGGAAAGGCACACACGTGTCTACATATAAGGTCCCACAGGTGACAATGCATGTCTCGAGGCACAAATCTGGAGAAGGTACAGAAACACTTCGGCTGGTTTGAAATCTGTAAATGAAATACAAGGTCTGTGATAAAAGTAACGGACATTATTATTTTTTTCAAAAACCATATGGATTTGAATCACGTGTGATTACATCAGACATGCTTGAACCCTCGTGGGCATGCGAGAGTTTTTTCACGCCTATCGGTTACGTCATTCGCCTGTGGGCAGTCTTTCAGTGAGGAGTGGCCCACCCTCTCGTCGTTTCTTCATTGTTTAGGAATGGCTCAGAGACATGCTGCTTTGTTTGATAAAAATTTTTTCAAAAAATGTAAGGCACAACTGAGTGGACACCATTCGATAAATTCAGCTGGTTTTCGGTAAAAATTTTAACGGCTGATGAGAGATTTTGGTCTGGTAGTGTCGCTTTAAGGACGGCCCACGGCACCTGACGGCGATCTGTGCTTCGAGGCGGCAGCGTCTCGCCGTTTCAAGTTGAAAACTTCCACATTTCAGGCTCTGTTAACCCAGTAAGTCGTCAGAGAACAGAGAACTTTCAGAAGAAGTCGGCATGAGGAGTTTATTCGGACATTCCGTTGTTAACGGACATTTTGTAATGAAAGAACGTGTGGGCAGAGTCGCATGTCGGGCCGGACCCGACCGCGGGGGGTCGCGACAGGAAAAACACCTCTGTTGGAAACCTTAACGGGCAAGTTGGAACATGCCCAAGCTGTTAAACAATTTCTCAGTTACTCACTTGTTGAAAGCCATCAAAAGCCGCCTGAATTTTACAAATGGTTTTCAACACGGAGGTGTTTTTCCTGTCGCGGCGCACACAGATTCACACAGAATTTGCGCGCACGTCTTTCATTACAAAATGTCCTTAAACAGTGGAATGTCCGCATAAAGTCCTCATGCCGGCCTGTTCTGAATCTTCTCTGTTCTCTCACGACGTCCTGGGTGAATTAAGCCTTAAATTAGAATGTTTTCAGGTCGAAACAGGCCGACGGCGCCTGGAAGCACTGCTCGACGTCCCGCTCCGTGGGAAGTCCTTACACCGACAGAAACATCCCATAATCTCTCATCAGCCGTTAAACTTTTCACCGAAAACCAGCTTAATTTCTCGAATAGTGTCCACTCGGATATCCCTCACATGTCCAGAAAAAATGTTGATAAAGCAACGCGCGCCGTCCGCAGCAGCTATTCAGACAAAGAGATTCCGACGGGCGGGGTGGAGCACTCCTCACTCAAGGCCTGCCCACAGGTGAATGACGTCACTGACACGCGTGAAAAAACTCACGCATGCGCACGAGGATTCAAGCTTGTCTGACGTAAAAACATATGAATCAAATCCATTTATTTTTTGAAAAAATAAAAAGGACCGCTTTTTTCATCACAGACCTCGTAAGTTGGGATCCATCGGGACTCTTTCTAGAGTTGGACGCCCATCTAAACTGAGCAATCGGGGGAGAAGGACCTTACTGAGAGAGGTGACCAAGGACCCAATGGTCACTCTGTCTGAGCTCCAGCATTCCTCTGTAGAGAGATGAGAACCTTCCAGAAGAACAACCATCACAACCATCTCTGCAGCAATCCACCAATTAGGTCTGTATGGTAGAGTGGCCAGACAGAAGCCACTCCTTAGTAAAAGGCCAATGGCAGGCCGCCTGGAGTTTGCCAAAAGGCACTTGTAGTACTCTCAGACCATGAGAAACAAAATTTTCTGGTCTCCTGAGACAATGATTGAACTGTTTCAGGTTTGGATGAAACCAGGCACCATCCCTTCAGTGAAGCATGGTTGTCGCAGCATCATGCTGTGGGGATGTTTTTCAGTGGCAGAAACTGGGAGACTAGTCAGGATTGAGGGAAAGATGAATGTAGGGTGACCAGATGTCTCACTTTGTGCCACAAATTGAGATGATTTCCAGCATTATTATTGACAGTCAGGCTTCAGTTTTGAAATGCGTGTTTTAAAAATGTGTTTTGAACACACTTTTTAAAAACTGAAGCCTGACTGTTAATAATGACGCCAGAAACATCTCATTTTGTGGCACAAAGCGGGACATCTGGTCAACCTAAATGAATGCAGCAATAATCAGAGACATCCTGGATGAAAACCTACTCCAGATCACTCTTGACCTCAGACTGGGGTGATGGGTCATCTTTCAGTAGGACAATGACGCTAAGCACACAGCCAAGATATCAAAGGAGTGGCTTCAGGACAACTCTGTGAATGTCCTTGAGTGGCCCAGCCAGAGTCCAGACCGGAATCAGGTTGATCATCTCTGGAGAGATCTGAAAATGGCTGTGAACCGCTGCTCCCCACCCAACCTGATGGAGCTTGAGAGGTGCTGCAAAGTTAAATGGGCAAAACTGCCCAAAGATAGGTGCACAAACCTTGTGGCATCATATTCAAGAAGACTTGTCGGATGTACAGGTGATTTCTTAGTTTTTTATTTTTAATAAATATACAAACTTTGCAAAAACATTTTTTTTCATGTCATTATGGGGTGTTGTGAGTAGAATTTTGAGGGAAAAAAATAACTTTACTCCTTTTTGGAATAAGGCTGTAACATAACAAAATGTGGAAAAAGTGAAGTGCTGTGAATACTTTCTGGATGCACTGCATCTACACACAATATACTCACACAGGCAAATGTTAAAATGTATTATTAAGAGGACAACTACAGTATAGTGAGAGACAGAGACGACTACAAGATCGCTGACTTTGCTCTACAACACGCAAACGAGGAAACTCAAACAGCAAGCTTTGCTGCACCTTACACAAGGGATGATGATTAAGCCCTCTGGGTGTCACGGCTTGACCTCTGAGTGACACAGTAACTTGGTCAGATTGGATGTAACAGCTGACATGGCAGCTAAATCCTCTCTTCTTCTGCAGCCCTGCAGTGAAATGTAATGACAAATTCTACTAAAGCAGGGATTGAGACATGTTTTTTTTTTTTCTCTTGGTATCAAATATAAACCTACATTCTGTTTCTCTCCTCAGCCATGAAATCAGAGATGTACAATAAATCCGGCAGTGATTTAAACAGCTCCTGACAGCCCGCTGAATCTGCAGTGTGTGTAGTTTTACACAAACGATTTATGTGCAAGGAGGCCAGTAAGGATCCCCAAGTTACCAGGCACAAAGTGAGACATACAGCCCGGAAGAGAGAGAAAAGGAGCGACAACATGCTGTTAACTGCTGGACTGGTGATAATGTTGGTGGTTCCTGCCAGAGGTCACATTCAGCAGTCTTACTCTTATTCTCCTCATTGCGGCGACTATCTCCATCCTGCTGCCCGGCCGCCCCACCTCCAAACTGCCGATGTACTGCAGAATGTAAAAGGAAGAGAGATAGACAGATAGAGAGAAAGAGAGATGTAGTTAGGGTCATATATATTTGGACACTTCCAAACATTCATTTAAGCTTTATATGATGATATAGTGGAGCTAAATGAATCAATCAAACCCCTGAATGAATATGAGGTCAAAAAGTCTAAGTTAATTTAAATCAGCACAAAATAGAAGCCAGAAACACCAAACTGCTGCCAACAACCAAACTACTTCTGTCACTACAAGGTGAGATAAAGGTCCTTCTGTCTAACACCATGTCCACATTAACAGGGCACAATGTAAAGCCGCCGGTTATGAAATGACAAGTCACACCACTGTGGATAGCGCGAGCTGATTAAATGCATATTGAAATATTTTGACCGTTTGCAAAAATCGCATCATTTGTTGTTCTCTGCTGGAATTTGGGCTGAAATTAGAAAGGATATTTAAAGGTAAAAACAGACAAGTAGCGGCTAACAATCGAATGCGCGGCGAACGCATGTTGCAGAGGTGAACGGAATTTAAACGTATAAAGAAGAAACAAAATGAATGTCTTCCTGCTCACCTACAAAATGTTTACATGCAGATGATGTCTTGGATGCTAGGGGTGGGGGCATAAATACAAGGTCTGGGCACCACGCACACACCATTCATGCAACTGTGTACTTTGAGCAAATGATAAAATGGTAAATGGACTGCATTTATATAGCGCTTTTCCATCTGCATCAGATGCTCAAATTCACCTCGATGTGAGGGTGCTGCCATACAAGGCGCTTACTACACACCGGGAGCAATCAGGGATTAAAGACCTTGCCCAAGGGCCCTTAATGATTTTCCAGTCAGGCTGGGATTTGAACCGAGGATCTTCTAGTCTCAAGCCCAATATCTTAACCACTAGACCATCACCTCCCCCTTTCAAGATTACTGATCTAGGAATATGCCGCCATAATGGGATCAGAGGCCACCAGCTACCCAGGGCAGGAGGTTTGCCCCTGTAATGCTTACACCAGAGCCAACCCGCACAGAACCAGTGCAAAATCATGTTTTGGACTGGGAGTATTCACCCGCAGATGTCTCTCCGATGTTGTTTTGAGATAGTACACCATCGTCCAATGAAAACAGAGGCTTGTTTACAGCAACGGAGATCAAAGAAAAGTTCTAGGCTACACAATGAGGAGGAGGAGGCACAGGTGCTGGAGTGGGTTCTCCTGAACCTACTCCTGTGGAACCAGAAGTACCTTGAGTATGGCCACAAAGCCAAGAAGGACACAATGTGGGAGGAAAAGGCCACAGAACTGGTCTACAGTTTCAAACAAAAATGGCAAGTACAAATGTAAATAACTGATTTTTTTTTCTGTCAAACAGATGCATGTATAATTAAACCTCTATTTTTAGAGATTCTGCAGTGCACAGTGTGTAATGTCTTTGAAAATGGAATTCATAGTGCAACGCATAAATGTCTTTCCAAAAAAAGGGTCATAGTTTATGCCAGTAGTACGACTACAAACGTTAAGGTTATTTTCAGATTCAGCACTGTGGTGATTCAGAAGCAAAGCGCTCACCACATCATGTATTCATTTGATGACATAGTAAGTGCTTAGTTCAGTTAGTGCAGGGGTGGGCAACTTGTTCCAGAAGGGGCCAAGAGGGTGCAGATTTTCTTTGCAGCCACTGATTCCACCAGGTGATTTCACTGATTAACTGATTCCATCTGCTCAAAGTGATATTAATCAGTGAATTCACCTGGTGGAGTCAGTGGTTGCAAAGTAAACCTGCACCCAATTGGCCCTTTCTGGAACAAGTTGCCCACCCCTGAGTTAGTGAATTGGCCCAGTCCCTTCCAAGTCATTGGATATGATAAGTGGATTATGTCAATATCAGAGGCCCATTTTTACTGCTTTCCTTTATTTTCATCTACTGTTCAATGGATGACGTCAACCTGTAATTGGTCTGAAAGTCCAAACAGACCATGGTTCAGTCTGATTCACCTCTTTTGTTCAGATCATATTTTGGTCTGACCAAAAATGCTGGTTTTATAACCAGATAACACCTCTAAAGTGATTTGCAAGACATCTTTTGGAGATGTTGGGGGCACGTCCGGGGAACATCCATCAAGTGACAAAGCCAACTGTGTGTTGCCGTCATCTCTGTCTGATGTGATCGCTGGGTCAGGCACTCAGCATGAACACGCTTCAAAGTCTGTGAGTCAGTGAGAGCAGATTTTGGAATGGGGCCTCTTTCAGAGTTCCGATGGGTGTCTTGGTGGCTTCCCTCATGAGTCTCCTTTGTACAGGGCCACTTTTTACATTTCTTATTGACTACTTTAGCTGAACTCTGATGTAGCAGTTGAAATCAACTTTAGAGCTTTTGTTTGAGGGTTTATAGATTAAATAATGAAAACCAAGACACACCTGACCTGAATGTAAACAGCTCAGTAGCCAAATGTGTAGTTATTTTGCTCACAGTTTTGAATATAGGGGGTAACGGGGGATTCTGTTGCCCCCTGTTAAGATGTGGACCTCCCTAAGAGGTAAAAACAACAGTTGGGGGGGGGGGGGGGGTGTCAAATAATTTCTACATCCCTGTTACTTGTAATTGTAAATATTACAATATATTTCATATATTCATACCTTGAAGGAACTTAAAATGGAACTTAAAAGGAACCCCTAAAATGGACCGTACCATTTCTTACAATGGCTCATTTTCACTTCTCCAGTGCACGACAGAAGCCAAACGATACAACAGCAAGTTAATCTAAGTAGCTATCTAGCTGGTTTAATATAGTTTACTTTCTTACCTTCAGAGGTTTTGAATTAGATTGTGTCAGGTGTCTACAAATACATTAGCTAGCTAATGCTAACATTTGATTTACCCATAGACTGTATACAAGTATACTGTATACGTATGTTCTGGACAAAGTCTGCGTGACGTCATCCACTGTTTTTCTATAGAGACCCAAAACAGCCGAAATGACCCCTTTGTCTGGGCGTCACCATGTTGACAGCCCTGCCCACACTGATTCACAATAAACTCATTAATGGAGTGTGGGTCACTCAGTGTGTGATGAAAAAAAGCCTGAACCTGAACACACTCCCTCTCTTTGAGTCCGAAGCACCAGCTAACAGGCTAACCTCAGTTCAGGTGTTTATTAAATCATATTTTTGGGGCCTTCATGGTAATTCTCACAGTTTACTTTGGTCTGGACAGTTAAAGTTATGAGCCGCTTATTTTCTCACTGATCATGCATTAAGTGGATGACCTTAGATGACCTTACCGACACCTGCTAAACATGCTAACACCGTTAGCACACAATATTAAAAGAGAGGAGAGTTTCACTCAGCGCAAACATTGCAATGGAGATGTCATAGAGGCTCTGTTAGGACATGTCACCACACAACAAGCTCCATTATTCAGGTGTTTGTAATAAAATACTTCAAACAGACACAGCAACAACACAATAGGGCAGCGCAGTCTCTTTTGAACCCTGCATGATATCGCGGGATTTGACCACTTATGGTGACACCCGCTCTTGTGCAATATATACACAGCATAACTTCACACGGAAAAATGGTGTACTGTTTTGTTTTCAGCTGCAATCACTGAAGCAGTCGTGAAAAGTGCAGTTTTCCGAAAGACAAAGCAAAAGGGAGAGGTTGTGTCAGTAAGTGTTAGCATACACAGCTAACCAGAGTAGCTCCGCTCTCTCACCTGTACCACCGCCTTGACATGTTTGAGCTCTGGGTCATAAACAAACCGCAACATATGTCCACTATTCACCGCATGGTCACTCTTTCTTTGTATTTTCACTTTGTTTTTGTGTAATTTGCACAAAAATTCAGAGAAAGTGCCATGTTTCTGTCCCTGGAAGTAGAGAAATTATGTCATATGCACCTTCAAACGAGACTGCGCTGCCCTATAGCGAATGGCTGCTGCTGGAGGACTCTGAGTTATAGTCCGAAGCTACGAGAGGAGGAGTCTCTGAATTTAGCAGCTGTCACTCAATGCAACCATGCCCACAATTACAATTTTTTTAAACTAAGAAGTTAGAAAAAAATTCACCCGTTATACAGTTGGAGGAGGAAGCTGTCTACAATGACCAAAACTGTGTTTTGTACCAGGTTATAAACATGTTTATTTGTGCCCTAAAATTGGACGTTTTAAAATGGGTTTCTATGGGAATGTGCTCTGTTTTGGAGCCAGCCTCAAGTGGCCAGTCAAGGAACAGCACTCTCGGATCGGGGTCAAAATACGGGCTCGTGTTGCCGCTTGGATTTACCGAACATTACCAAAACCCTGCAAGCGATCCACACACAAAGAATTTGTAGTAAAGCAAGAGTCACCGCCCCAACCCGGCCCCCACAAATCAGTAACACAAAGTGTTGGGAGATCACCCATGATAAATATGAATGAAATTGGTCAAGCGATTCTTGAGAGATCATAGTAAGAATCAAAAATGAACGGACAGACAGATACTGGGGGATAATATACTAAAGGTAATGCACAAAATCCCCTACATATCCCAGGTATTTGCCAGCTGGGAGTCAGTGATGACACCATCGAAAACAAGACAGCAGATTTTTCATCCCAATAAATCCTCCCTGCAGAAATGTGTCTTATTATTGTTGTTATTCTAATCCTAACCGTCAGCCTAATCAAAATGCAAATGCATTTCTGGAGTTTAATGTGAAATGCATGTTTTGTAAATGAGAATCAGTTGCCCCATGATCAGTAAACCCCCTGGAAAATCATGGCACCCTGTTTTTGGTCTCTTTAACATGAGGGTGACCTTGCATGACCAAATGGTATGTGTTATGTGTCGACGCGGGTTGAGGAGCGGACCTGCGTCAGACGGAACCCAGCGCTACAAATAACCAGAAAAGCGGTTCCAAAAACAATATATTTATTTCACCCGCTGTGCTTAAAAAGTGTAAAAACAAAAATAGCATCCTTCTGGTGGAGTGACTGTTGGTACGCTCTCCAGCGCTCGCAAGGATCAAAGCCCGGCGCTCCTGGACCCACTACCACCGCCAAACACCCCCCAGGTGGACACGACAAACTGACTCTCTGTGAAGCAAAGAAGAGGTGAGGTAAGTCAGCAGTTCCAACAATAACTTTCAAAAGACACACGCCACCAGCAACACATTCAGGTCTGTATTTTTTAACTTTATGCAAATGAGCAGCTTCTCACAACAAGTGAAGGATCACTTATCCTGCACACCACAGCAGTGAGAAGCAAACTGCACAACTCTTATCACAATTCCAGTATACTGCGTAACAAAACACCAAGTTACTATCAACAATTAGTCGAACACTTAATCACCTTTAATGTGTGCTGACAGCAAGTGTCCTCACCCTTCCTTGCTTCACGGGCTCGATGTGTCAAACCCAGGCGCGGTCCTCAGCGTCTCACAAACGGACATCACAAGGTCGAGTTCCCGGCAGTTCTGCTTGAATCACACATGACTTAAATGCAGAACACCATCCAATTATCTGCTTCAGCTGAAAGTCTTTAAGGTTGCATGTGAGCACCAGTCACAGGTGCTACACATGATGTTGATAAGGGTGAGGACTCTTCAGCCAGCACCTTCTCCACAGACAAATCAGTTTCCATGCCACCTGAAGAGCAAAGAAAAGAAAAGAACACCAAAATATCCAGCCACACCCCCCAACACACAACAGTAGCCCCCCATCAACGGGAAGCCTCCCGGCGGCCGAACAGACCAGGCCCGAGAACAGCACCTCCCTCCGGGGTCCACGTCAGGAAGCAGACAGCACCATGCTCCCAAGGTCCACCACAGACAGCAGGACAGGCACCGCAGCTGGAAGGCCGGCTGGCATCAACAAAAGCCCCAAAACATTCCCCAGTACAATTCAACACACAGAAAAAAAACATAAAACCCACCCAAAACCTCCCCAGGGGACGGTCCCATCAAACCCCGGGAAGAAAAGAAAAACTCCCAAACGCAAAAACCCAACACAGCCCCACAAACACAATACAAACATAAATGCATAAAAGAAAAATAACAAACAACCCCCCCAGAATGACCTGCAGAGCCCAACCCCCCCCAGAAGGCCTTCATCGCCAGTTCCAGGAGGAACAGCCAGAACCATAATCCCACAAAGGTCCCCAGGTGTACATGGAGCAAACGGCGCCCCCCAGAGGACCGTACCATCAACCCCAGGAGGTACCCTCCCCACAACCCCGGAACCCCAGACCCGGTCACACTTGGCTAGTTGGCCCCAAGCCAATTCCCCCCCAGAGGACCGTCCCATCAACCGTGAAGGTGGAACCCGGAAGGAAACAGAACAAAATCAAAAATCAACCCCCGGAGGACTACCAAAAACAACCCCGGGGGGATGTAAAACGACCGTAAACCCTGTTACCCTCCCCGGCACCCCGAAAGACCCCGGGTCCCTCCCAGAGCCCCTCGGCGGCTCAACTTTGGCAAACGGCTCAAAACATTAAGCCGGAGAAGGGAACAGGAAAAAACTAACCCAGCTCCAACCCCAAGGCGCAGCAGAGAACCGGAAATACGTCCGGTGCCCCAACTCGACCATACCCCAGCCTCTCGGGAGGGGTGGAACTACCGAAATGGCGAACGGCAACAGATCGGCCCACCCCTCCGACTGAGGTAAGTCTCCACTGCACCACACCCCGGCAACACCAATGACGAACGGTACAAAGGCTCACCGAGGCTGGAGTGGAACCGGGCCCTAACCAAACCAAGAAAAACGCCTCTAACACCCCCCCCCCTAGGTGCAGAGGTCTTCTGAGAATGCTCAGCGTGACCAACCTGCACCACCCCACAACCCACAAGACAAACGGTCTTGGGGCAAGTGAGGTTGGGGTTAGGGATGTAGAGAAATAAAAAACAACAAAATAAAACGACCCAACAACCCAAACAGAAAATACCTAAAAACACATAAAAAATTAACAATTAAGTGAGCCCAGGCGGACTTCTAACCGCCTAACAATCACTCCACCAGATACGCCTCTGACTCCCCATACAATTATAACCCCTATTTAAAGAAAACAAAACATTTACTCGTGCTAGATTTTTTTTGATTTTTTTTTTTATGTGTGTTATTTTGCCTGTCCCAGAACACTTGGAGACACGTCACCATTATTTCTCTTGACGCTTACATGTAGGGGCAATACAGTAATCTCTGCTCATCCGAGCTGCATGGGCTCGTCAACAGGAGGAGCCAGAGGTCCCGTCGGAGGAGCTTCAGTGGGGCGAAGAAGAGGCGGCCCAGATCTGTGTCGGGGAAAGCCCCGAGACGAAAAAACCCGCTCTGATGGGCGTCCTCTCTCGCGTCCACGCTCCTTCATCCGATCATCTAGACGAATCACCAACGATATTAGCTCATTAAATCGTTTGGCTCGTCACGGACTGCCGGCTCGTCTTTTAATGACTCATTTAACCCATCTACAAACATTCCTCGTAAAGCTGCGGCGCTCCAACCTGACTGAGCAGAAACCAGAGAACATTGCATCACCGCACAAGGCTCCGGACGACAAACAATCGGTTCGGACGCCAAATCTCTGGGTGACGGAGTTATCTGCACTAGTATCGATGATGCCGCAGCTGGAGCAGCAGGAAGCGGAACGGCTTGCACTGCAAGCTCCGTAACACGGGCGTCTGCTTGTTTAATTTGGTTTGCGAGATGCTGTAATTGCTCCCATATTTTCTCCAAGTGTTCTTGAACTTTTTCGGCAAAAGGAACCGCTTCTGCCGCTGGGTCCATTATGGAATGGCCAGGAACTACTGTTATGTGTCGACGCGGGTTGAGGAGCGGACCTGCGTCAGACGGAACCCAGCGCTACAAATAACCAGAAAAGCGGTTCCAAAAACAATATATTTATTTCACCCGCTGTGCTTAAAAAGTGTAAAAACAAAAATAGCGTCCTTCTGGTGGAGTGACTGTTGGTACGCTTTCCAGCGCCCGCAAGGATCAAAGCCCGGCGTTCCTGGACCCACTACCACCGCCAAACACCCCCCAGGTGGACACGACAAACTGACTCTCTGTGAAGCAAAGAAGAGGTGAGGTAAGTCAGCAGTTACAACAATAACTTTCAAAAGACACACGCCACCAGCAACACATTCAGGTCTGTATTTTTTAACTTTATGCAAATGAGCAGCTTCTCACAACAAGTGGAGGATCACTTATCCTGCACACCACAGCAGTGAGAAGCAAACTGCACAACTCTCATCACAATTCCAGTATACTGCGTAACAAAACACCAAGTTACTATCAACAATTAGTCGAACACTTAATCACCTTTAATGTGTGCTGACAGCAAGTGTCCTCACCCTTCCTTGCTTCACGGGCTTGATGTGTCAAACCCAGGCGCGGTCCTCAGCGTCTCACAAAGGGACATCACAAGGTCGAGTTCCCGGCAGTTCTGCTTGAATCACACACGACTTAAATGCAGAACGCCATCCAATTATCTGCTTAAGCTGAAAGTCTTTAAGGTTGCATGTGAGCGCCAGTCACAGGTGCTACACATGATGTTGATAAGGGTGAGGACTCTTCAGCCAGCACCTTCTCCACAGACAAATCAGTTTCCATGCCACCTGAAGAGCAAAGAAAAGAAAAGAACACCAAAATATCCAGCCACACCCCCCAACACACAACAGGTGTGTGTGTGTATTTACTTCCAAAACTGAAGGTTTACAATTCAAGACCACCTTTGCCCATTCCCAACCCCAACCCCATGTGGAGTTGGGACAGCAAGGACATCTGGTGTAAAACTTACCAAATTAATATATATGGTGACCACAAACAGAAAAGGAAACCTTTAATAAAAAAAAGTGATGTAATTCCTACATGTGAAAACACATAACTACTGTAGATTATGACTGCAATAAAAAATTCATTACTGATTAAAAAATTTGTTTATGAGAAGAACAGTGGCGGCACCAGGACATTTTTGTTTGGGGGGGGGGCTGGGGTAAAAGTTGGAGGGGCTCCACAAAATGTCGTCAAAATGAACAATATATAGTAAACTGCTTTATAAATACCAAGGTATATGTTTTAGTCACCCGTGCTCCTCTAAAATGTGGTATCAATGCACACACACATCACTTAGAATGATTACAAGTTCAGTAAACTTGCACATAGGTATACAAACTGAATTCATTGAAATGGTGCTCAAGGCAATGCATGGAATCAACCTTACACAAATCGTCTATATCAAAGATTTATTGCCAATTTAACACCGAGGTCATAACCATTCGATAAAAGTAAGTAAAAGATATAGCCTGAGGAACTTAGTTGCAAACAATATACAAAAAAGTGATTCTTTATGAAGTTTGTATACAATCTAGTCCAAATATCCTTTGATTTGTACACTCTTAGAAATGAAACATACACTCTTAGGCATAAAATGTTGAATTTAATTGATAAAGGTAAGGTAACTTTTTCCATATAACATTGTTAATGAAGTGCAAAACAACACTGTCATTGACATTAATTAAATCAAATGAAACATTATTACTTAAATCCCAATATTGTTTTGCACTTAATTGACAAAGTTATGTGGAAAAAGTTAACTTTATCAATTAAATTCAACATTTTATTTCTTAGAGTGTACACGTGCTTTGTGATCCACAAACACAAATTTCTGATTTGTAACTTGTGTGTGGGTTTTTACAAATAAATGTTTATTTGCAAAACTGACAATTCTGTTTGTGAAGGGTGATTCAGCATTGGTGGATCACCAAATACACACATTCATCACTTTGCTCAGTTATGCAATATTGAGACATTCTCAGCGCAAAACAGCAGTTGAGATCCACAAATATGTCAGTTGCTATTCACATTATTGGTAGAATTATTGGGGGGGCTTAAGCACCCCCCAATAATTCCCCAAGCCCCCGCCCTTGGCGCTGCCACTGGAGAAGAAATTAGCAAAACAGCAGCCGTTAATTTTTTTTTTTCCATTAATAATTATTACAGATTACTGTAGTTTTCACAGCCTTCCCATTAATGGAAATATTTCACAGAAGAGAACCGCAACCTGATTATTAACTTTAAGTGCTCGACATAAATCAGTTTTTGTTTCCTTCAAAAATTCCAAACAATGATCATTTTTAAAAGTAAATGGTAAATAAAGCATAGCAGCATTAACATGCAGTAATGATGGCAACGACCGCACAGCGCGCGCGCGCACAGCATCACGTCAACATCTGTGACATGTTGCACATCTGGACAAAAAAACCCACAGAAAAAGTCGGTGCTGCAGCAGCAGCAGCTCGTTACCTTTGCCTCGAAGCACACCCCATGTTTGAACACCTCCTCGTTGTGCATGGGGATCCTCAGATCGTGCGCGTCGTCCACTAAATTATACTTTGTGATGCCTGGCATGGCTTTAAACGCGCCCACGCTTGTTTGACGACGCCGCTGCCAACGTGCATGTATGCGCAAAGCGCGCGCTCACGCTGCGCGGACGCGTCACTCCGGAAGTCATCGGTTGGTCGGACGTATCGATCGATCGATAGATCCCAATGCGATGGCTGATCGCCGCGTGCGCGCTAGCGAGCCATCTGTGGCACAGGGGAGGAGCAGTGAGCTTGCACCGCCGCCAGGGGACGCTCCACTTCAACACATCTTTGTTTTTCCTCTTCAAGTGTTGTTGTTGACGTTGATTTCTCACAGAGGAGTGCTATTATTAGCCTTTTAAAAAAAGCAAATGAACACTGAAGAATAATCCTTCCTCTCACGAGCGCCTGCGGTGTTCGGTAGGCTGACATCTAGTGGCATAACAGGGAACGCGCAAATCCTCACATCATAGAGCATTCAGGTGCCCTCAGGGGTCAGAGGCTCTTATTTCTCTCCTGGGGTTAACACTGGGAATTTATGCAAGCCGTTAAAAGTCCATTTATCTGCGCTGAGGGAGTCTCAAAGCTGATTAAACAGCAGAGCGAGTTCAGTGGATTTTACTCTTTGATGGCACAGCAGCCTGTTTTTGGAGCTTAGACCTGATTACTGCTGGAAATACTGAAGATGTGAAAATAGATCAGCACTATATATATATGTAGGGCTGTGCAAGCCAACAATAATTCTTAAAGATACACAAACCAAAACACTATGCATTGTCCATACACAGATCAGCCATAACATAGTGACCACCTGTCTCATACTGTAGGCTGTGCATATTATAAGAAAAATCTTAGAATTTCTCAAATTCTGAGACATTTCTTAGAATTTTCCCTTGGTAAGATGAAAGTTGTCCACAAAGCACCTTAGGCTTCAAGAGAGCTCCTAAGGTGTCAAACTGGTAAGAGTAGTGAGGAGGACATTAAATTATTTTCATTATTACGCATTTCCTAGTGAAGTTATATGATCAGTTGATTTTACTGCTCATTCATATGTAGGCGCGCAGAGTGCATTTATTTTTTAATTTCCCCTTCCCTTTCCATGACAACCAATCACAGCTCTTATAGGACCATGTCATACCTAGCAACAGGGTCAAACCTGCCTCCTCACTAAGATAGGAGTTTCTGTCAACTCCTTGCCCCGAGTTGCTCTCAGACACCTCTTGGGGCTCTCTTAGGCTGGGAGTCCTTGCCAGGATATTTTAGGCTAAGTTAGAAGCTCTTTGAAAGGACTTTGAGATGCACCGAGCATATGGGCCCAGGTGTTTATGTTCAGGGGAAAAGTTCATCAGCAACCCACCTGCTGAGGTGATTGGCTACAAGGCAAAACTGCAGTGTTTTGGCCCTCATTGCCCACCCCTGGTGTAGGCTGTGCATATTTCAACAAATTACTTTATGCCTATCTAAAGTGCATGCTGTGTTTGCATTTTGCTTAAGGTTACGATTAAGGTGCCTTGACACATGCACAAATGTGATCTGCTCACTGGTACGGAATCTACTGTGCAGGAGTGTAAACTCACTGTAACTCATTGTAAACTGTTATAAACTGTGCGTGGCTTCGCGCAAGTGTGCAAAGAAAATTTTGAAATGTTCAAAATCTCTGTCATGCATTAATTATGTGAACTTCAAGTGAACATTGTGCAAACAATTAAAAAACACTGTGTGTGAGTGATTGCGTCAGCACAGCGTATCACAGCACAGCTCAGCTGATCGATTATAACGAGATGTTAAATCGATCATTAACATAATTTTACAGATACTCATAAGAGGTAATGATCATGCAACTGTTTTACCAAGTTATTATAATATAAATATTACAAATAATTACCTTTTAGACTGTTCCAAATATGTTCTCCACCTCCTGCAGAGAAAGAGAAAAAAGCTGCAGCTGAAACGGTCCTCTGTGATTCCTGAAACGATTAGAGGTGTTTTCATCAGCCAAACTGAGAGAAAATGATGAATCTGCTATGAAATTATTATTTTATTTGCACAGTGTCTGGCAGCAGAAAGTGTGGCATCCAGCTGGCAGCACTATGGGTGGCATTGTCACAATGAATTGCGTGGAAGTGCGGAACCAAAATGTGTGCAAGTATCAAGGCACCTTTAGAATAATAATAAGTAAAAAAAAAACAAAAAAGTAAAAGATGACTTTCCAGTTTTTATTTTTGCTCAGATTATCTTGTTAACAATGGAAAATATGTGGGATGTGTACAAATTCTGCACAAAATATATAGAAATATGCATAAAATTTTTGTACATTGTATTCTGAAAATAGCAACGGCTCCTTTAAGCCCCCTTATAGAGGGATGAAGTTCCGTCTGTGTCCCTTGTGTGACCAGAAAACTGGAGAGTATGCCACTGGACGCTCAAGAAAGGCACAGTGCACACCTAGGTCATACAAGGAATACTCAGTGGAAGCACAGAGGATGCCATGGTCAGCATGAATGTTTGAGCATATTCAAAACAAAGGCAGAAGCAACGCAGAGGCTGGAGGCCTCTCAAAGTATGCACAGACCACTAAAAAGGCACAGACAATGCCATGGTTGGCCAATGGACAGTGTGTTTGCTGTGATTTTTATGAATAAAGCACTGCGTTACAATATAGGTTTCCACAGGAAAATGCAATGGCAAATGAATTTCATCCAACCAATCATTGCTGTTGTAAAAACTAAACAGTGGTTAAGCTATTGATGTATTTATTTTTTTAAAGAGTGGAGATGTTATCAGACGTGAGTGATCTGAGTGCAGGAGCACAGTGCTTTAACGCAGCACAGACCCACACAGCGGGTGTTTTTGTATGACTCTTTCAGCACCTTGGACAGTGGCGCAGCCCAAAGCACTTGTCTAAATGACAATCATGATTCTCCATCCAAATCAGATGGGATGTTTCTTTTTCGACAGCTAGCCAAGAAGTGATGGAAAAGTGCTTCTTCTATGTAGTCAGATGCTTGCAAAGCAGATGCCAGTGTCACTCAGGCATCTACTAGGAGGCAGAATCACTGCTGAATAGATGCTCAAAGAATGCCATTGGTCGCTGAAGAGTGGCACAGAGGAAGCACAAAGGTAGGAAGCTCAGTGGATGCTCAAGACTCCATGGTCGCCGGTGGTCACAAGGAGACAGCACAGAGGATGCTTGGGGAACACATACATTGCCAAGAAATTTGGTCCTTACAACTCTGAAACAACGCACAAGGGGCACTGGAGCACTGGAGCACTGGCACAGAAAGGTGCTTTTACATACTTTGTGTGTCCTGGCAAATTTTATGGATGCACGAGTAACTCTTGAAGGATGCCATCCTGTGTAATAGACTTATTGGATCCTGTAACTCACAAGGTAGGGCCAACAGGGACCAGACATGTTTGCCCAGCACATCCCTCGTGACCCTGCTGCCAGTTTTTTGGACCACTTTTGGTCAATACTGACCACTGCAGATTGGGAACATTGGGAACAAATGTTCTGGTCCATTAGCTTGTCATAACAATTTGTCTTCCCAAAGTCACTGAAATCTTTATGCATCCCCATTTTTTCTGCTTCCAACACATCACCTCTCCAGAGAATCCATGGGGTCATCTGGAATGGGTTTGTATCAAATGAGCAGTTACTTGGTACGTGCACTGTGAGGGAACATCAGTTATGATGCTTTGGCCATTTGTCACATTTCCCTGAGCATAATTCACTTTCCAAACTTCCTCAAAAAAACTAAGATCAAGGTTTAAAATGAACTCCTGGAACCAACATTTCCAACACTGTACCCATTGACTCAGAACTTCACACATTCTTGAGAAATGGTTTCTCAGAATGCAAAAGATGCAGAACCATGTCCTACTTCTCCTGAGTTATGCTCAAAGCTTCTCAATCACCCCTCGTAGATGCTTATTTTAGAAAAGTGGGCATGGACTGGTTGTCTCCCTGGATGGTTGCCATTCAGGACCCAAGATGGTTCTGTGGTGTCATGGATGCAATGAGGCATGGCGGCAGTTGCCCAATGAACAAACAAAATGTATGATGTACATGATTTCTCAATTAGAAACACAAGAAAATTGTTATTTGGACACATGAATATGTAACTGATGTCCATATTTGTCATATTTCTTTTCTCAGTCCATGCTGCAAGATTTGAATGGACTTTATCCATTTTGATTGTGCCTCTATTCTGAGGACTACAGCAACTGGGTGAGGCCAAAAAGAAGCTCGCCTGTCTGCTGCTGATGCTACTTTCTTGAAGTAAAGATGGACCGCTTGCCTGCCTGATTGCCAACCAATGCAGGACAACATGCTGCAACAGTGCATGCTTCTGGATCTGATCTGACCTGAGGGACAATTTGTGTGTTTAACTGACAATTTATGTACAGAACATGAGCTTTTGTATTGTTCATCATATCAATAACAATAAAATTTCATTTAAAGCCACACTATGTATTTTTGTGGTTTTAGATCAGGTTTGTAAATTTTGTTATTTGCTGGTGTCAATTTGCATGCATTTTGATACTAACTACTGCAGATCTCACCATGTCCTCTGTATCGTCCTTTGTCACACCAACCACCAACCAAACCTCCTCTTTGGTCTCCTTCTTCATCACCTGCCTGGTGACTCCATCCTCAGCATCCTTCTCCCTATATACCCTGGGTCCCTCCTCTGCACATGCCCAAACCATCTCAATCTCACCTCTCTGACTTTGTCTCCAAACTGTCCCACCTGAGAGGTCCCTCTGATATGTTCATTCCTAATCCTGTCCATCCTCATCACTCCCAAAGAAAATTGAAGCATCTTCAGTTCCGCCTCCTGTCTTTTTGTTTGCGCGACAATCTCCAATAGTGCCAAGACAATCCCCTTCACTCTTGCAGATGTCTTTCTGACAAAAATCACTTCTGCCACCTTTCTCTACTCTGCCATCCACTCTCTTCTACACCTCTCTAATACTCTCCGTGACTTTGGGTAGCTGACTCGAAGTATTTAAACTAAGGTGCTTTAGCCAACCTTTGCAACTGCTCTGTTCCACCAGGGTCCCTCTGATTCACACACATGTACTCACCCAGCCTTGCGCCATTATTATTATTCAAATGCAAATATATGTTTTGTCACCAGGTGGCAACACAGTGCAGTGCATTCTACAGGACTTACAGTTCTGGATATTTTTTGGATGTGTTTTGCAAACACTACAATTAAATGCAGTACAGAGTTAGTGAAAGGTATCACTCAAGCCCAGATATGCACAACTATAAGAACACTAGCACAAGGATGCAGGTTTGCCTGGACGAACAATAACTAAGACAGTAATGAATAAGTGAGCATTAAATATTTCAACAACTAATTTTGCAGAAGAAAGTGCTCTTGTTTTTATACCCTTTAACCATCGTGTGTTTTTTCCTCTGTGAGTGCTGTAGTTTATTTATAGCTTGTTCTTTACAGCCTGAACAGTGTGCCAATTCTTTCTCCACCCAATTGTTCCCAGCTTATAAGCACTCCTATATACAGTGAGGAAAATAAGTATTTGAACACCCTGGGGTTTTGCAAGTTTCCCACTTAGTAATCATGGAGGGGTCTGAAATTTTCATCTTAGCTGCATGTCCACTGTGAGAGACATAATCTAAAAAAAAAAAAATCCGGAAATCACAATGTATGATTTTTAATTATTTATTTATATGTTACTGCTGCAAATAAGTACTTGACCCCCTAACAACCAGCAAGAATTCTGGCTCTCACAGACCTGTTAATTTTTCTTTAAGAAGCCCTCTTATTCTGCACTCTTTACCTGTATTAATTGCACCTGTTTGAACTTGTTACCTGCATAAAAGACACCTGTTCACACACTCAGTCAATCACACTCCAATCTGTCCACCATAGCCAAGACCAAAGAGCTACTAAGGACACCAGGGACAAAACTGTAGATCTGCACAAGGCTGGGGTGGACTACAGGACAACAGGCAAGCAGCTTGGTAGAAGACAACAACTGTTATGATTATTTATTAGAAAGTGGAAGAAACACAAGATGACTGTCAGTCTCCTTCGGTCTGGGATTCCATGCAAGATCTCACTTTGTGGGGTGAGGATGATTCTGAGAAAGCACATGATGCTGTCATGGTTTAAAATCCTGCAGGGCAGCAAGGTCCCCCTGCTCAAGCCAGCACATGTCCAGGCCTGTTTGAAGTTCACCAGCGGAGACATGGGAGAAGGTTTTGTGGTCAGATGAGACCAGAATAGAGCTTTTTGGAATCAACTCCACTTACCATGTTTAGAGGATGAGAACAACCCCAAGAAAACCATCCCAACCGTGAAACATGGGGGTGGAAACATCATACTCTGGGGGTGCTCTTCTGCAAAGGGGACAGGACTACTGCACCGTATTGAAGGGAGGATGGGTGGGGTCATGTATTCCGAGATTTTGGCAAACAACCTCCTTCCCTCAGTAAGAGCATTGAAGATGGGTCATGGCTGGGTCTTCCAGCATGACAATGACCCCAAACACACAGCCAGGGCAACTAAGGAGTGGCTCCGTAAGAAGCATTTCAAGGTCCTGGAGTGGCCTGGCCAGTTTCCAGACCTGAACCCAATAGAAAATCTTTGGATGGAGCTGAAATTCCAAACCTGAAAGATCTGGAGAAGATCTGTATGGAGGAGTGGACCAAAATCCCTGCTGCAGTGTGTGCAAACCTGGTGAGAAACTACAGGAAACGTTTGACCTCTGTAATGGCAGACAAAGGCTACCGTACCAAATATTAACATTGATTTTCACAGGTGTTCAAATACATATTTGCAGCAGTGACATACAAATAAAATATTAAAAAATCATACATTGTGATTTCCGGATTTTTTTTTAAATTATGTCTCTCACAGTGGACATGCACCTAAGATGAAAATTTCAGACCCCTCCATGATTTCTAAGTGGGAGAAGTTACAAAATTGCAGGGTGTTCAAATACTTATTTTCCTCACTGTATATACGAGGTCTGTCCATAAAGTATCGTACCTTTTTATTTTTTTCAAAAACTATATGGATTTCATTCATATGTTTTTACGTCAGACATGCTTGAACCCTCGTGCGCATGCGTGAGTTTTTCCACGCTTGTCGGTGACGTCATTCGCCTGTGAGCACGCCTTGTGGAAGGAGTGGTCCCGCCCCCTCGTCGGATTTTCATTGTCTGGAAATGGCGGAATGAAAAGGACTTTTTTCCATCAGAATTTTTTCAGAAGCTGTTAGAGACTGGCACCTGGAAACCATTCGAAAAATTTATCTGGCTTTCAGTGAAAATTTTACAAGCTTCACAGAGAATAAGGACTTTAACTACAGGTTTAAGGACCCCTTTAAGGACATGTCCAGCTCTCCACAAGTTCTTTTATACTCACTCGACTGGTAAGCACTGAAAGCTGAGATAGACATGTCCCAACTTGTCCTCTAACACTCCGAAACGGAGGTGTTCCTTTGTCTCGCTTCATCAGTGAATCGGTCGTGACGCGCGAAGCCTCCGCGCGGCTTTCCATGACAAAATCTCTTGTTAAAAGTGAAATCTGCCGGAAAATGGCTGATGTCCAGGTCTTGTGATAACCAGAGAAAGAGCACACGACGGTCTCGTATCCACAGAGTCATCAGCTTAGAAATGATCCAGTGGTTTGTGCCGCATCATCGCAGCTCGCAGCGTGGCGCACCGACCGTCCTTAAAGGGGTCCTTAAACCTGTAGTTAAAGTCCTTATTCTCTGTGAAGCCCGTAAAATTTTCACTGAAAGCCAGATAAATTTTTCGAATGGTTTCCAGGTGCCAGTCTCTAACAGCTTCTGAAAAAATTCTGATGGAAAAAAGTCCTTTTCATTCCGCCATTTCCAGACAATGAAAATCCGACGAGGGGGCGGGACCACTCCTTCCACAAGGCGTGCTCATAGGTGAATGACGTCACCGACAGGCGTGGAAAAACTCACGCATGCGCACGAGGGTTCAAGCATGTCTGACGTAAAAACATATGAATGAAATCCATATAGTTTAAAAAAAATAATAAAAAGGACCGTTAATTTATGGACAGACCACGTATATATATACGGGGTCTATTAGAAAAGTATCCGACCTTATTTTTTTTTTCAAAAACCATATGGATTTGAATCACGTGTGATTGTGTCAGCCAAGCTTCAACCTTCGTGCGCATGCGTGAGTTTTTCACGCCTGTTGGTTGCGTCATTCGCCTGTGAGCAGGCTTTGAGTGAGGAGTGGTCCACCCCTCTCGTCGTTTTTTTCATTGTTTAGGAATGGCTCAGAGACTGCCGCTTTGCTTGATCAAAATTTTTTCAGAAACTGTGAGGGACATCAAAGTGGACACCATTCGAGAAATTTAGATGGTTTTTGGTGAAAATTTTATGGGCTTCAAAGAGATTACGGAGTGTTACTGTCGCTTTAAGGACAGCCCAGAGTGACTGGTGGTGCGCCGCGCTCTGAAGCCACCATCGACAGGCTGAACGACCATTTCATTTCTAAAAGGATGGCTGTATGGATCCATGACCATGGTGTGCAATTTCTGTGGTTATCTGGTTATCACCAGAGCTGGACATCAACCATTTTCCGGCAGATTTCACTTTTAACAAGAGATTTTGTCATGGAAAGCTGAGCGGAGGCTTCGCGCGTCACAAAGGATTCGCTACTGGAGGGAGACAAAACCACCTCCATTTTGGTCTCACAGGATGGCTTTGAGATGGCGTTCAGACAGCTGTTAGTGGTTTTTCCATCGAGTGATTATTCGAGAAATTGTGGATATGCCTGGACATGCCAGAACATGTCCTGTGAGGCTTCACCACGGCGTTGCTTTGCGCCATGCGGCACCGCCGCGATGCGCAAAGCCTCCTCTCCTCTTTCCATGACAAAAACTCCTGTAACAGTGGAATGTGCCGTTCATTTCCAAACTGGACGCTGTGTTTTATCCGGGATGTCATCTGACTAGCACAGGAATTGTGAAAAGATGTGGACGTCAGCACTTTTTCGGCACATTGAGACAGACATATGGAGGAATTCCGCGCGTCGCGGCGGTGCCGCATGGCGCAAAGCAACGGCGTGATGAAGCCTCACAGGACATGTTCTGGCATGTCCAGGCACATCCACAATTTCTCGGATAATCACTCGATGGAAAAACCACCGACAGCTGTCTGAACGCCATCTCAAAGCCGTCCTGTGAGACCAAAACGGAGGTGGTTTTGTCTCGTTCCAGTAGCAAATCCATCATGACGCGCGAAGCCTCCACTCGGCTTTCCATGACAAAATCTCTTGTTAAAAGTGAAATCTGCCGGAAAATCGTTGATGTCCAGCTCTTGTGATAACCAGAGAAATTGCACACCATGGTCACAGATCCATACAGCCATCCGTTTAGAAATGAAATGGTCGCTCAGCCTGTCGATGGTGGCTTCGGAGCATGGTGCACCACCAGTCGCTCTGGGCCGTCCTTAAAGCGACAGTAACACTCCGTAATCTTTTTGAAGCCCATAAACTTTTCACCAAAAACCATCTGAATTTCTCAAATGGTGTCCACTTTAATGTCCCTCACAGTTTCTGAAAAAATTTTGATCAAGCAAAGTGGCAGTCTCTGAGCCATTCCTAAACAATGAAAAAAACGACGAGAGGGGTGGACCACTCCTCACTCAAAGCCTGCTCACAGGTGAATGACGCAACCGACAGGCGTGAAAAAACTCACGCATGCGCACGAAGGTTCAAGCTTGGCTGACACAATCACATGTGATTGAAATCCATATGGTTTTTGAAAAAAATAATAAGGTCAGATACTTTTCTAATAGACCTCGTATATGAAACTCAAAATTGAGCTCAGGTGCATCCTGTTTCTTTCAGTTGATTGGACATAATTTGGAAAGGCACACCCCTGTCTACATATAAGGTCCCACAGTTGACAGTGCATGTCAGAGCACAAACCAAGAATGAAGTCAAAGGAATTGTCTGTAGACCTCCGAGACAGGATTGTCTCAAGGCACAAATCTGGGGAAGGATATAAGCTACTACTGCTTTGAAGGTCCCAGTGAGCACAGTGGCATCCATCATTCATAAATGGAAGAAGTTCAGATCCAACAGGGCTCTTTCTAGAGGTGGCCACCTGTCTAAACTGAGAGATTGGGAAGAAGGACTTTAGTCAGGGAGGTCAGCAAGAACCCAATGATCACTCAGTCAGAGCTCCAGTATTCCTCTGTGGAGAGAGAAGAACCTTCCAGAAGGACAACCATCTCTGCAGCAATCCATCAATCAGGCCTGTATGGTAGAGTGGCCAGATGGAAGCCTCTCCTTAGTAAAAGGCACATGGCAGCTCAGCTGGAGTTTGCCAAAAGGCACCTGAAGGAGTCTCAGACCTGATGAGACGAAGTTTGAACTCTTTGGCATCGCTGCCACGCATCATGTTTGGAGGAAACCAGGCACCATCAGTGAAGCATGCTGGTGGCAGCATCATGCTGTGGGGATGTTTTTCAGCAGCAGGAACTGGGAGACTAGTCACGATTGAGGGAAAGATGAATGCAGCAATGTACAGAGACATCCTGGATGAAAACCTGCCCCAGAGTGCTCTTGACCTCAGACTGGGGCTACGGTTCATCTTTCAGCAGGACAATGACCCTAAGCACACAGCCAAGATATCAAAGGAGTGGCTTCAGGACAACTCTGTGAATGTCCTTGAATGGCCCAGCCAGAGTCCAGACCTGAATTTGATTAAACATCTCTGGGGAGATCTGAAAATGGCTGTGCACTGACATTCCCCATACAAGTTGATGGAGCTTGAGAGGTGCTGCAAAGAGGAATGGACAAAACTGCCCAAAGATAGGTGCACCAAGCTTGCAGCATTATATTCAAATTTGCAAAAAAAAAAAAAAAAAAATTCATGTTGTCATTATGGGGTGTTGTGAGTAGAATTTGTGAGTAGGGGAAAATGAATTTACGCCATTGTGGAAAAAGGCTATAACATAAGAAAATGTGGAAAAAGAGAAGCACTGTGAATACTTTCTGGATGCACTGTATATACAGGATATATTCATTTATGTTCATCAGTAAAAGTTCTATATATGTTAAACACAGAAGGAAAAATAATTACCTAAATCGCTTAATCTGTCATTTGATCAATTTATTTTCAATACCTGCTTACTCCAATCAAACGTCACAGGGGAGTTGGAGCCTATCCCACCATTCATAGGACGAGAGGTGGCGTACACCATGGACAGAACACCAGTCTATAGTGACATATAGACAGACAAACTCAGTTCAAACATGTCACATATCAACTGCGGCATCTGCTCAGCATAAAATGGTTGCTCTTAAACAGTCCCTTCTTCATTTTTTTGAACTTTTTTGTTGTGTGGGCCGCCAGAAGAGGAGGTACTGCTGTTCCACCACCAGAGGGTGCCCTGCCTGAAGTGCGGGCTTCAGGCACGAGAGGGCGCTGCCGCCACAGACACAGCCGGGAGTGACAGCTGTCACTCATTATTTCCTGACAGCTGTCACTCATTCTTCATCATCTCACTCCATAAAACCCAGACGTCATCTCCACCTCATCGCCGAGATATCGTACTTCTACTACTTCTTTGTGGATTGACTGTTATCAGATACTGAGATTGTCTGTATATTCGTTGTGCACCTTCACAACATTAAATTGTTACTTTTTGGCTCATCTATTGACCGTTCATTTGCGCCCCCTGTTGTGGGTCCGTGTCACTACACTTTCACAACAGGATATCTCGGCCAGTGTCATGGATCCCGAGGGGCGTCACCCATCTGTTGGACAGCCAATGGAAGAGCAGGGTGCACAGGCGTCTGCAGGAGGCGTGCTCGGTGAGTTGCAGCAAATCCTCACCACCTTTACCGCTCGGCTGGATTTGATGTCCGAGCAAAACGTCATCCTTAATCGCAGGATGGAGGCTCTCACCGCACAGGTGGAAGCGCGCGATCAGAGCGCTGCTGCGGCTCCTCCTCCTGCCGACCCGGTGCCGGATATTAACATTCCACTGGTCGTTCAACGAACCCCCCCCACCATCCCTTGAAGCATACATAAGTCCCCCAGAGCCGTACGGGGGTTGTGTGGAGACGTGCGCGGACTTTCTGATGCAGTGTTCGCTCGTCTTTGCACAACGACCCGTGATGTACGCGTCTGACGCCAGCAAGGTGGCTTATGTTATTAACTTGCTTCGAGGTAAGGCACGCGCCTGGGCTACGGCGCTCTGGGAACAGAACTCACGGTTGTTATCAGCATACACTGGGTTCGTGGGGGAGTTCAGAACAGTGTTTGATCACCCTAACAGAGGGGAGACCGCTTCAACAGTGCTGCTGTCAATGCGACAGGGGCGCCGGTGCGCAGCCGAATATGCAGTCGACTTCCGCATCGCGGCTGCGAGGTCCGGCTGGAATAACGTTGCGCTCCGTGCCGCCTTCAGAAACGGACTGTCATCGGTCCTGAAGGAGCATCTGGTAGCTAAGGAAGAACCGCGGGATTTAGATGGGCTTATCGATCTCGTTATACGGTTAGACAATCGGTTGGAGGAATGCCGTCGGAAGCGAGGCGAAGGACGTGGCCGGATACGCGCAGTCCCTCTCCCTTCCGGGTTCGAAAAGGGGCCGCCCTCCCCACGCTCCGCAGCCACAGCGCTCCGTGGGGCAACAGCTCCCCCTGCTGACGTTGCTAGGGAAACGCACAGGGCCAAAATGAGGAGGCTGGTCCGCGGGGAGTGTTTTCTCTGCAGCTCAAAGGAGCACATACAGAAAAATTGCCCCAAACGGCCACAACGACAACAACCGCCCTTACAGACTGGGATAAGGGGGGGTCATAACATTCACGTGGGACACACACATACTGCCACACGACTCCCAGTTACAATCCTGAGTGGGGATTTAACCCTTCAAGCCCCAGCACTGGTGGACACGGGGTCAGAAGGGAATTTGCTAGACAGCAGATGGGCAAGGGAGGTAGGGCTCCCTCTGGTGGCGCTTCCTTCGCCATTGCAGGTGCGGGCACTAGATGGCACCCTCCTCCCTTTAATCACACACAAGACACAACCAGTAACTCTGGTGGTGTCTGGAAACCATCGGGAGGAGATTGAGTTTTGTGTAACTCCTTCTACCTCCCGTGTGATTTTGGGCTTCCCATGGATGTTGAAACACAATCCCCGGATTGATTGGCTGTCTGGGGTAGTGGTTCAGTGGAGCGAAACCTGCCATCGGGTGTGTTTAGGATCCTCGGTTCCTCCTGGTTTACATGCTAAGGAGGAGGTCAAAGTCCCTCCCAATCTGACGGCAGTGCCGGTTGAGTACCACGATCGTGCTGACGTCTTCAGCAAGGATCTGGCACTCACCCTTCCCCCGCACCGTCCATACGATTGTGCCATTGATTTGGTTCCAGGTGTCGAGTTCCCGTCCAGCAGGCTGTACAACCTCTCACGACCTGAGCGTGAATCCATGGAGACCTACATCCGGGACTCATTAGCTGCCGGGCTGATCCGGAACTCCACCTCCCCGATGGGTGCAGGTTTCTTTTTTGTGGGCAAGAAAGATGGCGGACTCCGTCCATGCATTGATTACAGGGGGCTGAATGAGATTACGGTTCGCAACCGATACCCGTTGCCGTTGTTAGATTCTGTGTTCACCCCCCTGCATGGAGCCAAAATCTTTACTAAGCTGGATCTTAGAAATGCGTATCACCTGGTTCGGATCCGGAAGGGAGACGAATGGAAGACGGCATTTAACACCCCGTTAGGTCACTTTGAGTACCTGGTCATGCCGTTCGGCCTCACCAACGCCCCCGCGACGTTCCAAGCCTTGGTTAACGATGTCTTGCGGGACTTCCTGCACCGATTCATCTTCGTATATCTGGACGATATACTCATCTTTTCTCCAGATCCTGAGACCCATGTCCAGCATGTACGTCAGGTCCTGCAGCGGTTGTTAGAGAACCGACTGTTTGTGAAGGGCGAGAAGTGCGAGTTTCACCGCACGTCTTTGTCCTTCCTGGGGTTTATCATCTCCTCTAACTCCGTCGCCCCTGATCCGGCCACGGTTGCGGCGGTGAGAGATTGGTCCCAACCAACAAGCCGTAGGAAGCTGCAACAGTTTCTCGGCTTCGCTAATTTCTATAGGAGGTTCATTAAGGGCTACAGTCAGGTAGTTAGCCCCCTGACAGCCCTGACCTCTCCAAAAGTCCCGTTCACCTGGTCGGATCGGTGCGAAGCCGCGTTCAAGGAGTTGAAATGACGGTTCTCTACTGCGCCAGTTTTGGTGCAGCCCGACCCTAGCCGCCAGTTCGTGGTTGAAGTGGACGCCTCTGACTCAGGGATAGGAGCTGTGCTATCCCAGAGCGGAGAGACCGATAAGGTTCTTCACCCGTGTGCCTACTTTTCTCGCAGGTTGACCCCGGCTGAACGGAACTATGACGTCGGCAATCGAGAACTCCTTGCGGTGAAAGAGGCTCTTGAGGAGTGGAGACACCTGTTGGAGGGAGCGTCCGTGCCATTCACGGTTTTCACTGACCATCGGAACCTGGAGTATATCAGGACCACCAAGCGGCTGAACCCCAGGTAAGCCCACTGGTCACTGTTCTTCGGGCGTTTTGACTTCCGGATCACCTATCGCCCCGGGACCAAGAACCAGAGGTCGGATGCCTTGTCCCGGGTACACGAAGAGGAGGTCAAAACTGCACTGTCGGATCCACCGGAGCCCATCCTGCCTGAGTCCACTATCGTGGCCACCCTCACCTGGGACGTGGAGAAGATCGTCCGGGAGGCCCTGGCACGGAGCCCGGACCCCGGAACTGGTCCGAAGAATCGTCTGTACGTCCCACCAGAGGCCAGAGCTGCAGTCTTGGACTTCTGTCACGGTTCCAAGCTCTTCTGTCATCCAGGGGTGCGAAGGACCGTTGCAGTTGTCCGGCAGCCCTTCTGGTGGGCGTCTATGGAGGCCGACATCCGGGAGTACATCCAGGCCTGCACCACCTGTGCCAGGGGCAAGGCAGACCACAAAAGGTCCCAAGGACTTCTCCAGCTGCTTCCTGTGCCTCATCGCCCCTGGTCCCATATCGGCCTGGATTTCGTCACGGGTCTCCCGCCGTCCCAGGGCAACACCACCATCTTCACGATAGTGGACCGATTCTCCAAGGCGGCCCACTTCGTGGCCCTCCCAAAGCTCCCAACAGCCCAGGAGACAGCAGAACTCCTGGTCCACCACGTCGTCCGTCTGCATGGGATACCTACCGATATCGTCTCTGATCGTGGTCCCCAGTTCTCCTCACACGTCTGGAGGAGCTTCTGCCGGGAACTGGGGGCCACTGTGAGCCTCTCGTCCGGGTATCACCCGCAGACCAATGGACAGGCAGAACGGGCCAATCAGGAATTGGAGCAAGCCCTGCGCTGTGTGACGTCCGCACACCCGACGGCCTGGAGTGAACATCTGGCCTGGATCGAGTATGCGCATAACAGCCAGGTGTCCTCTGCCACCGGCCTCTCCCCGTTTGAGGTGTGTTTGGGGTATCAGCCCCCATTGTTTCCCGTGGTGGAGGGAGAGGTCGGTGTGCCCTCGGTCCAGGCCCACCTGCGGAAGTGCCGTCGGGTGTAGCGCTCCGCCCGTTCTGCCTTGTTGAAGGCCCGGACGAGGGCGAAGACCCATGCGGACCGCCGGCGATCCCCGGCCCCTGCTTACCGGCCCGGGCAGGAGGTGTGGCTATCCATGAAGGACATCCCCCTCCAGGTGGACTCCCCAAAACTCAAGGACAGGTCTATTGGACCATACAGAATCCTCAAAATCCTCAGTCCTGCCGCAGTGAAGCTCCAACTCCCGGCTTCACTGCGGATCCACCCAGTCTTTCATGTGTCAAGGATCAAACCGTACCACACCTCACCCCTCTGTGCTCCCGGTCCGGCGCTGCCTCCTGCCCCGATCATTGACGGGGAGCCGGCTTGGACAGTGCGCCGGCTCCTGGACGTCCGTCGAATGGGCCGGGGGTTCCAATATCTGGTGGACTGGGAGGGGTATGGACCCGAAGAACGCTCCTGGGTGAAGAGGAGCTTCATCCTGGATCCGGCCCTCCTGGCCGATTTCTACCGTCGACACCCCAATAAGCCTGGTCGGGCGCCAGGAGGTCCTGTTGTGTGGGCTGCCAGAAGAGGAGGTACTGCTGGTCCACCACCAGAGGGCGCCCTGCCTGAAGTGCGGGCTTCAGGCACGAGAGGGCGCTGCCGCCACGGACACAGCTGGGAGTGACAGCTGTCACTCATTATTTCCTGACAGCTGTCACTCATTATTTCCTGACAGCTGTCACTCATTCTTCATCATCTCACTCCATAAAACCCAGACGTCATCTCCACCTCATCGCCGAGATATCGTACTTCCATGGAGGTAATTTCTCTGCTAAACTTAACTCTGACTTATAGTCTGATACCTTTTTGCAGCCGTTTTCCTGTGGTGTTGCCTTATCCGTGGGATTGGCATTTGGTGTGAACAGCGATGGCTTCGCTTCACACCCCAACCAGATAAGTGCTTAAACAGGAGCTGCATGAGTGTGTGATTTGAGGTGGAGGTGGCATTCCCACCGTTGTTGTTACGGGGTGTACACACACCCACACTTGACTGTCTTTGCTCTTCGCCAGCAGTACCAGATCCGACAGTCGGGGACGGTGATCACCTGGGAATTCGGGACTTGGCGGCTCCAGTATTCACCAGGTTCGGTGGCGGCGGAAATCGTGTGGTTCCGGCTCTTCTCAGGACAGACGTCTTCTATCCTCGAGCCTGCCCACACGTCACCTTTGTGGATTGACTGTTATCAGATACTGAGATTGTCTGTATATTCGTTGTGCACCTTCACAACATTAAATTGTTACTTTTTGGCTCATCTATTGACCGTTCATTTGCGCCCCCTGTTGTGGGTCCGTGTCACTACACTTTCACAACATTTTTGTTGTCATGGAGAACACAGCTTTAGGAGGACTTCTGTAAACTGACATAATTTAGGAAAGTGACATCTCACCTTCATCCTGAGTTACTGTTGTCACCACAAATTGACATAATCTCTACATGTGTCACATGCTTGGCACATTGCAGGGTTCATCTTTCATATTAAAGATTCAAATTATGTTGTTGCTTCATCATCAGATATACAAGCCATTTGTCCCAGTTTAAGTTGACGTCACGTGTGTTGCTTTAAGTTTTCTCAGAGATTAAAATGAATGCATAATAGTTGTGATCATTCTGATGGCTCTAATAAAACTTTACATTCAGTAACAGTGTGCAAAGGCAGCGTTTGTGTCAGCTGACACAGAGGCAGCCATGAATCATGTGTCGACGTGCTGACGTGATGTTGAACTGATGAGCTACAATGTCACATGACCCAACACAGACTGACACTGGATCAGCTGCTCTGACACATTTGTTATTCTTCACAGGCTCATCGCTACGTTGCCTCCCTTGTATGTGAGAGCAGTCTTCCTCAAATCTAAATAGATATTATAACGTCACATCAGGATGTGGAATATGTTACATTATTTCCTGCCTTTTTAGTGCTGTGCAAGGACACCATTCTGCGTTATATGTTCCATGCACCACTCATACAACTGTGGTTTGAATCATCACAGTGCATTACCAAACATGGCATGCTGACACGGATGGAAAATCAAATGGGTTGATGGGACAGAAGCACCAAGGCCCCGAGAGGTCCTTAATTCAGAGTCTGTTTTGAATTCAGTGTCTTATTAATGTCCATCTCTGTGCAGTTGCCTCATGTTGCATGGTACTGGAGCTGGAAACAGGTTAGCAGAAAAACACTGGAGTTATGGAGTTTTGGTAGAGTGCTGAGTGTGTTTGTCCTGCAAAGAAAATCAATGAATTAATAATAATTTATTATACCCCCCCCCCCCCCCCACACACACACACCCCACCCTGCCTTTCCATAATGGAATTCATTCTGATGTTGATTACTTTAAAACAAGCTGTCCTTACTGTACCATTGTGCAAAATCTGTTTTAATCTATTTTTTATTGTAAAACATGGTTTATTATGCTTTATGTTAAAACTCCCCCAGAATCCCACAATTCCTAGGCTGTGCATGTGGAAACTGCTCTTGCATAAGTACATTTGGTTAATGTACTTGATGTACTTAATGTACTTGTAATTAATTTGGTTTGTATTTGGTTAACGTGTTGAATTCCAAGAGCAAGGTCTTCTGCTTCTGAGATCAGGAGATGCCTGGGAGGAGCTTATAGAGTCATGAGGGCACTGAACCTACTGCATAGGCATGAGTGTGCCTGGATGTGGCTGTGCCAACTAAATCTAAAGCTGGCACACTGTGTACCTCCAGAAATAAAGTCAAAACATCAATGCAGGTTTCACTTCTTTTTTCCACTTCTTCCAGCAGCAACACAAGAACATTTTAGATTGTGGGTGGGAGCAATTTAAATAATATTTATAGAATATTAAAAATGACATTCCTAGAGGCCAAGTGACAATATATTGTACATTTTTATTATCCAAACCTTTGCTCTGTCATTCTAAATAATTCAGTAGTTCCATATTTGAAAGTCTGTCATCGCTCGCAGTTGTTGGTGTTTTTGTCAAATAAGCTTTAGCACTGAGAAGCAGTGCTCTCAAATAGAACTGCTAATGAGAAAGGTTATATGATTTGTGTTATGTGTCGGATGCGGTCGGAGCACCGACCCAGCGTTTGACAGGACCCAGCATAAAATAAGCAGAGCACGATTCAAAAGGTAATAGAATTTAATACACATAATAGTGAGTGGAGTGATAAACAACCCAAAAAGTCCGCGGTCTGGTGAGGTGGAAACACGGCGCGCTCTCAGCAGCGCAAACGGTCCGGAGCCACAGCAGTTTGGACCCAGGGACCCCGCTGACACCCCCCAGGCGGCCGCAACAAACCGAGTCTGCGAAGGAAGAAATCATGAGCTGAGTCCAACACTCTCCACACAGAGAGACACAGCTCAAAGGTGCACACAATCAGCAAACACTTCCTGGCTTTAATATAACTCAGCTTCTCACCCTGCAGGCACGGAACAACTCAGTTCAAATCTCCACTGCAGCAGAAGCTGATTAGGCGATTAGCATAGCGTAACAGCTCAATATAACAAGGTGTGAGGGACACCAAATCCACTGTCATTACTTCATGAAAGTCACCAAAACCAAATTACCTCAGGAAGTGTGCTGAAGAACGTGAGACCTCACCCAATCCTTCTTCACAGACTGTGGCATCAAACCTGGAGCGTTCTCTGCGTCTGTAATGGTGAGATTGTTCTCCTGACGTCGATCTCGCACGTCTGCTCACAAGGTCGAGTCTCTGGCAATCACACACTGTGCATTTAAGGTTTAAGTGCAGCAAGCTCTGATCAAGACAGATACACCACAGCTGTGAGTCCTGATGACCTGCACGTGATAACAAGCCTCAGGTGTTCAGGGTGAGGTCCTAATACTCAGCCACACGTCAGCCACTCAGTCCTGAACGCATACCACCTGGTGGGAGAAACAGAAAACAAAAACAAAGCCAGCCAAACACCCCAGCCCACAACAATTTGATTTGATTTGATCGTTTATTTAGTCCCCATGGGGGCAATTCAGGTGCAGTCAGCAGTAAAAATTGCATTCATAAAAACACATCATACAAGTTCATAAAAACACAGCAGAATAAATATACAAAACAAAAACCAAGAAATAAGGTGCAAGTCAGTGTAGACTTAAGTGCATCAGTGAGTCCTTAGGTGTTATTTAGGAGAGCAATGGCTGTGGGAATAAAAGATATCGTTTGAACATTAAATATCTTGTCTTTGTGGTGTATTCAATTGAATATAGGTTGAAGAGGATTTGCAAATCAGTGTATTCTGTTTTTATTTACATTTTACACAACGTCCCAACTTCATTGGAATTGGGTTTGTATTCTGGCAACCCACGCTTTGCTGTTATTGAGTCATTGTTACATGGATGAAATTCACAGTAACTTAAAACAGACCAATTATAATGTAGATAGCTCCATTTGAGCCTGATGTGTCTGGAGAGAAAAAACAAGACATGCATTTTCCTGCATTTTCCAGTACAGTTTATATAGTTATACAATAAAAAACGTTTGAGATGATCCAGTATTGAGGATCAGCTGAAGAAGAAGAGGATGACCGGGTATCATAGTTCACCTGGCTGCAGCAGATAGATGTCTACTTTGAGGACGTGTGGATGGAGCTGTTGTGTGTCTCCTTGGTTCTTTCATCTAATGACGGTGGTAACATGTGGTGCCAGCACATAGTCAACCACCAGAGTCACCAGTCCACGTCCAGTGGGACAACTGCAGGACATGATGTGCAGTGTGAAAGAGCTACAACCTGTGAGGAAAGAGTGTTTTTTCTGTCCATTAAAAAAAAAGAGAATTCTGACTGTTTATGTTTGAGATGCTCCATCAGCAAGAAGGTGAAGTTTTTACCAGCTGTGGAAAAAAGCCCTTATACTTTCATGCACATGGCTGCACATGGTTATTTGTTTCATGTACGAAGACAATTCAACCAAACACATTTTTCAGTTGGAGACTGGAGACTCTTCACCACTTCACTGAGTTGTTTTTAGTGATATCCAGGGTGTCTCATCAGTCTAAAGCAGGAGGTGCTGATTTGTAAGTTGCAGATTGGAAAACTATCTTACTGTAATTAGTGAAAGGATCTCTGTACATCACTCGACCCCAGTTCACCCACCTGATGTCCTCCGGACAATAATCCTTATATTTATTATGGTCTCTGAAAACGGAAGGATTATGTATACAAATGGCTGTTAGGCTTAAATGTTTAATGCATGACTTTTGTTAAGTCCTTTGAATGAAAACTGAATGTTCACGATGCACATATGTAGACTGATTCAATTCAACTCCGCTGTGGTGGTGCAGAGAGACAAAAGTACTGTCACTGTCCAAATATTTATGAAGCCGATGTTTATTTATTTTGTAGAATTGACATGATGGAGCAGCTTATGAGAAAGTTACTGTAGAAGAATTTTTAGGTCCTTATTTGAACTATGATGAACTATCAAGTGTCCTGATCCGAACTGTATGTCCTCTGGTTGAACTAGCAGGTATTCAACCCAAAAAAAAGGGCTCTATTAGTCATTCAGTCTGTCAGGGGCTTTCCAAGGCCTTTTAGGTGCTTTCCCGCAGGCCACGTGCGAGGGGCCTCGGGCCAGCTGCACCTGTGGCTGAGGCCACGTGCGGGGGGCCTCAGGCCAGCTGCACCTGTGGCTGAAGGTCTTTTAAAAAATCAGTTGTAAATCCTTCACGTTTTAATGGGAGCGTTTGTCACGTTGAAATAATGGCCTAATACCTGCTTAGGGTTCACTAGAGGACGCTTCCAATAGAAAACCATGTCTTGGGAATGAAATAAATAAAAAAGTTGAAGGAGGAGCGATGCCCGCGGGTCTCCAATAAATAGATGAGCGCGGTTGTCATATTCAGTCTCTCTAGAGGACTCAGTTTGTCTAAACTCTGTGTCGAAGGCTTAAATAAACTTAAAAACTCTGTGCATTTTATCTTGCTTAAGGCTGAATTATTCTAAAGTGTTGTGTCCTTTTCTAGCATATCACTTGCAATTAGTTTGTGTTATCTAAAAGACGACATCCTGAGAAGACTAAAGACGAGCCACGACAGAACTTGGCGAGCCAGCTTCAGGAGGGTCCAGGGGCATTCCGGCAGCCTGGGATGGTCCAGCTCATCCCTCCAGAACGTAAATAACAGTGATCACGACTAAAAGGTAAGCAGAAACCTTTTATAACTTCTGCACGATCTGGAGGAGTGAGCCGGGATTTCCGCCCAAGTTGACAGGTGATATTTTTTAATTGCCTCTTACCCAAAAGAACCTGGACTAAGAAAATTGATAAAAGAAACTAAAAAAAGATAAGATTGAAAATTATCAGGCCTTGTAGATAAAATGCTCAGAAGGTGTGTGTGTTCCCGGGAAAAAGAATGTCTGTGTGAGTGAAAGGTCAGGAATGTTCATGAACTCTGGTGTGGAAAACAGTGCGTGAAGAACTAACCTGGATGCTTGGGGAATAATTGGTGTTGAAATTCGTTACTAACGTGCCGGCTGATAGCATGCGCTGTAGGGGTTAATTTAGGGGAGTATACTGACAAATAGATACAAGGTAATACAAGGTTATTTAAAGAGTTTAACAGAGACTGAAGTGAAATAAGTGAGAAAAAGAGTTTAACAGAGAATACGTGCAGAGGAAGCACAAGATAAGCGCCTGAGGGGGTGCAGTAGAAATACCGTACGTGATAAAAAGAGAAAAGTGCAAAGTAGCACAGCTGACAGTAAGTAAAAGAGCTCAATAAAGGACGTCATTTTTTAAGAAAAGAGAAAAACTATAAAAAAAAATAAAATAAATAGAGAGTTAGTGCAGAATACATGAGAATTAATGAAGCAGAAAATAGTGCAGTAAGGCACCAAATACACGCTTGTGGGGCGTGGGAGAAGAATAAGTAATTAAGTACACAGTAATATGAGTTTTTTATAAGAAAAGAAAAAGAGAGTATTTTCAGTGCAAAGGCACATTAAGCTCATGAGGAGCTCAGTAAGTGAAGAAAAAAAAGTAGAAGAAAGTGCAGAAAGGCACAGGATACGCATGCGAGGCGCGGTAAGGCGTAGAAATAAATGAAATATTGTATGCTCAGAAAGGAGCTGGTGAAAAATAATATATTAAGCACAGGATACGCACGCGAGGCGCGGTAAGGCGTAGAAGTAAATGAAATATTGTACGCTCAAAGAGGGCTTGTAAAAAAAATAATATATGAAGTTGCTGGCAGCGCCGGAGAAGCTGTCTAACGTGAAGAAGAGATACATGCTTAAACAGAACACATTGGTGTTAAGTGAATAAAAAGGTTGTTTAAAGCCGCGGAGTGAAAAGTGGCAGAAGTCTAGATAGAGATATATAGAAAGTTGTTTTTAATAATTTTTGTGTATAAAGCTTTTGAAGATTGGTGTGTGGGAGAGCGGGGAGTTGCAAGCAAAGCTGTGAGGGCTTGCAGGCTGGCTGACATACAAGATTAATGTAAAGAGTACGAAAAGGAGGAGGCGTTTAGACCCAACAGGAGGACTTGGGAGGTGCATGACAGGCAGAGAGGAAAGTGTGAAACAGAGACAGTGAAGAAAAAGACAGGAGAAGAGTGCTATGTAAATACAGAGAAGGTAGATATTATTTCAAAGAGAGAAAACTAATAAACAAACATAGCAGAAAAAGACGAGAAGCAGAAAGTTAAAAAAAAAAATTAGAAGGAAAATAGAAAGTCGGGAGCAAAGACATTAGGAAGTGTTAGGGTTGTAAGAGGATTAAATAAATAAAGTTGGTTATAAATCAAAAGAGTTAAAGCTTAGATTATAGTGAAAAAGCTGACAGACTGATCAATGCTTGGGACAGTCTTTGATGGGAGACTTAAGTGATGATGAAATAATACTCCCAGAACATTACTTGACTGACGGAGACATCGAAAGCCAGGGAATCAGGACACATTTTTGGCTGGAAAGGACCTATTTTGACAGGGTAGGAGCAGAACATTGGCAGGACGAACAAGAGATCAATCAGAAATTATGGCAGATTACTAAGGTAATCAATCTGAAGCAAAAGAAAGAACAATTCCCTCTAATTAATTGGGAGCTGCTGATAAGACGTCTGTGGCATCAGGGTTTAACCCCGTGGCTGGAGCTGCTTTGTGCTGATCCTAATAAAGAAATTAGCATACCATTAAATCATTTAATAACATTGCCAACCGATCCAGGTGAAGAACTGTTTCCTAGGTTGACTCTGACTGTGGTCCCAAGGAAGGTTCGGTGGGAAACAGGTAAATTTTCATATTTAGTTAAAGAAAAAGAAGACGGGCATAACAGTTGGAAATTTAATCCTTTTAAGGGTTTAAAATACAAAACAGGTGTTACAGCCGGCAAGTTATTGGTCTGGATCAGGACAGCCCCTGAGGGACTACCAGAACACCATAGAAACACCTCACATAGCGTTTGTCAGGGTTACATGGGTAACTCTCAAGGTCAAGGTCGGGAAAGTACCCCGCTAGACTTAGTACTAAGAAAATATCCAGGAAAACGCACTAAGGCCAACCAATGTATGAGAAAGTGGCACAAAAGGTCACATGGGGGCAGGCAATGGCCTTTGGAGGGATCATTTGATCCGGTGATGTGTGAAGCAGTTGCGGTAGAAATACAGAAAAAAGAAATTAAAGATCAGCAGAAGAACGTAAATAACAACAAAAAACGCACTGAAGAAAAAGAAGTTTTGGCCTTGTTCAAGCAGGAAGCGCAGAGGCTACAGCAGAAAAGAGAAAAAATGACAGAGGAAAGATCCAAAGACACTAAAGCCAGTGCAGAGCTGGGAAGCAGAGCCACCCCCATATAAACGTCATGATATGGGAAGGACAGCTGGACAATTTGTATTAGGAACTCGTGAAGAGGACCAAGGCATGGATGTGGAGGGCAAATTCACACTGACACTAAAAGCTCGAGAGCCACAAGGAGACAGGTCCTCAGTCTGTCAAATGGATCATACAAGGTCTCCAAGTCCGAAAGTAGGTGGTCGCTCACCACGACCAGCAGGGGGGGGGCCACAAATAACAGTGACACGGAGGCAGACGAGGATAAAGAGAGAGACCTGAAGGCTCCGCCTGCACATCAAGGTCCACTGAAAACCGTCCCCTCCCACCATAAGTCAGCCGACTGGACCTTCACAGGCTATAGAGGCTCCGAAGAGTGGCACAAGAGCTTCTGTGACACACTGGATCTGGCCAGAAGAGATAATGAAAAACTAGCTGAGCAGCTTCGGCTAGCGAAGGAAAGAATACAAAGACATAGGGACGCCAAGGAAAGAAGAATATTACAACAATCGACGCCCAATCAAGGGAATCACATTATACAGCCACCCACCCGAAAAATTTCTGGTGAGATCATCATTGAGAGTGCAAAAGGGGCCCGACTCAGGCAAAGACAACAATGTGTAGCCAAAGACATAGCGGCTTTAGAACAGAATATAACCAACTGGATGGACTGTCTGGAACCAGTCAGTCGCACTCGATCTGGAAGACAGTATGGAGCCCCCACAGAAGAAGAGGAGGACGAAGACCTCATATGCCCATTGGTGGTTAGAAATGGTCATCATGTGTATACCCCATGGAGCTGGACAGACACGGTGGGGCTGGCCAACAGACTGCCAGACATCACCCAAGGAGCTGGGAGATGGATAACTGCCTTAGAAGAAGGCACTGCAGGGGTAACCTTGTCTTTAGGTGACATAAAAGCCTTGCTAATGCATGTAATGGGAAAACATGACACTGAAGAATTAGCAGGAAAGGTTGGACTAACACAAATGATGGGCACTAATCAACATGATGAAGTCCCCTTTAATTGCTATAGAAACTCCATGTGGGAAGGACTGAGAAGAAAGTACCCTGAGGTCTTGGATCCCTCTAAATTGGATGATGAGGAGTGGACACCTGAAGAGTGCCCAAAGAAGTTCCTGCACCGATTCCAGAAGAGATGGGCGGAGGAAACAGGAAATGCATGGAACCATTCTCCAGCAACTGAAATCCTGTTTAAAATAACTGTAAAAAAGGCTCTACCAGATGAGGTTCAGAAAGCCCTAGATGGAGTCGTGGGACTATCAAAAATGAATTGGGCTTTATACTCTGAGCATATTTGTCACCATCTTGAAATCTACAAGAAAGAAAAACAAAAAGAAGAAGATGCAGCAAAATCCCTCACGAAAAAATTGGTGCAGATGCAGTTGGGAGAGCTAACCAAAGTCAAGAAAGAAAAAACAAAGACCCAGGCACCAATGATGACCCCTGTTCCTTCTGAGTCGGCAAGCACAGGCCCTACGGCGAACACTGCTGCCACCATACAGGCACCTGTGGTAACAGCCACACAGAGCCCCCAAGGAGCAGCAGGAAGCACTCCTACAGGAGAAGTCTCAGCACCAGTGGAGCATCACTATCACTACCATAGCACTGGCACACCCGGAAATGGACCCACCTACAGTCATGGGTGGAGAGGAGAGTCACGGAACTTTCAAGGTCAAAGAGGAGGGTGGCGAAGAGGATCTCGCCAACCTTCATTTGGAAGCAGATTCCAGAACTCAGCTCCCAGGAACAGTCAAGCGGGACCGCCTATGGGACCAACACCCCCAATAGGGGATCAACCCTCTAATGAGTGTTGGAGCTGTGGACAACCTGGACATCGAATGAGAAATTGTCCGGCCCGGCCTTGGGTTGGACCCTCTACCTATTGGCAATAGGGAGGCCTAGAGAAGACAGAGGAGGAAACGGTGGCATTGGCTATTTCGATGATACCTAAGGAAGAGCCAACCGTCACCGTTAATATACAAAACAGAGATTTCCCTTTCATGGTGGATACAGGGGCAACATACTCTTGCATAGGGAAAATGGGTGCTCATCTCCCCCTCTCTGGGTCTGTAATTAAGACCATTGGCTTCTCTGGGAAGACTCAAATAATACCTTTTACACGCCCACTTCCTGTAACGATTGCAGGAAAAACAATTGAAGCACCCCTGTTATACTCACATAATACACCTGTGAATTTGCTGGGAAGAGACATTTTATGTAAGCTACAAACCCAGATAGTGTGTACCCATCAAGGACTGCAAATACACTTTCCTGACGAAGCACTCACCAACATTATGGTGCTTATGGACATGGAAAACAAGGTCCGAACTGTGCAACCCATGGTATACTGGCTGAAGTTACAACCAGAAAATTAAAATCTTCAACTGGAATGGGAAAAATGGAAGCCCTGGGCAGAACAACACTATGAAGCAGTATATACACCTAGTTTACCTTTACATGTCACCCTGATGTTCGATGCCAAACAAGAACAGACTGACTATGCATGCTGCTGGGATGTATTGATGAATCAACGGCTGTTTCACATAACCACCACGGAAATTTATTTAGGCCCCCAAGGGGCCGCAGCTTCTGTCAAGCTAACTTCAGCTGAACAACAATGGTATCAAGTGCCGAATGCCACGCCTCATGTGACCCTTTTAGTCTCAGAAAAGTACGAATCCCATGACCTAGGTCCAATGGTAAAGACAGCCTCAGAAGTTGAAGAATGGCAAAACATGGAAAGTCCACAAGTACATCTGTCAAAAGACCAGCAGTTTGTACGAATTAACTTAAAAGTAAATGATGAGGCTATAGCTCAAAAAGTGGAGCTCAATCCTAGACCAGAGGGACAAATGGTGTTATCGGCCCAACAAGAGAAATTGTTAGAGCAAATACCACCAGTGGTGTGGTCCAAAAGCAAAACAGATGTAGGACTAGTAAAAACAGCCTTACCAGTAAAAATAAAAGTAAAACCGGGAGCAAAACTGCCTCACCAAAGGCAGTATCCATTAAAACCTCAGGCTATTGAAGGCATAAAACCAGTAATTAAGGGACTAATGGCAGCTGGAGTTTTAATAAAAACTGCAAGCCCATGCAATACTCCTATCTACCCTATCCCTAAAAACAATACCAAAGAGTATCGGCTGGTACATGATCTGCGTCCTATCAATGCAATAATAGAAATGGATGCACCTATAGTACCTGATCCACATACTATACTATCAAGCATCCCTGCTGGAGCAAAATGGTACACAGTAATCGATCTGTGTTCAGCCTATTTCAGTGTGCCTGTGCACCCAGACTCACAACATTTGTTTGCATTCACATTTCTGGGACAACAGCTAACGTATACACGGCTACCTCAGGGACTGAACCTGTCCCCAGCCATCTTTAACAAAGTCCTGGCTGAAGATTTACAACACCTTGACATACCCAGTACATTGGTGCAATATATGGATGATCTCCTTATTGCATCAGAGACTCAAGAACAGTGTGAAAAAGATTCATTAATTGTATTGCATGCATTGGCAGATGGAGGTCATAAAGTAAGTAAGGACAAATTGCAGTTCTGCAAACAACAAGTAGAATACTTGGGAAGACAGTTGTGTGGGACCACGCGATGTATAGCCCCAAGCCAAGTGGAGGCTATAATCAAGGCTCCCAAACCCCAAACAGTGGGACAGATGCTTTCATTCCTTGGGATGGCAGGGTACAGTCGGCCGTGGATTTGTGATTATGCTATAAAAACTGCACCTTTGCGTGCCATGATTAGAGCAGTGGGGCAAACAAGCAATGCAGCTCTCCTCGTCTGGACAGATGAGGCAACGGGAGCTTTTGAGGCCCTGAAAACAGACATGCAATCTGCTCCCGTGTTAGGTAACCCAGATTATGGGAAACCTTTCCATTTGTATGTTACTGAAAAAGCTGGTTATGCTTGTGCTGTACTAATGCAGGAAACAAATGAAGGAAAACAACCATTGGCCTATTATAGTACAAAGCTTGACAACATTGAAACAGGATTGCCACCATGCTATCAGGGTCTAGCAGCAGCTGCCTTTGCATTTCAAAAAGCATCATCCATAATCATTGGACATGCAGTAACGTTGTACACGTCGTATCAGTTACATGCCCTGCTAACCAGTCAACGTTTTGTCTTAACACAAGCTAGACGCACTGGATATGAAGTTGTGTTGTCCGCTCCAGAAATAACAATACAACGTTGTCACACGGTGAATCCCGCCACCAAATTGACCACACCGTTAGATGGTACTCCACATAACTGTGTGGCAGAGACAGAGAAATTTTTGAGAGCCAGAGAACATTTGTATAATCACGCCATAGATGCAGATCTAACCCTGTTTGTGGACGGCTCATGCTTTCGGGATGCCGCGGGATTGCATGCGGGTATGGGGATTGTTAAACTAAACACGGATGGCGAGACCTTTGAATTACTGGAGTCCCAAGGAATTGATCAGCCTTGTTCAGCCCAACTGGCAGAAATCAAAGCCTTAACTATGGCTTGCCAGATAGCTAAAGATCAACGTGTTAATATCTACACAGACTCAGCCTACGCTTATGGCGTATGTCATGTACATGCAAACATTTGGAAACAAAGGGGATTCCTGAGAGCAGATGGCACCCCTGTCACTCATGGAGAAGCGATTTCCCAACTGTTACAAGCTCTCCAATTACCGTCTGAGGTAGCCATCATTAAATGTGCAGGTCATCAAAAGAATAATAACATCATAGCTCAAGGTAACAACCTAGCAGATGACGCAGCTCGCAAAGGAGCACAAGGAGAAAATATGTTTCCCCTGCTAACCATCCAAGATTGTGCCCCACTGGTTTCACTTGACGCACTGATAGTGGCTCAAAGTAGGGCCAGTGGAGAAGAAAAAAGAATGTGGGTTAAACGAGGCGCTATTGAGACACGCAGTCAGGGGCCAGCAGACAAGCTGTGGCGCAGTAGTCATGGACATTTTGTGTTACCCACCAATTTATTACGACATGCAATCATTTGGGCCCACGGACCCGATCATTGTTCGCGAGTCCAAATTATGAACAAACTAAAAGCTGTCTGGTGGTCACCATATATGGCAGCAACAGTGGACCGTTTGTTGAATGAGTGTGAGGTATGTGCACAGTACAATGTCCGGAAATCATTCACAGCCCCTTTAGCCCACATTCCGGTCCCTGATGGGCCATTCAGACATCTTATGATGGATTTCATAGACATGGGAGCTGAAAATCGAGTTAAACGAATGAGATATGTTTTGGTAGTGATATGCAGATTCAGCCGATGGATTGAGGCAGTAGCCTCTGCAAATCAAGACCATAAAACGGTAGCCAAATTCTTGTGCCGAGATGTCTTTCCAAGATTTGGCATTCCAGATACTATCTCATCTGACAACGGTAGGGCTTTTGTAGCCAAGGTTACACAAGAAACATTCAAACAATTGGGTATCAAACAGAAATTTGGGTGTGTTTATCACCCTCAAACAAATGGGGCGGTGGAACGGGCTAATGGCATTTTAAAGAACAAACTAGCAAAAATCATAGCAGACAGCAATGGCAAACTAACCTGGCTGGATGCGTTGCCGCTTGCTTTATTGTCAATGCGCTCACAAACTAACCGACTAACCCATTTGACACCATTTGAAGCTCTTACAGGTCGGCCGATGCCTATTCCATACCTGAGAGGACCCTACGAAGGACCATCGCTGGAGCAGCTACAAGACGAATGGCATAATTATCTGAGACAGTTAACCCAAATACACAAAACTATCTTTTTGCAGGTCAAAGGTGCTACAGAAGACAGAGAAGCAGAGATTCCACTCGAAAATCAGAGCATCCAGCCTGGTGATCTGGTTTACGTCAAAGTGTTCAAAAAGAAGTGGGACAGGCCCCGCCGAGAAGGTCCTTTTAAAGTTATTCTTGCCTCACGTACAGCAGTCAAAGTAGACGGTAAGGACACTTGGTTTCATTTAAACCACTGCTGTAGGGTTGGTGGCCCAGCGCCCCTGCGGCCTCGGCAAGCTCGTCTTGGCAGAGCCGCCGGGCCAACGGGGGAAGCAAGAGAAGCCAGAGACCCTACAGCAGCACCGAGGGACGGCCACGCCTCCCTGCAGCCAGAAGAAGCACCGAGGGAAGGCCACGCCTCCCTGCAGCCAGGCGAACACCGGCCAAGGCGCTCGCAGAGACTGATTGAACAAAGACGACGCACAGCTTCAGAGAGTAGTGGATCCCTGCCAGATAGAGCAGTGACAGACTCAGATACAGACTCAGAAACAACTGGAGACGCAGGCCAACAGACAGACAGAAATGCAGACCGACAGATAGACAGGCCACAGGAGACATCAGACTCGGACAGCAACTTAGTAGATTTACCGACAGAAGAACCACAGGAAGTACAACCCAGACAAAGCACAGATACACCACACATCCCTAGTGACAGCTCATCTAGTGACGGCTCACTCAGTAGCACATCTAGTAGCACATTTCAACAGTCATCAGAGCAATGATTAAGGAATTATTCAAGGGATTGACAATACTACTGGTGATCAGTATGGGAGAAAATAGACATCCAAAACATACAACGGACTGTGCCGTGGCCATGGCCGCAATAGCAGCTAAACAAGGCATTCTAAACACAGGAAAAACATATAATTTGGTATACATTAAATCAAAAGCCTACAAGAACATAGGAATACAGGGAAAGCTAGGGGATTACATATTAGGCGAAGCCATTAGCATCAAATGTGAAGAGGAGGGAACACTCAACATAGAGGTAATTTGTGATAAAGGAGGATGCAGGGAAACCAAGCAAGACGTAACTGTTACAGTACATGAAGCCACAAAATGGGTAAAAATCAAACCAAGGAAAAAGAGGACAATTAGAAGCCTAGAAACAAGCAGTCACTTAGGGAGATGGGATCCCAGTACAGACCTAGCCCGTACACAAGGGTTGAAGACAAATCTAGTTTACCAATGGTTGAAATTTTCGGCTAGGCAGATCAGTGAAAAGCCTTGCATAGCCTGTCACCGGAAAGGTGTGATACCTCAGGCTAAACCCCTACCTGATATCAACAACTGTTATAGGAGTCCCCAACATAACTCAGACCAAGCAGAATGCTATACACAATGTGTTATGAAAATGGCAGTAGGTGATGAAAAATATGCTGCCGACAGTAAACTTTGTCCAGTGCCTCTAAGTACAGAAGGAACCGTTCCACCTATGATTAAAATAGAGAAAGGGATGATACACCCGTTCTGTATAGCTAAAGGATTAGTAGCACAATACATAAGCGATTGGCAGGTAGGGACGACCCAGCCAAAACACCACATACAGTCTATGCAAAAGCAGCAAGAATACAAACCGGCCAAAACAGCATGGAACATTACCGTCTGTCACACCCTGCCAGCAGCAGGCATACAGTGTGAACAAATAGTACCGGCCACAGGGGGGTCTGTAATTGGACTGAATCTCACCCATGCTTCATGGGTATCTACTCCAAATTTAGCTAAGGGAACGGTACCCTTAGCTGACATCTTTTGGATATGCGGACAAAGAAGGAAACTCCTGTCATCGCTGTCCCCTAATTGGAAAGGCCTTTGTGCTCCTGTGATGCTCACAGGAGCTATAACAGTAATTGAAATGCCAAATTCAATACAACCCATGCCACAGAAACACTCATAAGAAAAGAGGAATAATGACGTTTAAAACAGACTACAACATCACAGTAAGAAACGGGATACCAGAAGGGATACCCCGACAATTAGAAGCCATAGACAGTAGCAGAGTTAAAGCAGATGAAGACGCGGATAAATGGGGATGGGCATTGGCTCTGTTCGGGGTTACTCCAAAAATCCGTTCTAGGTTCCAGGAGGTGCAGTGGATTAATTACTTGTGGTATAATCAGCAAAGATACCTGAACTGGACATTGGCAGCAGTAGGAGCCTTAACCGAACAACTGCATGCCACCTCGCTAATGATAATGCAAAATAGATTAGCTATCGGGGATGATGATGGCTGATGAACAAGGAGTTTGTATTATGATCAAAGCCACCGAATGTTGCACAGCTATTCCCATGCGTACAGGGGAAGACGGAAATTTGACAGAGCTCTTAATCACACTTGAAGAGATGCAACAGGAACTGTTAAGTAACTCCATAGGAGGGAGAAATGAAACTGACGATTCTGGATACATTGTAGGGAATGGAATGAATATTGGCCCACTATTTTCACTGTTTGGGACTCTAAGGAGAGGGTGGATATCATGGAAAGACTGGTTATACCAGATAGGTGTAGTCTTGGCACTAACAGGGGTGGCGGTCTTGCTGGTAATATGTTGTGGTATTCCCTTGATAAAATTTCTGGTCAATAAATTGATTTCATCCACAGTAGGACAGCTCCCACTGTTAGCCATCCGAGCCCTAGAAGAAAGCACAAACGAAACAGACAGAGAACCAGAATATATGGAAATGGATGAAATACCAATTATCCTCCCCGACAGCCCCCAGCTCCCTAATATTGTGGCGTATACCCCAGATAGGGAGGACTGGGATGGACCGTGCTTGGTGATATTGTAGACGAGGAAGAAGACATGCACGCACATTTACATTCACACACATGCACCCACAAAAATGAGGGATAGGATAGACAATATCTGAAAGAATGACATGGAGCTGTAATAATGAACGTATATGTATATTACTAGGACACAGGAGTATGGCTGAGAGACCAGACTCCCCTGATCAGGGACCTATGCCTGATCTGCCTCTATCAAGTCTGATTGGACTCTCAGAACTGTTTGGAGAAGAGGATATACAGGAGGGATGGTCGAGACATGATTGGTCGCCACAGCCGCCTTCCATCCAACAGCTAAACCAGTTGGCAACAGAAGGATCTTCATCGTTCCAGCACCTGGCGATGACGGCTTCACAGAATCTGCCTGCAGCAAGAGTCGGCCCGAGGACTCCACCATCACCTGAAGGACCCTTTGGACTCAGGAACACACCACTTCCGCAGATGCCATGGAGACAGTCACATGTGCCAGTGGCAACGATACCCTCCAGGGGAGGCAGCCAAGGTCGGCCATATGCAGCAACTGCCCGAGTGCATCCTAGACCCAATTCACTGCTAGGACCTGTCCCCAGCTTTCCAACCCCAAGGCAGGAGAGATATTCTGATCAGCCCAGCACCTCTGGAGGAGGATCAGCAGGGGTGGACCTTAGCCGAACTCACCCACCAGGACAGAGGGGAGCTTTGTACAGGCTGCTAAATGCCCAGAGTGTCCCAACCACTTGCCTGTGCGACATCAACAATACTCCCCCCACACACGAAATGCCTTCCCCCTTGTACTTCCTGTCCCCTGGACTGCACAACCTTAATCTGGTCATGGTCACCCCACTGGACATGGCAATCTTGGTTCGAGAGCTTCGTCTTCCACAAGAGTCTGTTCCAAAAACCTTGGAGCAGCTCCTGCCCCTCACAAATCACATTCCCCATGAGCTATTTGAGGAAATCATGCCACAACTGAGTCAGACAGCTGCATACCTGTTAAGGATACACCGTGACAATGCCAACATCTCTTGTGCTCAGGAGGGCCTCCATACTCAACTGTGTGGTCTTCAGTCTAGTATGGACATGCTAGCCAGCATGATGGAGCATATGGAAAGGGAACAGCTAGGGCTGGCCACCACCACCCTGAATGTGGGCAAGAATTCTCTGGGGGCCCTGTACAACTTGGCCAAGCAGCACAAGGAGCTGGAAAGATCCATCAGAGAACTGCACGACTGTCTGAAAGCCAGAATTCCTGATCCTTCCCCCACTACCCCTGAAAGGCCAACCTCCCCATATTCCCCAACTTCTCCCAAAACTTCAGATGCTGAGTAAATGCTGAGGAGCGCGGACTGACGTAATGGCACTGAACACGGACTATGATCTTGGTTCTTGAGTTTGAAGTACGGACTGGTTTCAGAAATCTGAGTGTAAATAAAAACAAAGAAGGATATATGTGAGTAACGAAGGTCGGGTAAATGTCTGTCCTTACCATCATCTGCGTAACACAGATAAAGCTAAATGCGTACACATAGATATCACATTGCAAAGTTATAAAAAGGGGACCCTTACATGGCGTGTTTGGAGATTTAGTAGTAAAGATGCACCATAGGGACCCCTTTTTCTTAAATTATAGCATGCCTCAAGAGACATGCATCACCTAAATTTGGCGTCTGGCCAAAAAGGGCATTAGAAAACAAGCTGAAAAAGAAGAAAAACAAAGTGGAAAATGTTGAGAAATGGCCTATAATGAAAACCATTATATGATTGTCTAAGGCAAATGACTTAAGGATGGACATGAAGGGAAACCATTTATTGTGTTTATCATTTAACTAGATATAGCTGCGCAACCTTAGAATAGTTTCTTGATTGGTTGACTAAATAGTGGTCACGTAGGGGTTATTTGATGCATTTAAAAAAATAAATGTGTGACGCTTTAACAAAATAATATGTATAACCACGTATAATGGGTTGGAGCCTCTGGTTGAGTGAGACAATAGATGCCAGAAGATGATTGGTTGCACTGATGTCAATGTAAAGCCTTTACTTTGCCATGATTAAGAGGTTGATGTAACTTGTTTTATGTGGCCATTTTAAGTGCCTTGAATTACACCAAAACTCAATGTTTGAATGTCACCTTGTGTTGATATAATCCAGCTAATTGATCACCTTGTGCCTTAGTATGTAGGTTCACCTGCACTTCAATATATTTACCACGTGAAGTATCACTGATATTCATATCCGCACCAGAGTTATCAGTAAGTCGAGTGATGTGTTTTTCTTTTTTATTATTGCAATGCACAAATGAGGATGTCTTGTCAGTAAACAACCCAAGAGTATAGTTGATGTAATGGGACTCTTTCGAGTCCCAGAGGAGGGACTGTAGAAGAATTTTTAGGTCCTTATTTGAACTATGATGAACTATCAAGTGTCCTGATCCGAACTGTATGTCCTCTGGTTGAACTAGCAGGTGTTCAACCCAAAAAAAAGGGCTCTATTAGTCATTCAGTCCGTCAGGGGCTTTCCAAGGCCTTTTAGGTGCTTTCCCGCAGGCCACGTGCGAGGGGCCTCGGGCCAGCTGCACGTGTGGCTGAGGCCACGTGCGGGGGGCGTCAGGCCAGCTGCACCTGTGGCTGAAGGTCTTTTAAAAAAATCAGTTGTAAATCCTTCACGTTTTAATGGGAGCGTTTGTCACGTTGAAATAATGGCCTAACACCTGCTTAGGGTTCATTAGAGGATGCTTCCAATAGAAAACCATGTCTTGGGAATGAAATAAATAAAAAAGTTGAAGGAGGAGCGATGCCCGCGGGTCTCCAATAAATAGATGATATTCAGTCTCTCTAGAGGACTCAGTTTGTCTAAGCTCTGTGTCGAAGGCTTAAATAAACTTAAAAACTCTGTGCATTTTATCTTGCTTAAGGCTGAATTATTCTAAAGTGTTGTGTCCTTTTCTAGCATATCACTTGCAATTAGTTTGTGTTATCTAAAAGACGACATCCTGAGAAGACTAAAGACGAGCCACGACATTACCATCAGTGTGGAGTTTATGCCGTCACCATTTTTTGTAATACATGAAATTACATGTGATGGTAGGCAGGTCTGTTGCAACAAGACAAGCAAACCAATCAATTGCAGAGGGCCCCCAGAAAACGACTGGTTGCGAATTTTTACAACGCCAAACTGTGTAGGAAAGTGCAACGACACTGCTTTCAGAATCCCCCTCAAGGTGGTCCCTCCCACAGGAGCCAGCCATGTGACGTAGCTCAACTCGATGGGTGAGGTGTAAAGTCGGTGGTAGAGAGATGCACAGTGCATTTACGCTGAGGAGCTTATCTTGAGGGGTACTATTTATTTTCGGCGGGACTCGGGACACCGACAAAATCTGAAACTTCAGCAATCATGAAGCAGAGTTATCTGTCAGGAAGCTAGAAAAGAAAGAAGAAAAAGGAAGAGGAAAAATGGAAAAAACAGGACTGTGGTAAGTGGTAATTTTCATTGCATAAATTAGGCCTACGTGTCAACAAAATATAATGTTTACGTTAGCTGCCTGCCTGGCTGTGTTATATTAACAGTGTTGCATTTTCATAATGATTAATGTCCACTTGTGAACTGAGTTTTCCAAACAATAATCTACTGAACCACATTCAGACAACTTCCTTGGTTTCACATCGCCCTCTGCTGGACTCTTATGAGCACAACACCCAAGGATTCATATGTAGACATACAAACATAATATCTACGATACCACATTTCCTCCCCCTTAAGTTAACAGCTTATACCTGTTCACATTTAAATATTACTTTTTGAAGTATTTTGGGTTTTGTAGTTATGACACAATTTGCACTCTCTTTATATGTTGTTATTATGGGATGGTGGTGGGGTTTTTGCAAATTTTAATGAAACATTTTCCTGATGTAAAGTGTGAGCTTAAACAGTGTGTCTCTGCTGTGGTGCATGTAGGCTTTGGGCAGATGGGGTGTGGTGGTGAGGCATAAGGGGGCATCAAAGTCCATTTTTTTTGGGCCCCTAAATGCCTCAAAACGGCCCTGACCGTAAAGCTTTCAAGGATTTGTAAATTGCACATTGTTTCCACATGTCTAATCCTTTCCAGCTATGTGACTGATGCAGACAAAACAACACAGACAAATGCATGATGGGAAATGGCTCTGTATTGATATCATTGTAAGATTTACTCACTTAAGTACACAGGATGTGTGTAAGTCACCGATTTTTTTCTATGGCCCTGAGAGGAAAGCGGTCCATGTGTACTTTCCTGTGAAATGTGCTGCTGCAAAAACTTGGCAGGTGCATTCGAGCTTTTAATGGGAAGAAATGATTTGATTTTGGTTAGGCCTGGTCAGTGGTCAGTGGTCAAGGCCAGAGGTCAGAGTCAAATTAATTTTCAATGTTATGCTAATATATACTGAACAACAAAAGAAGTTTTTTTTATATTCATTTCAAGTGTACCACAGAGATGCACATTATAAATTGTGAGTCTTAAGTCACGGAACGTCCATTTGCACACAAACATGACCACGAATGCTGGTGAGCACCTGGACATAATTACAGAGGTGTGGCGTGTTTTCAGCAATGACTCACTGTCGGTAACAATTATGAGTGGTGAATTTGTTGGGGCATGAGTGGTCTATAAAAACAAATGATAAAACGTGACATTTTTACATTTGTGTCATGTCGCGCCTCACTGAAGCTCTCCATTGGCATGTTGGATGCTGGTTTGACTGCGCTGAACACAGCCAGACTTTCAAATGTTCATGAGTTCATGACAATCAGCTGGCTAAGGGCCCTGTCCCACTGGGGAGAGGATTAATTGCGCATGAATTGAGTATACGTACAAAGTACGGGCGTTTGCTGTTGTCCGCAACAAAAATGGCCAAAAATGACAAATGTCCCAGTTTGAATTATGGATATATTAATAATATATAGTGAATATATGATGAACAATCACACTTGTATAACGCATGTAGTGAGGAAATGGATCTGACGAATTGCGATTATCACGGCAGTATTACGGGTGTATTATGATGCATCACGCACATGTTGCGCGTGCACGGCATCTGCATTGTGGTCATAAATGAAGCATACTTGGGCCGTCAGCATCACTATTCACACCAACAATACAGCCTCTGGAGTATTTGCTGGACTTGGACAAGTTGAGTGGAGTAAAGAAGCAGTGAACAGGGAGAGTGGTGACGTCAGCAGATCGCATCAGAGTGCAGCTCGTCTGAACGATTATAACAAGGAGTTAAATCTGTTATAAACAGGAATAAATACTGTAACAGCTGCAGACAAGAAGGAAAAAACACACAACTGTTTTATCAAGCCTTGTCAATGTAAACAAGTCAAATAATTACCTTTTTAGATGGCTGAAAATGCTTTCTGCAGCTTGTTAGATGTTCATGCACGCATGCATGCGACCGGCCCAGCTGCAGCTTCCTCTGTGATTCAGGAGGTGATTAGAGCCGTTTTCAACAGGCAATTTGCAGAATAAAATGATTAATCCGCCACGAAATAATTATTTTATATAGGCAGCATCCAGCGCAGAGCGTGTGGCAGCCGGTATAACAAAGAACGGCGTCCAGCTGTGAACACAGCACATCTGATTTGCATCCACCACAAATCAGATGCAAAGCAGACGTAATAAAAACGCTTTATTCCTGGCCAATCTGTATGCAGTCGCTACAACTTATTTTAGTCCATGATGTGGACATGATGGGCATGCAAAATATCCATTTTACACACTGTCCCAGTCCACTGCCAAACCGTAAATCCCTGTCAGTTGCGGATATCAGCAGATGACGGCGAATATACAGCGCATAGATTGAGTATGTTTGTGTTTGTACTGAGTATGTATGGAGTATGTAAGGCGGATGTCATCTGCAGCCAAAATTTTGTGCAGCTCAAAAATCCTGGTAATGGAGAAACGTGCCTCTGCGGATAATTGCGGACATGTGCGGGTGTCGGCCGACTCATACAAGCATGTTTCACGCATATTGCGGATGTTAAGCGAATATGAGCCAATTTTGTGTGTAATCCATACGCAAATCATCCTAAATGCCAGTGGGACAGGGCCCAAGACACTGGGATGACACGTGACAAACCCATAGAACACTCATGGGATATTCTGGATGGTCGTGTGTTCAAGCTCGTATCCCAATACCAAACACTGTTGTTCAACTCCAGAATGCCTTGAGGGAGGAATGGCAGGCCATTCCTCGATAGGAAATTCACCATTTAGTGGTTCCCATGGGCAAAAGAATTGCTGCATTAACTGCAGCACATGGCGGTCACATGCACTGTTGACTGTGATCTGATCCAGAACGTTACCTTTCTGTTTAACAACCCAATAAAATCACACACCTTCATTTATTACTGTATGTGTCATCCTGCACAAAATATGACAGAAAAGTTAATCATAAAGCAATATTAAAACATACTTGCATTTCTTGTTGTTGAGTATATGGGAAAATGGATAATTTTATGGTAATTACTTTATTGGGCACTCAAAAAGACAGGAGGCAAAGCTGAAGATGTTCTGATTCTCTTGGGAGTGATGATAATGGACAGGATTAGGAATGAAGATATCGGAGGACAGCACAGGTAGGATGATTTGGAGACAAAATCAGAGAGGTGAGCTTGAGATGGTTTGGGCATGTGCAGAGGAGGGACCCAGGCTATACAGGGAGAAGGATGCTGAGGATGGAGCCACCAGGTAGGAGAAGAAGAAGGAGACCGAAGAGTAGGTTTATGGATGTACTGAGGGAGGACATGTAGATGGTTGGTGTGACAGAAGAACATGCATAGAAAAGGGTGAGATGGACGCTGTGGCGGCCCCCTAATGGGAACAGCCAAAAGAAGAAGAATTTATTGGGCAATGTGGTGGAAAAGTGGTTCGTGCACTTTTTTTTTCAGAGCCGAAGGTTTCTGGTCCAAGACTGAACCTGCCCATTCTCTGTGTAATGTGGAGTTGTGTTAGGAAGAGAATCATAATGGGTCTGCTATGATGACCCAAAGTGAAAAAGAGAGAAGCTGGAATGCACTTCAAATGCACTCTGTGCAACCTGAGCACTTTAAATCTAATTTGAAAAAGTGACAATGGCCTAGACTGAGATGAGAAAACAAAACAAAACAGAACCCTCAGACAGTTTCATTGTCACGTCTCAGTGAATATTTCAACTTACAACCAGACTACTTATGATAAGTAGTCTTATTTTACACAGATGTGGACAGAACTCAGTGACGTTAGGCTGGTTACCAAGGTAACCTGATGGTAACCTTGACAGCAGCTCTGTTTGTAACAGCTTTTCCCCAAGTTAAGGCACTATTGGAACTGTTATTTCTCATCACTCACACGGTAAATATGTTTAAATCGGAGTGTGCTGACTCATTTGTACCAGTGCGGTAAATGATGTACTTCCACTGAACATGAATTTAACTTGCTAGTGTTCTTGACATTTAGCTGAACTGTGCATTAGAAACCCTCATCCACAGATGTGGTACAATTCTGTGCCAGCTTATCCAGGTGTGGGGAATAGGACTGTCATGTTTGGGAAGCACTGTACTGAAATAGAAGACCACTTTGCTCTTTATGATTATTCAAAATTTCACAAAACTGCATCATAGTCATATCTGAAGCCCTGCGATAGACTGGCGTCCTGTCCAGGGTGTTCTCCGCCTCATGCCCTATGATTGCTGGGATAGGCTACAGCCCCCATGACGCTTGATTGGCGTAAGCGGATATAGAAAATGAATGAATGAATAGTGAAGAACAAATGATTGTATAGATGGACTTTTCCCTGCTTTTGACATTGCAAGATGCCTGGGAAGAGCATTTTGTATTGTAGGAGAAAGAAAGTCCAGGGGCCTCATGTACAAAGCATGCATACGCACAAAAACCTGCCGTGTGTCCGTCTCCACGTCCATGTGCAGATGCATCAAAAGTGACTTTGTGGAAATGTGCAGTGTGTCATGCAAAAAATCTGGCTGGCGTACGCACGTTTCTACAGCTATTGTGCTCTCTGACATGTACAGGTGACGCAGAGAACCTTTAATAGTATGAAAACATGAAGTCACCAGGGTGATGTGCACATCAGAGACACACTGATGAACATTTAACACACCCACGTGTTTGCAATTATATGGATGATATAATAATACACGCAAAGTGATGCATAAAATGGCACTAACAGTGGCTGCGTTAGCGTTGTTAGATGACCTTGCAAATGGTGCAATCAGACGTGAGCGTGTATTCAGGGAACGCAAGGATTTACTTCCAAATGAGGATAATTGGCTCATAAACCGATTTTGATTACCAAGGCCACTGTTACTGGAGTTGCGCACAGAACTACGGCCGGCCTAGACTGCAATACAATGTGGACCACGCTGGGCATCCTGGCATCAAGGGCATTCCAGCGTGATTTGGCTGATCAGTCAGGAGTGTGCCACCTTGCACCGAGTCACCAGCTGTGTGGAGCACAATCATCCATATGTCATCCAGGTACATTCCAACATTACAGTGCATTTTGCAGCGAGAGCCCGTTTCCCAAATGTAATCGGAGCTACTGACTGCACACATTTTGCTCTAAAGGCGCCGTCACATATTTGTTTTTGTTAACATACTGCATGGTGCACGATTGGGGTGTGTGTGTGTGTGTGTGCGTGTGTGTGTGCTTGTGTTTACATAGTTTATTCATTCAGTATTTGTCAATAAACGCGGTTCACCTTTATAACGTCAGTGTGTGTGCGCTGTTGTGCATGTGTGTGTGTGTGTGTGTGTGCACCGCCACACACACGCACACGCTCCGTAGCTCCCACGAACATTTTTCCAGTTTCACGATTAATCTGTTTAACAGTGCACTGAATAAACTGTCCCTGCGTGTCTCCACGTAATTTCCAGTCATCTATAGTATATTTTCTTTTCTGTGTTCATGTTGTCTGATGTGATGTCACGGGGAATCCCTGCTCAAAGGGCCTATTTCTATAAAATTGCATAATTAAAGGGGCGTGGCCAGAGAGGAGTTTGTTTCTACGCTCAATTCCACATTCAGTGGGATGTACAAACAGAACGTGCGTGGATTCATGGCTCCGCACACTTTCATATACATCTGAATATATTTGTGCTTACGCCAGATTCAGGGTTTTGGTGAACACCAACTTTTAGAAGAAAGTCCACACAAGTGGACATGAGGCCCCTGGTCTTGAGGGTCCTGGTGCTTCCTGTCTTACTGTATGGTTGTAATATTTAACCCCTTATTTATCAAACTGTGTGTAGGAAAGGTTCCGTGTGTAAGTACAAAACAATCTGTATTTATTAACGAGAGGTTCGTATGCACAACAGTAAGTATCACTCACATTCACTCATCTTCAAACACTTACTCCAATTAAGGGTCATGGGGAGCTGACCCAATTCTTTGACATCATGAATTTAGATTTTCTTTAAAGTTTTGGTGGTTCCCTTAAATATATTTTGATTTTGCTGAAATTTGTGCTGAAGTAATGTATTGGGTAGTGTAACAAAATAAACCAAGGGACAAGGTGATTTTCAAAAACTTTTTGAAAAAGGGGGAAAATGAAGCACCCTAACCTGGGTGGTTGCTATGTAAGACCCAATGTGGTTTTCGTAGTGTAGCAACATACAGCATCAGTACATGTTCCCTGACCTGGTTCAAGATACTGTATCTTTTTTAATTTTTTTTTTTGTTTTTTTAACTGAATCTATGTTGGACAGTAGCTAATTTAATTTGGTTTCTACATTTATGCTTGGAGTTGTCATAATGGATCTGATATGGATCTGGATTGGCATATTAAAATGGTACATGCTTTATGCTGCGTTTACACATAGGCAAGACGCGTTACGAATGTCATATTTGTGTCATTCTTGGCACATTCCTGACATTCTTAACGTGGCTTAATGCATCTGAATAGGTTTCTTAATAGTACGTGTTGGTGCGTGATATTCGTGATTTTCGTGGAGCATGTTTTTGGCTTTCAAAAAAATCTTCCACGAATGTCATGCACCACCCTCATGTTGTGGAGGTTGCAACTGAGCATGTTGAGCCGTCTTGATTAGTGATGATCGTTAATAGAGCTTCACAGCGTTCTTCTCTGATGTGCACACAATTAAACCCTGCTGCACCGCATTCAGTTTCTTTGTTGCAGTATGCTGAAGAAGGACAGTGACGCCAAGTTGGCTAAAAGTTTTGTTCCAGTGCTCATCAGCGTGCTCCTGCAGGTGTTCCACCTGCTGCTGCTACTGTGCCTGATGTTTGGGAAAACGAGTGAGACGAGAGCCGCGTGGATTCACACATCTGGCCCAACTAAGCATGCAATCACAAAGTTCTTCTGCTGTGGATTTTGAGGAACAAACTGGAGCAACCTGAATTGTTCAGCTGACGGTTGGATAAATATGGGTGTGTGTGGACACAATTTGCCTCATTCACAATGTGACAGAACTTAACGATGCACTGTTATGCATGATAGCGCGCAACAACGCGGAAACTTATTCTTGACTGTGCGTAATGGTTCCTGATAATTCTCCAGCAACATGTGCCATTAATCGTAACGCGTGGTAACAGGTTGCAGCAGTTCCTGAGGACACCTGACACCTCTGCCTCAAATCATCACATTGATCAGCGGCCAAGAATGTATACTTTGTGGCATTTGTCACTTGTCGTTGTTATGTGTCAGCGCAGCATTACACCAAATCCACTTCCTGATGCAGCTCCAGATGTACTTCCACAATGGGACATAGGTGGCCTTGAACTGGGTGCCTTCTGATTTTGCAGAACCACACCTGAATCTGCCACAACTCTTGGTGAAACTCTATTGCAACTGCATTAATGGTAAATGTCCACCAGATGGAGATACTGTTCCACCTCAAGAACCTTAAGTATAGGCTGCTGTGGGACACTAACCTGTATCTTATATTAGTATTCATATGATCATTTTCTATACCCACTTACTCCAGTTAGGGGTCACGGGGGCAGGAGCCTACAGGGCGTGAGATGGGGTACACCCTAGACAGAATGCCAGTCTATCACAGGGACAAATAGAAACAGAAAAACACATTTACACATGCACCACACCTACTGTTAATTCAAAGTTTCCAATTCACCTAACATACCTGTTTTTGGATGTGGGAGGAAGCTGGAGAGAACACAAACAGTGGAAAACATGCAAACTCCACAAAGAAATACCTGAGGTGAGAATCGATCCCATGACCTTTTTGCTGAGCCAGCAGTGCTAACAACTAAGTCATTGTGCTGCCTGCTTCTATATAAGGTTATACTAATAGATGTTTGTTAATAATTGTCCCATGTCCATGTGTCTGTTTTTTTTTTTTTATTGAATCTATGTTGGACAGTATCTGATTTCCTTTGGTTGCTACCTTTTTTGCTTGGAATCATCACAGTGGATCTGATATGGATCTTGCAACAACTTTCCAAAGGGTGAGTGCAGAGATACTAAATTTGCATATATGACTTCAACATGCAACCAAATGACTATTCTGCTACTGCACTTTGTGATAAGCACCACCTGTCAGGGAGGGTATCATCAAGCCAACTTGACATTATGGCACCATCCTTGGCCATATATTCACCTCACTCTCCCCTCATCTGTTGTCATCTGCCAAGACCCCTTCCCCGTGCTTTACACAAACCACTTCTTCAAATGGATCAGCACCCAATAGCACAGGCAAGGAACAATGTGCAATATGCACATAACTATGAAGAACTATCAAAACTAACCACCCATCATGTGCCCATACATTTGGTCATTCAAGCACACTTCCATCATGACTAGCCATGTGGTGCATGTGTGGATCTTCTTCTGAAGAAGGCCATCTCAATCAGTGAGCGACCAGGGACACAAGGTCTTTTTCTTAATCTAACTGTAAAGGGGGCCAGCAGGTGGTGCTGTGCTGAAGACGTTAAATAGACCTCACTCCCCAAGACCAAAAGAAGCTTTAGTGACAGATGCTTTGAGTCTGGTCTGCTTGAGGTTTCTTCTTCAGAGGGCGTTTGTCTTTACCACTCTCGCCTGTGTGCTTCTTCTAGGGGTTGGTAAGGTTAGACCTTACTTGTGTGAAGCGCCTTGAGCCAACTTTGTTGTGATTTGGCGCTATATAAACGAAAAAATGAATGCTTCAGACCAGCCCATGGGTTTTAGCCTTATATCTTTTTGAAAATACTTGCCAGTCATGTAACATTTATCCCAGTTCTGTGTATCAAATTAAATACCAGGTGTGAAACTTTAAAAGGAATTTTGGGCTCCCCTACTGGAGCTGTTGCCCCCTGCCACCCGATCCAGTAAGCAGTTGAAGATGAGTGAGTGAGTGAAACTTAAACTTTTTTAATAAAAGCAATTACAACCCCAAATCAGAAAAGGTTGGGAGAGCATAGAAACCCACATGACATCACCTGTTGAGACATCTTTAATTAATTTATTTTTTTTATCTCATTACTCGCACAAAATTGCCCCAACCAAACTTTTTTGGAAGGTGCTGCAGTCCTTAAATGCAGGAATAAATGTACATTAACAAACTAAATAAAGTGAACCACATTAAACGTGAAATGTCTTGGGTTCATAGTGTCTGCAAGGAAATAAAAGTCAAAGTGAATCTAAGAATCACTGTTTTTATACTATTTAAACTTTGCATTTTCCAAATCATCCCAACTTTTTCTCATTCAGCGTTTTTATATTTTATAGCTTTGTACAGAAAATAAACAAAGTTTGGTTTATAATGTGTTCTACTTTGAAGTAAAGCTTTATCTCTTTGTGACCTTGTCTGTGTGCTCTGATGTTTTTTCCTTGCATGTGACAGTAATTGGTGTTCGAAGCCTTCCGTGATTTAAGAGCTTTCCGGGTGGGGGGTGTTCCTTCTTGTGACAGTAAAAAGTGCAGCAGAAATGGAAAGTAAGAAAAACAAAAAATTATATAAATGTTCATAAGTGCAGATTCCAGGATGCTACGTTAATGATGCTGTTTTTTTTTAAAGATTCTTTCATGAAGATCGATGTCATGAAAATTTATTTGCTTAGTGAAGCACATAAGTAGACATATTATGAAGAGTTCAAATGTCACGTGCTTGAATCTTCTCATTGAGCATGACAATAATGATGATGTGTAAGTGTTTTTGTCAGTGCAGGTTTCCTTTATTGGACTCGCAAATAGCTGAAAACAGACTTGTCACTCTGATGTCTTCACAGAATATAATCATTGTGAAGTTGTTCTGTTCTTCAAAGTTCACTGAGCACTGCAATATGGGACACAGAAAACTTATTATTTTTGCTATAATTAAACACTTTAAAGCTACAGTGTGTAGGATTTTGTGTCATCTAGTGGTGAGGTTTCAGATCGCATTAAGCCAGATATGATTTTATTTCCTTTCATGTTTTTACTTCGTTGGTAGTCGAGATTCATGCTCTCTTGCCTCCTGTTATGATAAACAACGCGTATGTGCCTCAATTTCACAAAAATTAGGGTTCTCTAATTTGTTGGCCTGCACTAGCAACCAGTAAACACTGCAACAGGTAGTAGACAGGGAGCAGCCACGGATTCCTCTTTTTGTTTCTTCAGCCTTCCGGCTGTCTCAAAATGCCAAAAGTGGATCAAGCGTGTCCCTTTGCTGATGTATCATGCTGTAATATGTTGGCCTCCATGAGAAGGCCTGCTCCCCTGTAATCTGCTTTGAACTAAGGTTTTATCTCTTTGTGACCTTGTCATGGTACTCTTATGTTTTGGTTTTTTGAAACCTAAGTCAACGTGGTAAATGCTTTTTTTTTTGTTAGACTGTATTTCAGGCTTGAAATGAAGTTGTCCACACAAAACATGAAATATCTTGGATTCATATTGTTTGCAATGAAATAGAAATTAAAACAAATGTAATAATCACTGCAGTATTATTTATTTATTCATTTATCTATATTATAATAGCCAAGTGGTCTCTCTCTCTCTGTGTGTGCGCACATGTGTATGGCTTTGATCATGCAAAACCCGGGGAGAGCTGACATTTGACATTTGGCATGCGCATGTATTTTAGGGCCCTGTCCCACTGGGGAGAGGATTAATTTCGCATGAATTGAGTATACAAATTGCGGGCGTTCGTTGTCGTCCGCAACAAAAATGGCCAAAAATGACATATGTCCCAGTATGAATTATGGCTATAATCACGGATATATAACACATGTAGTGAGGAAACTGATCTGACACATTGACATTACCAAGTCAGTATTACGGGTGTATTATGAATGTTGCGTGTGCACGGCATCTGCATTGCGGTCATAAAACAAGCGCACTTGCTCCTTTCAGCATCACTATTTACACCAACAATACAGCCCCTGGAGCATTTGCTGGACTTGGACAAGTTGATCACAGTGTTGAGTGTTGTCATGCGAGGGTTAATTGTTCATGATTTTGGGGAGTGGGAGGAGGGAAGCGCTCAGGGTGTGAGACTGTGTTTTTTTTTTTGAGAGTGTCACAGAAAACAGACTTCAGCATGAGTTGTGGCTAAACAGCTACTCTTCCTTTTGTTGGTGTTAAATAAAAGTCCTGGATTGCAGCAGCTATTACGTCTTTGTGGATCTACACAGCCGGACCGGCACTGACTGGCAGGTGTGCCGCTTTCTGCCACACATATAGTACTTTGGGTTTACATGACGTGTTTGTTATGCATTCACAGATTGTCCGCAAATCAGCTGCAAAGCAAAAACGCTTTATTCGTGGCCAATCTGTATGCATTCGCTACAACTTATTTTAGTTTGAGATGTGGACATGATGGGCACGCAATATATCTGTTTTACACACTGTCCCAGTGCGCTGTCAAGCCGCAAATCCCTGTCAGTTGCGGATATCAGTGGTTGACGGCAGATATACAGCGCATAGAGTGAGTATGTATTGTGTATGAATTGAGTATGTATGGAGTATGTAAGGTGGATGTTATCCGCATCCAGATTTTTGAGCTACTCAAAAATCCTGGCTGCGGACATGCGTGCCTCTGCGGATGATCACAGGCGTGTTTGGATGACGGCCGACTCATACAGGCATGTTACACGGATATTGCGGATGTTTGGCGAATACGGGCCAGTTTTGTGCGCAATCCATACGCAAATCTTTCTAAACGCCAGTGGGACAGGGCCCTTAGGTCAAGGATAAACGCTGCGAAAATGGAAAGTTGATAGGACAAATATTTTTAGAGAAATTAGCAATTTTAACTAACCGATAAACAATGGATGCTGTGCTGCAATGCACTGTGGGAGTTTGGGGTTTTGAGGTTTTAAATGTTGTTATTGTGGTTTGTGTTAGTTTAACAGTGTTGTTAGTGTTACTGATTTATTGTGTTTTGTGGTTCAACTAATTTTATCAGTTTAGATAAGTGTTATGTTGCTATTACCATGAGTGAAATGTTCATTGGTTTTAATGTCTTCAGCCACTGTCTTTATCAAATTAAAACCACCTGCTTACAGCAGCTGTGTGTGCATTTTTGTTCAGGGATGAACAGCGCACAGCTGATATTTGCCGTTTGGCATGATTATGTATTTTGGGTCAACACTGATAAGACTAATAGTTTTGGAGAAGGTACAAATATTAGCTAACGTTGTTAATTACATTTTGGAATCACACACCTTTCCAGCAGGGGGCAGTAATTCATCTCTATATGTTGTATTAAAAGCGTGAGTGTAAGTGCATATAATTGTAAATATGTAAAATGTACATGGATGACACAAGAAAGTGAAAACACTTATTTCCATTGTGGTCTATTTAAAAATCAAATGACAAAATAGAAGTAATAATAAAATAAAAATAATAATAATGATAATGATAATAATAAGTGTGTATATGATAACAACAATCTAAACAATTTATAAACACATTAAGACAGTAAATTCATTCATTCATTCATCTTCTACTGCTTAGTCCAACTAAGGGTCGCAGGGGGCTGGAGCCTATCCCAGCAGTCATAGAGCGCGAGGCGGGGTACACCCAGGACAGGACGCTAGTCTGTTGCAGGGCCACAAACAGACAAACAAGCGCAGACACACACACACACACACACCTACAGACAATTTAAAGACCCCAATCCACCTAACCCGCATGTCTTTGGATGTGGGAGGAAACCGGAGCACCCGGAGGAAACCCACACACACACAGGGAGAACATACAAACTCCACACAGAAAGGCCACGGGAATTGAACCCACGACCTTCTCGCTGTGAGGCAACAGTGCTAACCACTAAGCCACCGTGCTGCCAAGACAGTAAATTAACATTAAAAATAAAATAATTAACAGGAAATAAAAGGGTTCAGTTCTTCTAAACATTGTTGAGGTCTAAGGTTCTTAAACATTCTGGACTCACACACCGTTCAACCTCTGCTTAATTTATTATCACCCTTGAAAAATGTCAACAACTTCTTTTATAAACACTACCCAATCTAGCCTGTGCATCCCCACGGGCAACACGCTAGTTATTATTATTGTGCACACTATGAATCCACTTTGGAGTTTGTTTCCAAAGTAGTTTGAAGTTGAGATCTAATTTTCAGTGATTATGTGCCATTCTTCAGGATGTCTTGACTGGAACACGTACCACTGCCCAACAGACATTATGAACAACAAATAAGGCAGAGCTTCCATTTGATTTACAGCCGCTGTATCCATTTATCTTCAATAATTCATTCAGATTTAGGTCACTGTCTGTTATTGGCATACTTTCCTTTAATAACTTACTTAGCCAGTGTTACGTGATTATTGCAGACACCATTTTGTGTGAATGCAAAAAGCAGATGCGTCACTGACCCCAAAATAAATGATCCTGTCCGGTGAGAACATAATATATTGTACCTTTGCAACTGAACAACGTCACTCACAAGCAGCATTTAACTGTGGAAAAAGTGATATTTTTGTATGCAGACAGACTGAGTCAAACATTGCAACAAAATGGAATTTATTTCATAATATAATTAGACAAAAACACCAACAAGTGATAACAGAACTGGGCCCATATCTCTTATAGCCTCTTATAATGTAATCACAGACCCATTTATGAACAATAAAGTCCATAAGGAGGCGTGGTCACCATTTTCTAATGCCGAAAAGCTGCGCATGATGGCAATGACACAACCGCAGGAAGAAGAGAGACAACATTTCCTTCCTTAAGTAACTAGTTTTGGTTATTCTTGTTACTTTTTCCCTGACTTTTGGGTGATAAACTGGTGTTTCTTGCAGAGTGTCATGCCTATGCAATGCATGAATATGAAGTTGAATACCATGTATATACAATATTGCCTGGCAGTGCCTGGAATAAAATGACTCATGAATGATCATCCGCAAAAGAATTGATTATTGGACCATCTGTTTCACTTGGCCGTGAATAATCCCAATTCAAACAACAGGTTATGATCAAGACAGCCTCTATCGACACATCTACACTCAGTACAATCAAGGCAGTCACATGATAAAGAGGCGATGCAAGCATGGACCGATGAACGGACTCAGACTCCTTCACTGTTGAGGGAGTATATTCCAGTTCCAACCAAGTCACCTGCTGGCCATGACTTGACCAGACATCAGTGGATTACACTTAATCATCTGGGATCTGGCCATGGATGCTTAAGAGCCTACCTGCACAGGACAGGCCTATCCAACAATAAATTCTGCAAATGTGGGGAAGAACACACTGTATCTCACATCGTACAGAGAGATGCACAATTCATCGCCTGGCTGGGGATATGATCTCTGTAGATGACACCTTCAGAGGAAGGCTTGTTGTACTGTTCTGAGGTAACCCAGTGAATAGTAAATTACAGTATTCATTTCTAAAAGGCACAAAAGCATAAATCTCAACATCTGTCCTAGACAGAATTGGTAAATGGACTGTATTTTACGTATATAGCGCATTTCCATCTGCATCAGATGCTCAAAGCGCTTTACAATAATGCCTCACATTCACCCCGATGTCAGGGTGCTGCCATACAAGGTGCTCACTACACACCGGGAGCAACTAGGGGATTAAGGCTGGGATTTGAACCAACACTGGAAAAAAATTTGGAGTGATATTTACTTGAAGAAAAAAAAAAAACCTCTGCAAGTTTTTTTCACTCTGAAATTCCAAGTAAATTTTACAAGGATAATTCTTAAGTAAATTTTACTTGCATATATTAGTTTATTTAAAAGAATAACTCAAGTAATATTAACTAGCAATTATTAACTGAATATTTTCATTTAATTTTACTCTGTCTTTATTCATAAAAAGTAAAACTTTTCAGCTGTTCCCCTTGTTTTCACAGCAGATCCAATTTGCATCTGCATGTTGATTTGGCACAAATTCTACATTGGATGCCCTTCCTGATGGACCGCCACATTACATGGAGAAATATGGCAGGGGTGGGGTTTGAACTGGGAACCTTGTGCAGTGAAACCAAGTGACACTAACCACACCTTGGCCACACCTCTGCCTACTATGGATTATTAAAAACACTTAAATTTGTCAGACAGTAAGACAAAAGAAATTCTGTTTAGAAAAAACGATGCATCAAGATGCATCAGCGTTTGTTTTATAATGAACACATTCCTGAACTAATGAGCCAGGATCTGCTGTGGCGACTCCAAGTGAAGACAAGGGCAGCCAAAGAGACTTAAAACTCAGTGCAGGGGCGGTGAACAAGCGGTTAGTGCCCTTGTTTCAGTGGAGATGGTTCCCGGTTCAAACCCCACTGCTACCACATTTCTCCATGTAATGTGCAGGTGCGTCAGGAAGGGCATCCAGTGTAGAATTTGTGCCAAATCAACATGCAGATCCAAAATGGATCTGTTGTGGCAACCTTGAGTGAAAACAAGGAGAACAGCTGAAAAGTTTTACTTTTATGAATAAAGCCAGAGTAAAATTCAGTGAAAATATTCAATTGATAATTGCTAGTAAATTTTACTTGAGTTATTCTTTTAGATAAACTAATACATGCAAGTAAAATTTACTTGAGAATTACTCCAAATTTTTTTTCAGTGAACGATCCTCTGGTCTCAAGCACATTTAACCACTAGACCAGGGGTCAGGAACCTTTTTGGTGGAGAGAGCCATAAAAGCCAGTTTTTTTTTAAATAAAATTTCGTGAGAGCCATACCATTTTAAAAACACTAAATACAATTAAAAGCATGTATTTAATTAAGACCAACAATTTTAGAGTGTACTGTCAAGTTATTACTTTTATTGATAACAGGTAAGTAAGAAGTTACAGAGCTAAACGGCTCTGACGGTGTCTAACATTATTGACCTCACTCATCTCCCTTTCTTGAGACAAAGGGTGGACTGTCTTTGTCTCAGCAGGTCTTTTCTTTTCTTTTCTTTTTTTTTTTTTAAAGAGTCAAATAAGTGCCTCATAAAGTCACAAGTCTCTGTGGCGGCCAAATCTTCCAAATCTTTCCAAATCTTCTGTCAGGGACTTGAACTTATTCACCCACATGTCTGAGGCCTTCAGATCAGCAACCTCAAGCTCAAACTCTCCAATAGACACACCAGGGATGTAACTCAGTTCCGCTGCGTTCAGTACGCACTCGTGTGGATCTGGCCCGGCGCCAGAAAAAAAATATTAAGTGCGCACCAGAGGCCTGCCTCTGAGCGTGCGTAATGAATTGGGTGCGCTCCTAGAAAGCTCGTGTATTTAGGCTACACCGTTGTAAGAGACTGACTGAGTAAGAGTAAAGAGTGATGACAGTATTGTTTTAATTATTATTTGAACGTATAGACCCTCGGTCAAGTGATCTCCTGCATACCACAAAACCAAACCAACAACTGATCTGAGAAACGACATGAGACAGTAGATTAACCCCACACACAGCCCTCCATCACAAGCGCAAACACAGCGCAATTGGGCATGACAGTCACACAACGGGTCAAAGATAAACCTTTCATGTAGATGTACAACACATAACTTTAATATCTGTCATTGCAGGCGACTGGCCGTGAACGGAGGGACTAAGAAAATGCATACCGCACGACAACAGCATGTTATTTGCATTATTATCTTTTTACTGATACACAACACGTAACGCGTACATAAAAAGTTGGCTCACTTAACTTTTGTCGTCTCGGCTATCTGGCGCGCACTGCTCTCTAATTTAGCCAGTGCGTCCTCATCAAGCTGGCTGCTTTAGCTGCTGCTCATTGTCGTACTATCCATGAGAAAATCATCCGGAATATCCATATTGGGACCAAAACACACTTCTTTTCATCTTTTCCTCTGCAGACAGTTCTTGGGCTGCGCGCTATGACATCATTTGTTTATGCATATCGGGCGGGTATAGCCAGGTACCATCGACGTAAATCTATGATACCGGCCCAGCAACGCCCCGGTAAAGTGATAATAATATTGAATAACTAATATTTTGCTATATTTTCCAGTATTTCTTTTTCTTTCTTTTTTATTTTTATTTATTTTTTTGATTACTCTCACATCCAAGGGGGCGGGATTGATGACGTGAGGGGGCGTCGCCCCCAAACGCCCCCTCATGGCGCCGGGTCCGGTGTGGATGAGTGATGAATTGAAAAAGACGACTGTGCTCACGAAAATCTTCAAAATGTGCTTTGAATGACTGCAGGAGATTAGATGTCATGCCAGCTAGCTGCTGAATATCAACATGTTGAGCGGGGTCACTTGCTGTGCAGGCATCTTTAAACTCCCTCAGTTTTTCAAAGTGCAGTAAACGGCCCGTTTCAATATCCGCAATGAAGAGCTCCAGCTTGTTCTTAAATGCGAACACTGCTTGTTGAAGGGATGCGACTGTATTTCCAATGCCTTGCATTTTCACATTGAGTTGGTTTAGATGTGCAGTCATGTTTACAAGGTAGTAAAACTTCAGAAGCCACTCAGTGTTGGCTAGCTCAGGATCTTGACACCTTTCATTTCCAGAAAAGTCCGGATTTCACTCAGGCAAGCCGCGAACCGGCTGAGTACCTTCCCTCTTGACAACCATCAGACATTGCTGTGCAGAACCAGACCAGGGTAAGTATTTCCAACTTCATCCAGCAGTGTTTTGAACTGGCGATCATGTAAAGCTCTAGCAACAATGAAGTTGACCACCCGAATGACCAGCGACATCACCTCACCAAGTTGCTCGCCACACATTTGCGCACAAAGCGCCTCCTGATGTAGAACGCACTGAAGGCTGAGGATAGGTCTGTTCTCATGTTGACGAAGAAGTGCCACAAATCCTCTGTTTTTCAAGTTGACGACAAGTTGGGACATGCCTATCTCGGCTTTCAGTGCTTACCAGTCGAGTGAGTATAAGAGAAATTGTGGAGAGCTGGACATGTCCCAACTTGTCCTCTGACACTCTAAAATGGAGGTGTTCCTTTGTCTCACTCCATCAGCGAATCGGTCGTGACGCGCGAAGCCTCCGCGCGGCTTTCCATGACAAAATCTCTTGTTAAAAGTGAAATCTGCCGGAAAATGGCTGATGTCCAGCTCTTGTGATAACCAGAGAAACTGCACACGACAGAGTGATCCATTTAGAAATGATCTGGTGATTTCTGCCTCGTCGTCACAGCTCGGAGCACGGCGGCCGAGTGCCATTGTGGGCCGTCCTTAAAGCTGTAGTAACACTCCTTATTCTCTGTGAAGCCCGTAAAATTTTCACCGAAAGCCAGATAAATTTTTCAAATGGTTTCCAGCTGCATGTCTCTAACAGTTTCTGAAAAAATTCTGATGGAAAAAAAGCCCAAATCATTCCGCCATTTCCTGACAATGGAAATCCGATGAGGGGGCTGGACCACTCCTCCCACAAGGCTTGCTCACAAGCGAATGACGCAACCGACAGGCGTGGAAAAACTCACGCATGCGCACGAAGGTTCAAGCTTGGCTGACGTAAAAACATATGAATCAAATCCATATGGTTTTTGAAAAAAATAAAAAGGACCGTTACTTTATGGACAGACCTCGTATCTCACAATCACACTGAACTGGGATACATGACTTACGTCAGCTGATTCCAAAGTGAGGGAGAAGTACAGCGCTGCATTTATGTCCCGCACTTGTGTTTCCTCCACTTGATTTGCCATCATAATGGCACGATCGTGAACGGTTCTTGCTGACAGAGGCATGTCTTGTACGCGTTTGATTATCTTCTCTTTATTTGTGAAGTCAACAAAAAGTATATTAGCCACATCAAGCATGAATGTTTTTGCATACTCGCCATCAGTGAAAGGCTTTCCGTTCCTCATGATTGCTAAAGAGCCAGCAAAGCTAGCTGAATTAAAGTCACCTTGTCTGGTCCATACACGGAGTTGCTGCTGACTAACCTGGACTTTCCTCTGGAGCTCTTCGCATGCTTTATTTCTGCTGTCCCCCGCTGGATATTTGGTTGCAAACGCAGTGTGTCGTGTCTCAAAGTGGCGCTTTATATTCGACCGTTTCATCGATGCAATTTTGTCATTGCATATGAGACACACAGCAGAGCCTCCTCTCTCCACAAATGCGAACTCTTCGGTCCATTCATGCTGAAAGGATCTGTACTCGTCATCTTTTTTTCTCTTTGCCATTTTCTTTGTTCTGCATACAACAGCTAGCTAGCTGAAATTTTTAAGTAAAGCGTTAGCGGATGGAATGTTACCTCACACGACCCCGCGGACACAGCATTGTCCAATAAAAACCGCGTTTTTCATGTCTGACCTGGTGTCACCCTTCTGTACAGTACACCGAAGGGCTGTGATTGGCTGATCTGACGCATTGCGTCAGAACTTCAGCGGTAGATTAAAATACGTGATCATATTTTATATTTCAAACATTATTTTAACATTTTGATTTGAGTAGTTCTATTTTTACTTTGATACAGTACCAAAATTATTCATGACTTATTGTGTAAACAAATGTCAGGTTTGTCCACGAGCCAGATGCAGTTCCCAAAAGAGCCACATGTGGCTCGCGAGCCATAGGTTCCCTACCCCTGCACTAAACCATCACCTCCACCTTCCTATCGGTCAATTTATAACAATAATAACAGTCGGGGTCAAATATAAACAATCAAGATCAAACATCAGGATCAAAGATCAGTTTAATTCAGTTTAGTTATACAGTGCTAAATCATAGCATAAGTCATTTTTAAGCACCTTATGTCTGGACCTTACTCACCCCATCAGCAACCACATTTGTAACAGTGGCAAGGAAAAAAAAAAAACTTTTTTCTGTTATAAAATTTTCCAGGAACAAATCTGAAGCACACCAAACTCAGTGGCATGGCCATCTACCACAGAATAGAAGGCACAAAACAAAATTGACAGAACGTGCAGGAACACACCAGGAAAACTGCAACTGAACAACCAAATTAGCTCATTGTCCACAAATGGGGAATGACATAATTCAATACACAAACATGAGGGTTCAGAGTGCCAGAGAGCAGAGCGCATGGTGTCTGTGGGCTCTGTCTTCATGGCGGATGAATAACATGGTGTGCAGGTAGTTTTTGGATGATGTAAAACTTCTTATAGGCCGTAAGGTGAAAGCCGTATCGTTTCATTCCATTCTGACATATGGGGCACTACAGTGTTTTTACTCAGTTACAAAGATATATTGGTCCTGAGCTAGAGCGAAAAAGTTCTTCATTTGTAATCCTGCAGTTTTTATAAAATCAGTGTTTGAAGTCGGTACTGTACTTGTTTAATAATATTGTTGTAATGTGTGCCGTGGTTTGAGTCACGTGCAACCCGCTGGTCCAATGAGAGAGCACAAAACATCCAAGATGGTAACCAGGATACATTCTTCTAGCAGGTCAGAGGAGGAAAACACGGCAAACATATTTAAAAAATATATTTAAAAAGTATTCAAAAATATGCTTTATGCACATCATATCTGTTAAAAAGGAAGAACAGAATTTCTCTGCAAAACGGTGGGAAACAGTAACAGGATGTCACTGGCACAGACGTTATCAGCAGGTGTGTTAAAAATGTTTCTTACACACTGAGTGTTTGTGTGTGACTGTAAGTTTATTTTATTTTATTACCTCCGCCAAGGAGGTTATGTTTTCGGTCGGATCTGTTTGTTTGTTTGTTGGTTGGAAGGATTGTTAGCAGGATTACTCAAAAAATCCTCAACAGATTTCAATGAAATTTTTACCTGGGTTGTTTCTTGGCCGGGCAGCACGGTGGCTTAGTGGTTAGCACTGTTGCCTCACAGCAAGAAGGTCGTGGGTTCAATTCCCGTGGCCTTTCTGTGTGGAGTTTGCATGTTCTACCCGTGTTTGGGTGGTTTACTCCAGGTGCTCCGGTTTCCTCCCACATCCAAAGACATGCGGGTTAGGTGGATTGGAATCTTTAAAATTGTCCATAGGTGTGTGTGTGTGGGTGTGTCTGTGTTTGTTTGTCTATTTGTGGCCCTGCAACAGACTGGCATCTTGTCCTGGGTGTACCCTGCCTCGTGCTCTATGACTGCTGGGATAGGCTCCAGCCCCCCGCGACCCTTAATTGGATTAAGCGGTAGAAGATGAATGAATGAATGAATGTATCTTGGCCTAACTTAGAAGTCATTAAATTTTGGTAATGATCCAGAACACGATCTGGATCCAGTAATTTTTTAAAGGATTCTTTATCATTGCAGGATAGGACCAATTTCAACATTTTTGCATCTAACTTCATAAAGACGGGTCACAAAAATTAAGTTACGACACAATAATTTTGCATTTGTTTCTCCTCATTGAATAAACTTGTTATTAGAAAATAAAAAAATTGTGTAGTTCATGTAGTTTCTCTTTATAATGGACATCACATGGTTTTCCAAAATCCAATCGTAGGGCAGATTCACCTCACGTGACACACCAATGATTGTTTTTAGGAGTGATGTGTTATGAGTTGGCCCGTTTGAATAACCCCCTGGCTGCTCCAATGCGCCCTGCACCATTACACACAGCGAAAGTGAACGTGAGCAGACGGAGAGCCTCTCATACAATCTCACGTGCTCAAACAGTGTGTGAGTATCAGGATTGCTCGACTAGTTTTCCTGTGAATGTTACTGGATAAGCCTGTGGCAAGCTCTCTCACTCTGGCGTAAAGCACTGTTTACCATATCAATGGAGTGAGGGGGTAGAGGCCGCTCCTCAAACTGAATGAGCCTCAAAGTGTGACTGTTGCTTTCAGAGCAGGAGAGAACAAAGACACAGTCAACGTCATAGTAGAAGTTTGTGATGTGACCTTTGTGTAATAGCAGACAGAAATTGCTTTGAGATGAAGACAAACAAAACGCATAGACCATTTTGTATATATTGTTCAAAATGTGCATTTGTGTTTATTGTTTGAACCTTTTTGTTGTACAGTCTTTCACACAAGAGCCAAAATTACCTTTATAAAGTGTCAAAACAGTTGTTTATTATAGTTTGCTTTGTGTTTTGAATAAATGTGTGTGGAAAATTATTTGCTGCTTTACTTTTTCCTTTCTTATTTCTGATTGTAAACCTGTATTATACTTATAAAACACAACTATAGCATATATATTTTGAAAGTACAGGTTGTCCTGAAAAAAGAGACATAAAACTTGATTGTGGGATGCAGGGAGAGCTGTTAACAGCAATAATAAAACATTTATGCCAGGCGAGTGAACTGTCCAAAAAATGCCCTCGGACCCCAGAGGGTTAATCACTGAATCTGAAACATGACAGTAGATGCGTGAAATGACATGGAATAAGTCTCTTTGCCAAAGGGTATTCCATGTGACGTCAGTGACCCTATGGCCTTGGCGGAGGTTTGCGCTCTCTGAGTACTTCTAGTTTAGATTTGAGTCTAGATTCCAAACTTTAGTGGGGATCATGTTTCTATCTGAGGTTACTAGCTTTAATACTCTCAGATGCACTGACACGTCCACGTCCAAGCACGTCCCTCAGATATTAGAATATAAGAAAAACAGAGTTGCTTTTATTTACCTTATTCAGCCCTGCCCACTTTTACAACAGAGGCATTTCCGTTTTGTCTTAGGACTTCCGCTGAGCGTTGTTTTCAATATAGAACAACGGAAGATATTCCATGAGTAGAAACAAAAACCTTTTTTAAAAGCTCAAAGGGATCAACTCTGGCTCACCCAGAGAGTGAGAAGATGACATGAAAAAAAGTGGCCCTCAATTATTTTTTAACTACTTTGTGTTGTCACTCAGCGTGGACGGTTTGGCTATGAGGAAACACAAGCTCTGTGTCGCACAGCGCCGCTGAAGTTCGTCTTAAAGCACAATCAAGTTAAAATACTACCCGACAAGTAGTACCACCGGAATGCCAAGATTATATAACGTTAATATACGCAGTGCTTGGTTGTATCAAATGCCAGAAAATGAGTAATTAAGAGAGCAGCTGCCATGGCTTCTTCAACGGAGTGTTGTAGCCCAACCATTTCTCTGGGTAAGGATCCAGTGGTGTGGGTTTTTTCTCCACAAAATGAAAAGAACAGACATTGGGACGTCTGGATGGATTTTTCAAATTCAGCGCCTTCAGCAAGCACCGGAGATCCTCGTCTTTTGATGGAGGAGGGAACAAGTTAAATGCTGGTCCACAGCACTCAGATCTCTGCTTTCCATGTTCAAAACATCATTCTGAAAGCGATCGATTCCTCTTCTTCCAGTTGTTGTGGCACCTACAAACTGAACAATTAATGCTGCTCATGTTTGTACACTTCTAGCGTACTGTGTTCCCAAGTAGCTAATCATCGACGCAGTGGCAAACCGGAAGTTGCTTGACAAAATGGAGCCGTCCACCCTGACTTCCTGAATAAGGTGAATAGATCCGGTGCATCAAAATTCAACATGAACTAATCAGTTCATCCTTGTCATACACTTTTTATAACTTGGCGAGTAACAAGATGATGGCATTTGTTGCTTTTGTGGGAGAGAAAACACGCAATATGGCAGAAATCACTCACTCACTCACTCACTCACTCACTCATCTACATTTTTGCTAACCAGGGCTTTGCACTGTTACCAGGAGATGGGAATATTCATCTTCTCAATTAAAATCATGAATATTTACCCTAACAGCTTTGTACAATTCACACTGAAACATGTTTTTGAAGGACAAAGGTTAGGACTCATGTTTCCTCCGCCAAAAATCACAAATCACTGTTCACGCTCTTTTTCTCAGTTACTGCACGTTCAAGTCCAATCGGGTCTTTGTGATGCATCCAGTGTGCATGCGTGCGAGTAACAGGTTTGATAGCATCTTTCATTTTCCACAAGCAGTGTTAATGACTTCACCCTCCCCTCTATAGGATCTGAGTGCACGAGAAGGAGACTGATGGTCTCAAAGAAGAGTGTAGGAGCAGAACGATGAGAAGGATGATGGGCGGCTGAATAATGGCGGGAAGGGGCTGATTTAAAGAGGGAGGGCAGGCTGCTGTGACTCACAAATGTGCCTGTGGGGGCGCTCAGTAGGTGCTTTATGTCGCCATGGAAACTGGACCGTGCACACAGTGCACCCAGATGCTGCTGAGTGAAATGATTGCACACACAAACACAACTGCTGAACCATTATGCTTAATTCAGCAACATTATTATAATTGTATCATGACATTATACTCAAATTCTGTAACCATATACTGTAACTATACTGTAACCATGAGATACACTCCAGCCTAACCTAATTTTAATCTTAGCATTCTCCCAAATGTCTCAGCGAATATAAATATGCTGTTGTGCTTGCTTGAAATGTATCACAGCTGATTACTACATGTAAACTATAAATCAAGACATTTACTTTTTACACCTGCTTGCAGTGGTAGCACATGTAGCGGTATTGTTTTTGGGCACTGCGTGTCTTTCCATTCCTCTGTCAATGTGTGAACAAAATAATTTGAAGAAATTTGTTCCAATTTGAACCAACCCACAAAGGACAGTATGACTTGATTAAAAAAAAAAAATCATTTAAAAGTTAACGTCACAGGGCAAGTTCATAATTTTGGCCCAAAGCTTATGTAGATAAGACAACTCAGCCACATGGGGTGTACACCCAGTATATTCTCAGTGCCAGTCCCAAGCCCAGATAAATGAGGAGGGTAGAAGTAGGCAGGGCATAACCTTAAGTCCCGGTCACACGGCACTAACGATGGACACCAAAGCCAAAACAAAACAAGAAATCTGGGTTAGGGTTAGGGTAATCTTGCACTGACTTTCAGAGACATTGTTTAACGGTCGTACAGCTTTATTTCTGTAGCTGGCACTTCATCAGAATTTTCAAACTGTCGAAAAATGTGAACGAATCCTGACGACAACCTCAATTTGTCCGTGTTCCATTTTATTTTCTGTCTTGATGGTTCCTCATTGTTTGTGTAGTTCCCATACTGTCAACGTTCTGTTTGACTGTCATTCAACTTCGTCCAACCTCCCAAGTCCGTCGTCTTGCACGAACATTGATGATATCTGAACGGATCAATAACTAACGTTCAGACAAGCTGAATGTGACTCATCCATGTGTGGGATGAAAAGCAACGTTTTCATACAGAAACAATAGCAGCAAGAACGTTTTATCAACTACTTTAACTATTTACGCATGTCCCAGTGAAGCTGGCCTGCGTGTTCGCACGTTTCATTTTGATTTTGTTTAAAGCGCCAAGGTCGACCTTCGCTTCATTTTTCTTTTGTTAGTTTCGGTTTTGTGTCGTTCCTGTAGGCACTCTTGAAGCGCAGGGTTTTTGGTGATGGGAGAAGTGCAGGATCATTCAGCCACCTTTTCTCGAAGATTTGCGACTTTGTGACTTTTTCCTTCATTCACCTATCATCATGTGCCGTGTGACCAGGCCCTTAAAGTTTGTCAAATCTATGCCACATTGGGTGTGCAGCCAGTACACTCTGAGTGCAGGTTCCAAGCCCAGAAAATTAGAAGGGTTGCATCAGGAAGGGAATCCGGCATAAAACAAGCCAACATAACCATACAGACAGAGCACAAATCGAATTTCCATACCAGATTGGTCAAGGCCTGAGTTAATAATGGTCGCCACAAGTGCTGTTGCCTAACAGGGTGCCAGAGGAAATTGGACTTCTGCTAGGCGAAGAAGAGGAGGAGTAAAATGTGTCCACAGACAGTGGGAGAAGAGGAAAAGTGGAAGGGTGGAAGTGAGAGTCCAAACTTTGAATATTGGCAGTATGACTGGTAAAGGGAGAGAGCTGGCTGATATGATGGAGAGGAGAAAGGCAGACATATTGTGTGTGGAAGAGACCAAGTGGATGGGAAGTAAGAGCAGGAGCATAGGTGGTAGGTTCAAGTTATTGGTGTGAAAACGAAGAGAAATGGTGCTGGGGTCATTTTAAAGGAAGAGTATGTGAACAGTGTGTTGGAGGTTAAGCGAGTGTCTGACAGGGTGATGAGTATGAAGTTGGAAATTGAAGGGGTGATGATGAATATCATCAGTGCATATGCCCCACAGGTACATGGTGAGTCAAAGGAGAAAGAAGATTTCTGGAGTGACTTAAATAAGGTGGTGGACAATATACTCAAGCATGAAAGAGTGGTGATTGGATTGATGTTAATAGGCATGTTGGTGAAGGGAAGAGAGGTGATGAGGAAGTAATGGTAGATATGGTATCAAGGGCAGGAATGTGGAAGGGCAAATGGTAGTTGATTTTGCAAAAAAGGATGGAAATGGCTGTGGTGAATACCTACTTTAAAAAAAGGAAGGAGCACAGGGTGACATATAAGTGGAGGAAGGTGCACACAGGTGGACTACATTCTTTTAGACAGGATTGGATGGTGGTTTGTAGGATGACTTTAGAGGTGAAGAAGAGGAAGAGAATCAGAGCACAAGGGATCAGATGGTGGAAGCTGAACACTGTAAAAAAAAAAAAAAAAAAAACTGACCAGTGTTTACTCAAAAAATTGTGGCAGCAAAGTGACACATAATATAATTGAATAGATTTTAAGTTGTACAATTTTGATTAAAAAGTATTAAATGTATTAAACCTAAACAGAAAAAATAAGTACAAGTTAATAAAAGCAACAGTTGAAATGTGTTGGTTTTAGTAATAGCACCACAAAGGAGAAGTTATATTGCAAAAAAAAAAAAAAAGTAAATCTTATGTTGTGTGGGCCGCTGAAGAGGAGGTACTGCTGGCCCACCACCACCAGAGGGCACCCTGCCTGGAGTGCGTGCTCCAGGCACCAGAGGGCGCTGCCGCCTCACAGGAGCAGCCGGGGTGACAGATGACCCTCATCACCTATGACAGCTGTCACCACTCATCTGATCTGCATCGGTATATCAGCAAGACGTCATCTCCACCTCTTTGCCGAGATATCGTTCTACCGAGGAGATAACGAACTCAGCCGTTGTGTTTCAGACAGTGACTTTGTTGCTTGTGTTTTGACAGTGGTTGGTGAGTACTTGCAGCTGGAGACTGTACTGAACCCTTTTTGATAAGTACTCACATTTTCCTGACAAGAGGTGGAGGTGGTTTTTTTCACCATCCGTGTTGCTGGGTGCAAACGCACCCACATCGAACTGTTTTTGTTCCTCGCCAGCAGTACCAGATCCGACAAGCGGAGGCAGTGGCCACCTGGGAGTTCGGGACTTGGCGGCTCCAGTATCCCCGGGGTTCGGTGGCGGAGGAAATCGTGTGGTTCCGGTTCTGCTTTGGACAGACGTCTTCTATCTTCGAGCCTGCCCACATGACACCTTTGTGAATTGACTTTATTATTTTCTATTGTGATCTGTCGTGCTTGTTGTGCTTATTTCACAACAGTAAAAGTGCTATTTGACTTCCTCCATTGTCCGTTCATTTGCGCCCCCTGTTGTGGGTCCGTGTTCCAACACTTTCACAACATCTTAGTCACATTCACAAGGAGAGCTGATTCATATTTTCTAAGTATCTGAGCAAAAATAATTTAGATTTATAAGATGGTAGTTGATTTTGCAAAAAAGGATGGAAATGGCTGTGGTGAATACCTACTTTAAAAAAAGGAAGGAGCACGGGGTGACATATAAGTGGAGGAAGGTGCACACAGGTGGACTACATTCTTTTAGACAGGATCGGATGGTGGTTTGTAGGATGACTTTAGAGGTGAAGAAGAGGAAGAGAATCAGAGCACAAGGGATCAGATGCTGGAAGCTGAACACTGTAAAAAAAAAAAAAAAAAAAAAAAAACTGACCAGTGTTTACTCAAAAAATTGTGGCAGCAAAGTGACACATAATATAATTGAATAGATTTTAAGTTGTACAATTTTGATTAAAAAGTATTAAATGTGTTAACTAAACCTAAACAAAAAATTGAAGTACATGTTAATAAAAGCAACAGTTGAAATGTGTTGGTTTTAGTAATAGCACCACAAAGGAGAAGTTATATTGCAAAAAAAAAAAAAAAAAAAAAAAAAGTAAATCTTAGTCACATTCGCAAGGAGAGCTGATTAAGATTTTCTAAGGATCTGAGCAAAAATAATTTAGATTTACAAGATGTCTGGGGGAAACTGATTCATATTTACTGATAATCTAGGTGAAACTAAGTTATATTTATTAATTATATGGGTGAAATTGATTGACATTGAGGGCTGGTGGCCCAGTGGTTAGTGTGCTTGGTTTCAGTGTGAAAGTTCCTGGTACTCACCCCACCCCTGACTATTCTCTGTGTAATGTGGATTTGCTTCAGGAAAGGCATCCGGTGTAAAAATTGTGCCAGAATCAACATACAGGTTCACCTTGGATCTGCCGTGGTGACCCCGAGTGCAAACAAGTGAGGAGCCGAAGGATCTTACTACTGTATGTGCTAGAACAGTGGTGTCCAAACTATTGCAGCCACTGAATCCAGCAGGTGATTTCACTGATGAACTCATCCCACCTGTTGAAAGGGATGTTAATCAATGAAATCATTGGCTGCAAGGAAAACCTGCACCCTCTCTGCCCTTTCTGGAATAGTTTGGACACCACTGTGCTAGAGTATGAGTTGATAAAATTGAATTTAATTTTAATCCAAATCATTTTATGCAGATATGTATTAAATGTAAATCAATTTCACACAGTTAATTATCAGTAAATATGAATCAGTTTCTCACAGATATTTAGAAAATCTAAATTATTTTTACTCAGATACTTAGTAAATATAAATCAGCATCCCTTATGAAATTGACTAGGATTTGCTACATTTTTTTTTGGCAACAAAGCTCATCATTTGGCATGTTATTACTAAATCCAAGACATTTCAAGTGTTGCTTTTATGAACATATACTTAATTTTTTGTTTAGGTTTAGTTAATACAAGCGTATTATCTATCGTGCATATTAACTATACAAATGTAAAGTGCTGACAAGGGGAGAGAGTGTGTTGAGAAGGTGGAGGGAATATTTTGAGGAGTTGATGAATGAAGAAATGAGAGAGAGAAAAGGCGTGATGATGTAGAGAGAGTAAATCAGTAAGTGCAACAGATTAGTAACGATGAAGTGAGGGCAGTTATGAAGAGGCTGACTAGTCCAGATGACATTACGGTGGAGGCATAGAAATGCTTAGGAGAGATGGCAGTGGAGTTTCGAACCAGATTGTGGAATAAAATCTTGGAAAGTAAAAGGATGCCTGAGGAGTGGGGGCGTAGTGTGCTGGTTCTGATTTTTTAGAACAAGGGTAATGTGCAGAGCTGCAGTAACTACAGAGGCATTAAGCTGATCAGCATGAAGTTATGGGAAAGAGTAGTAGAAGCTAGGCTTAGAAAAGGGGTTAAGATCTGTGAGCAGCAATATGGTTTCATGCCAAGAAAGAGCACTACAGATTCAATGTTTGCTCTGAGAGTATTGATGGAGAAGTATAGAGAAGCCCAGAAGGAGTTACATTATGTGTTTGTCGATTTAGAGAAAGCTTATGACAGGGTGCCAAGAGAAGAGTTGTGGTATTGTATGAGGAAGTCTGGAGTAAACAGAGAAGTATGTTAGGGTAGTGCAGGACATGTACAAAGATCGTGTGACAGAGGTAAGATGTGAAGTAGAAATGAAAAAATTCATTCAAGGTGGAGATGTGATTACACCAAGTATCAGCTCTGAGTCCTTTCTTGTTTGCAATGGTCATGGACAGGTTGACGGATGAGATCAGACAGGAGTCTCCATGGGCTATGATGTTTGCAGATGACATTGTGATCTGTAGTGAGAATAGTGAGCAGGTTGAATCTAGCCTGGAAATGTGGAAATATGCTCTGGAGAGCAGGGGAATGAAAGTTAGTAGGAGCAAGACTGAATACGTGTGTGAATGAGAGGGAGCCCAGTGGAACAGTGCAATTAGAAGGTGCAGAGGTGGTGAAAGTGGATGACTTTAAATACTCGGCGTCAACTGTCCAAAGTAATGGGAAACGTGGTGGAGAGGAGAAGAGAATGTAGGCAGGATGGTTTGGATGGAGAAAGATGGCAGGAGTGATTTCTGAGTGAAGTATATCAGCAAGAGTGAAGGGAAAAGTTTACAAGACAGTACTGACAGCAGCTATGTTGTACGGCTTTGAGACAGTGGCACTAACAAAAAGACAAGAGTCACAGCTGGAAGTGGCAGAGATGAAGACACTGCGATTGTCTTTGGGAGTGACAAGGATGGTCAGGATTAGGAATCAACATATCAGAGGGACAGCTCAAGTGGGACTATTTGGAGATCAAGTTAGAGAGGCAAGATTAAGATGGTTTGGACATGTGCAGAGGAGGAACCCAGGGTAGCTAGAGAGAAAGATGCTGAGGATGGAAGCACCAGGCAGGAGGAGAAGAGGGAGGCCAAAGAGGAGGCTTATGGATGTGCTGAGGGAGGACATACAGGTGATTGGTGTGACCAAGAAAGATACAGAGGACAGGGTGAGATGGAAACAATTGATCTGCTGTGGTGACTCCTAACAGAAGTAGCTGAGACAAGAAGAATTAGAAGCTTATGTAGATAACATATTTATTTAGGATGGCTATTTGAATACAGATACACCACGCACTACAAACAATGATATGAAATCACACATCACCTTTCTGTTGGTCACATGGCCTTTGACTTTGGGTGACCTTCACAGGTCAAACTCTTAGAATTGCTATTTCAAGAACGTGGTTACAGATACACTTTTGGTTACAATGAAACACAAATGTGAAATCATATATCAGCTTTCTCATGGTCATTTTCTCACAGTCCATTGCAGAAACAATGGATGCCCTGAATGCAGCATTTGAAAAGTTGAGTGAGGAATTGATGTGTCTATGTTTATGATTTTTCCTGGATCATGAAAATTCAGTAAGGTAGGTCTTTTATAATACATTCCAATTCTAAGGAGAACGTTACTAGTGTATACTAAGGTATATCTAAATATCTAAAAAAGGAGGAGTAGAATAGAACAGTAAAATAGAGTAGAATAAAGCCACTTAGGTGCCTGGTCTTGAGAACCAGGGATCATGACTGACTATGTGTCTGAATACTGAGTATTGCTTTGTTCTATTTCCCTAGAAAGCCATAATTGTGACAGGGAATGGTGTCATGTGCAAGGATATCACACAAACTGGGAAGATCTGTTATGAGTCGGACGCAGGACGGAGAACCGACCAGCGTTTGAAGGACCCAGTATGAAATAAGCAGAGCACGGTACAAAGGATAACAGAATTTAATAAACATAACAGTGATGTGCTAAAGTACAAACAAATGAGTGCGCGGTCTGCGAGGTGGAGATACGATGCGCTCCTAGCAGCACAAACGGTCCGGAGCCAGAAACAGTTCGGACCCAAGGACCCCGCCGACACCCCCCAGGTGGCCGCGACAAACCGAGTCTGTGAAAGAAGAAACCATCATGTGAGGCCACACTCCACACACAGAGAGACCACTCAAAGGTGTACATAAACAGCAAACACTTCCTGGCTCAATCACTAATCAGCTTCCCACCCTGCAGGCATGGAACACCCAGTTCACATTCTTCACTGCAGTGGAAGCTGATTAAACGACTAACATAACAGCTCAATATAATAAGGTGTGAGGGACACCACATTTACTGACTGTACTAATGCTAGTCACAAAACCTAACGTACCTCAGGAAGTGTGCTGACGAGCGTGAGACCTCACCCCCTCCTCTTTCACAGACCATGCATCAAACCTGGTACGGTCTCTGCATCCATGATGATGAGATGGCTCTCGAGACGACGATCTCACCCGTCTGGTCACAAGGTCCAGTCTCTGGCAAATACACACTGTGTACTCCAGACTTAAATGCCACCATGCCCCAATCCATGTAGATGCACCACAGCTGTGAGTCCTGACGAGCTGCACATGACCAGCCTCAAGTGATCAGGGTGAGGTCCTGATAGCTCAGCCACACAGCCACTCAGTCCTGAACGCAAGCCACCTGGAAAGAAAAACAAAAGACAGAACAGAAGACAGAAACAAAAGGCAGCCAGGCACCCCCAGCCATACAACAAGATCCAACCCACAAGTGCAACTGGATAGCCAGTTAATACATATTCCTGAAGTGTTACTGTTGTATGTACTCAAAGGAAGCAAGCGATTTAGATGTATTACACCGTTGCCATCTTACCTGTCTGTTGATCCACATGTTTACAGATGACACATATGCCCATACCCATGTATACCATGAAAACTGCTGTTGTGCAACAGTATAATTAACCAGCTCCTGATGTTTTTTTTTTCTTTTTTACAATGCCATGGCTCTTTTGAAGCATTATCATTTGTCTGTTGTCTTCTTTGAATTTTCTCGAGGAGTTCCTCTTCTTTGGTTACCAGGCTCCAGCTCTCTGCAATATGGAGGTAGTAGATAATCTGGTTACGTTATGACAACTACTAAACATGTACTGAGGATTCTGACACTAATGATCATGTGTACTGCCTTTTGCTGACTACATAGTATGCTAGCATGCATATTCAGATGTAGCCCCTGATTCAGGCTCTCAGTGACTGCCTAGACTTGTCTATAAGAAGGGTATCGGTATCTGTGAAAGTGTTTAACTTATAGAGACATTCACTTGTCTCAGCAATTTGGGTTCTCTGTCTTTGGGAGATCAACAGATGCCTATAAACAGCTTATAGAGTCATGTAATGACTGACGGCGGTGTTTGACAATACAGATATTTTTTCTGGAAAACATATGACCTGCTCTGTTAGGAGGATCTTTGGCTACCACTGGAAGACCTTTCTGTTACTTAGGGAGACTAAAACGAGGAGAATCACTTGAGTTCAAGTGAATCCTGATCATCCTTTAGATGTTTCTACAGCTTATTTGGAATCCACCTGGAGTAAATTTAGTTGATTGGACATGATTTGGAAAGACACACACCTGTCTACATATAAGGTCCCACAGTTGACAGTGCATGTCAGAGCACAAACCAAGCATGAAGTCAAGGGAAATGTCTGTAGACCTCTGAGACAGAATTGTCTCAGAGGGAAAGGGCACACAAACATTTCTGCTGCTTTGAAGGTCCCAGCTTCCTTGAGCTGGTCGCCCATCTAAACAGCAATTGGGGGAGAAGGGCCTTAGTCAGGGAGGGGACCAAGAACCCGATGATCACGCTGTCAGAGCTCCAGCATTCCTCTGTGGAGAGAGGAGAACCTTCCAGAAGGACAACCATCTCTGCAGCAATTCACCAATCAGGCCTGTATGGTAGAGTGGCCAGACGGAAGCCACTCCTTAGTAAAAGGCACATGGCAGCCCTCCTGGAGTTTGCCAAAAGGCACCTGAAGGACCCTCAGACCATGAGAAGCAAAATTCTTTGGTCTGATGAGACAAAGATTGAACTCTTGGGCATGAATCACAGACATTATCCCTACAGTGAAGCATGGTGGTGTCAGCATCATGCTGTGGGGATGTTTTTCAGCAGCAGGAACTGGGAGACTAGTCAGGATTGAGGAAAAGATGTGTGCAGCAATGTACAGAGACATCCTGGATGAAAACCTGCTCCAGTGCGCTCTTGACTTCAGACTTAGGTGACGTTTTTTCTTTTAGCAGGACAATGACCTTAAACACACAGCCAAGATATCAAAGGAGTGACTTCATGACAAGTCTGTGAATGTCCTTGAGTGGCCCAACCAGAGCCCAGACCTGAATCTGATTGAACATTTCTGGAGAGATCTGAAAATGGCTGTGCACCGACGCTCCCATCCAACCTAATGGAGCTTGAGAGGTGCTGCAAAGAGGAATGGGCAAAACTGCCTGAAGATAGATGAGCCAAGCTTGTGGCATCATAATCAAATCAAATCCAATCAATTTTATTTATATAGCTCCAAATCACAACAAACAGTTGCCCCAAGGCGCTTTATATTGTAAGGCAAGGCCATACAATAATTACGGAAAAACCCCAACGGTCAAAACGACCCCCTGTGAGCAAGCACTTGGCGACAGTGGGAAGGAAAAACTCTCTTTTAACAGGAAGAAACCTCCAGTGGAACCAGGCTCAGGGAGGGGCAGTCTTCTGTTGGGACTGGTTGGGGCTGAGGGATAATCAAGAAGACTTGAGGGTGTAATTGCTGTTAAAGGTGCATCAACAAAGTATTGAGCAAAGGGTGTGAATACTTATGTACATGTGATTTCTTAGGTTTTTATTTTTAATAAATCTGCAGAACAAACACACACACACACACACACACACACACACACACACACACACACACACACACACACACACACACACACACACACACACACACACACACACACACACACACACACACACACACACACACACACACACAAAACCCAACCAAAAAACAAACATAACTATTTTCATGTTGTCGTTATGGGGTGTTGTGAGTCAAACCTTTAGGGGAAAAAAAAAACAAATTTACTCCGTTTTGGAATAAGACTGTAACATAACAAATGTGGAAAAAGTGACACATTGTGAATACTTTCTGGATGCATTGTACATAAAATAACTTTTGGTTGGAGTGAAACCTGCAATTCTGTGGAAATCTTTTTTGATGAGTCTTGTGACTTGTGTACACCACAGGAGTACACAATAAGTGTTTTAGCGTGGAAAACGTGCAACATCACTTATGTACAGGAAACTGCTGTTGGCAAAGAACTGCATCAGAACTGAGAGTATGACCATGATGTGTCATATGAGTGATATGAGGGCTGAGAATGTTCTTCAGATAAATGCTCATTAGTTTAGAAAAATGGAAATGCTCAAACAGATAATCATTAAAGTGTGAATCATCATCCCAGTGGAGTCTTAATCATACTAGCCTGACACATTTTGGTGGAGTATTTGGACTTCTATATCAACTGTTTCTTCAAGATAAGGACACACATTTTCCTGTCTGAAGATAAACATTTTTGGACACATTTTTAAGACAGAGAGATGTGTTTATCCTTCAGTGGACTTGGCAAGGCGGCTGCCAGCTCTGCCAGCTTCTGGTGATCTCTCACATTCTGAATGGGCTTCACAATAAAACCATTTTAAAATCTGAAGACTGGCAAGTACACTCATGAGACTATTTTGTGTGCGTGTTTGCGCCAACAAGCCTTGAATTAAACATTACCTATTTCAGCTCTGGGAAGGTGGGCAGTAGAGAGACATCTCACGACCTGGAACACAGTACAATTAAACACACCATGTCCTGAAGTTCAACAGTAAGAGAATAACCAGACCCCACGAGATGTGAAATGGGAAAGAAATTATTCACCCTCAGTTGGTGGGTTTCCATTACAGATTTGTGCAAAAGTTGACTAATATTTTCAGAATGCTGGCAAAACACAATAGCAAAATAGCAAAATGCCAGTATATCTGGAACTTGATATATTGATATATTGGTAGGCTAATAATATCGGCCGATATGAACTTTCACAAACATATCTGTATCAGGGTTATTTTTACCTATATGAAAATTTTTATTTAAATTTCAATTAATTTAATTTTTATAACACCAAATCACAACAACACAGCCTCAAGGCGCTTCTCACAAGCAAGGTCTAACCTTACCAACCCCTAGAACAAGCACATAGGCAACAGGGGTGAAAAGAAACTCCCTCTGATGATAATGAGGAAGAACCCTCAAGCAGACCAGACTCAGGGGGGTGACCCACTGCTTAGGCCATTTTAACAGTTACAAGGTTTTTACAAAGCTTTACAAAAAGGTGAAGAAACACAAAACAGGAATTCAAAACAACATGACATAATAACAAAGAATATGTCTTTGATGAGAAGTCCATGCAGGCGGTTATGTCACAGGCAGGGGTCATCCAGCATTCCTTATGCTGTCAGTGGGCCTGTTCCCACACCAATATCCATTTTAGTCTGTCATCCGGCATTTTGTGCTCAGTAGCATCCTGCTATCTGTACCTCAGAAAGAGAGAAAAAGAGCAGAATCTGTATCTTGGAAAAATTACACCTAAGGTATAATTCATCACTATTTCACCACTTCACCGAATGGACGATACAGAAAAACAATTTCTGTTGGAAATTGTAACATTATGTATTTGTCCAGCACAGGACATGCTGACAGCATTGTTTATAATCCTGTCAAGCATAGCAGGGACCCATCTCACCCCTTGGTCACATTATCTACAAGAGACAGAGGCAATGCAAGCAGGTGCCATTTATTTTCAGTGAGAGTGGGTATTTTACAGCGACAAAAAGACAACTGGCTGCTATGGTAGACAGGGCCCAAAACAGATGAGACGTCTATTGTATGCAAATGCAGAGTGATGCAACACAGTGAATGCCAGTCCAAGTTAAGGCAGTGTGATTGTTATGTGTCGATGCAGATTGAGGAGCAAACCTGCGTCAGACAGGACCCAGCACTAAAAATAACCAGAAAGCGGTTCCATCAACAAAAAACAATTTATTTTTCACCTGTGGCTAAATAAATTATACAAAAAAAACCCAACCCAATGTCCTTCAAGAGGAGTGACTGCTGGCACGCTCTCCAGTGTTCATGGGGAGAGAAATCCGGTGCTCCTGGACTCACTACCATCAGACAGACACCCCCCAGGTGGACACGACAAACTGACTCTCTGTTGAAGCACAGAAGATGTGAGGTAAGTTAGCAGTTATAGCAATTTCTTTCACAAAACACATGCTATCAGCAACACATCAAGGTCTGTACTTTTTATCTTTATGCACATGAGCAGCTTCTCACAATAAGTGGAGGATCACTTATCCTGCACGCCACAGCAGTGAGAAGCAAGCCACACCATTCTCATCACAATTTCACGTATACTATGTAGCAAAACATCAAGTTACTATCTACAATTAATCCAACAGTTAATTACCTTTACTGTGTGCTGACAGCATGTGTCCTCACCCTTCCTTGCTTCACAGGCTTAATGTGTCAAACCCAGGTGCGGTCCTCAGCGTCTCACAAACGAACATCACAAGGTCGAGTTCCCGGCAGTTCTGCTTGATTCACACATGCCTTAAAAGCAGAACGCCATCCAATTATCCGCTACAGCTGAAAGTCTTTAGGGCTGCACGTGAGCACCAGTCCCAGGTGCCTCACATGATATTGACGAGGGTGAGGATTCTTCAGCCAGCACCTTTTTTCCACAGACAAATCAGCTTCCATGCCACCTGAGGAGCAAAGAAAAGAAAACAACACCAAAACCTCCAGCCACACCCCCCAACACACAACAGTGATGTAAGTTGCCTGGCTGTTGGTTGTATTTATAGTTATTTATAATCAAGTTCATGTTATGCAATACAGCATCAAGCCTGTTACCTTTCTTTGTCATAATGGTTTGATAATGAAATGTTAGGAATCAATGCCATTTTATGAATACATCAGCAGATATATCAGTATTATCAAGTTTTTACTTCCTAATATCGGTGTTATATCAGCCCTCCAAAAACCCATATCGGTCAGGCACTAAGTGTTTCCATTAGGATTTTGTTCTCTCATGATAACTGTCATTCCAGTAGTCATGGTGAGGGTGTTGCCATTTTGTTCTTTAGTTGCATTCCATTCCAGTATTGCCATAATGTCATCTTCTATCAGGTTTAACATTCCCTCCATCTCTTCTTCAGTGCAAACATACTCTGGCTTGTTTTTTAAAATGTCTTATACCATGGTCAGTGAGAATTCCATGTCTAACTGATGTGCATTATTTTCGTGTATACGCACACGTAGTTCAGCGAGTTAAGTCACTGTTATAATCACTCCACTCTGGTCGTCACCATAGCAACGCTCAAATCAGTTGGTGCAGATCAGCTGTGTTTTGACAGGTGAATGACAGAAACAAGATAAAACATGAATTTCCAAGTGAATTTTAATATTTTTGGCCAAAATAAAACATTTGAGGAATGGAAAGAGGAGGAGAGCAAACGAGAACAGCAAAAGCAAAGCGTAAAGATTTAACATCAGACGAACTGGACAAGATTGAAGATGGGAAAGAAGAAGAGAACAGTTCTATCCTTGCGGGCTGACAGAGCGCTCCACATCAAAACAGCGAGCGTAGTTTCTGGACTTGTTGCCAGAGTTGGCCGAAGCTCTACACAGCAGAGAGGGGGGCAGTGCGAGTGGCTTGCTGCAGCGCGAGCCCGCAGACTCGGTAAGCGCATCGGAGATTTTGAGACTGGTATAAAATAGTCCCAAACACTCACACATTTTATCAAGTTCTGTTAACTTAAATAAATATTTGTGTGTTAGCTCACTGTGTGGGACCATATAAGCAGATTAAACAACTCGAGGCCATAAATTATACAGTTTGAATGCACTTCGCGGAGTGTTTTAGCGTTGTGCATTCAAACCATATAATGTACGGCTTCTCGTTGTTTAATCCTTACATATAACTGTTTCTGTGTGTCATGTGCCATTTAATAGTGGAAAACATATTCCTTTCCAGTTCAGTGAATTTAGCCTTTTTCAAATCACCTGAAAAGTCACCTCATGCAGTCATAAAAACTCTTTTGTGATTTTCAAGTGTTTTTTGAAATACATAATTCCATTAAGAGTATTTACACATTGGTACTTCAGATTGTGCACTTTGGAGGGTAATCGATACCTACCTACTCTCACTCGTCCCTGTCTGTCTGTGTGAATGTTTCTAGTTCATGAGAAGGTGTTGGTTTAGTGTCTCTGTCATGTGGTTGGGTAGATTCTTTCTTCAGTTTTATGGATTTATTTATTCATTTATTTTGTTTTATGTTGTTCCATTTTTGATTTAATTTTGTTAGAAGGATTTTCACAAAATATTGTGTTGAACTAGCCATCGACAGGAAACAGCTGAATACATTTTTGAGGCAAGTCCATTTTGAAATGAAAATATTTTTCTTTTATATCTCTTTATATTTCATGCCATTGTCAGTGTTCCAGTAACTGGCCTTATGACCTCATAAAGATTTAATGGCTATATCCTCCCACTGCATGTAGAATGCCTCCGGAAAAACCCCCCATCACACCCAGTGTCTTTTTTTCTGAGCAGACTGCTTTTTTGTGTACCCTGGAACTTTTCAGAAAGATGCTGTGACATCACTGCAGCACCTTTTCAGGCAACTGGGAGGACACTTTATTTTTGCTGATTTGTTGCTCCAAATCTATCACAATAGTGATAGCAGACTGCACAGACACAGGTTGTTGCTGAGGGTGAGTACTTTTTATTGCAGTATATATAAAGTAGACGTTAGCTGTTTATTGTTGTCATCTAAACAAATCCCACACACAGGCTTATTTTTATCACTGAAAATTCTGCTGGATGAAGTGTTTGTGGGGACTCTCACAGTGCTTTTCTACCAGGAAAAAAAAAAAAAATCATTAAAAATGACCCAGAGCCTAAAGGCACACTCAAGCTAGGCTTTGCTGGGCACATTGTTTAGCATAACTGGAGCTAGCGAATTATTTCTAACATTATGTCTGTCTACATTTTAGCCTGTCAATCAAACACTCGATGAAGCTGATATTTAAGACCAACATTTAAAAGGCACATCGCACAATATTTGCCTCATCTGTTTGGAAACAGAGAGACAACTCCACATCAATTGTTACAGTTCATTTCAAGTGTTAGATCAGTCATACAGATCATAGCACAATCAGGTAATTCACAGCATTTCCTGGTGCCACATGTCCACAGAAATGTTCCTGGGCCTCACTGACACCCAGACCACTTCCCAAGAAAACCACTGAGCAGTCGAATATCTAGCTATTTTTGGTCCAGTAAAAGTAGCAGACGACAGCTTAAAATGCTGTAATTACACTTGAATTAAAAGCCAGCAGTCTACCCTAAAAGCTCATATTAAACAACACAAATGTGCTGTGAGACAAAGATAATGTAAGGAAAAACTATGGTATGTCCAAATATTTATGGACCTACACAAGGGTCATCAGTGATTATCACCTAATGGTTTCAGTTCAGAAGGTTCCGGGTTCAAATCCCACCCCTGCCACATTTCTCCATGTAATGTGGATTTGCGTCAGGAAGGGCATCCGGCGTAAAAATTGTGGGTGAAAATTGTTTTTTGCAATTAACAGTGGCCATACTAAGCCACGATAGTTAACATGGCACCACCCAAGAAAACGGAGAAACTTGAGGAAAATATAGAGGAGATAATGACCTCAATAAACCAGATATTAAAAGACATGTCTAATTTAGACAAGCTGACGGTGGAGATTAAAGAACTCCAAAAACTGGTTAAAGAGAAGGAAAAGATCATCATGAAACTTGAACAACGTGTAGATGAACTTGAACAATTCACTAGAAAAGATGATGTTATAATATCTGGACTAGAAACAAGGCATCGGACATATGCAAGGGTGGTGGATTCTGGTGGAGCCAGTGGGGAGAATGCACCACCTGAAGAACGACAATCATTGGAACAGCAAGTTACAAACTTTTTATATCAAAATGGCATTGACATCCATCAAGACACAATATCAGACTGCTATACTGTTCCAACTAAAGATAGAAAAAATAAACTGTCTAACATTGTTATACGATTTACAAGCAGAAAATATAAAAATGAAGTATTAAGACAGGCAAAGAATTTGAAAGGAACAAGTGTCTATATAAATAAGCATTTAACAAAAAAAAATGCAGATATTGCTAGGGAAGCAAGACTATTAAAAAAACAGAAGCACATTGTTGCTACATGGGTCTGGAATTGTAGAGTGTGGATTAGAGTAAAAGAAGGAACAAACGGTATACAAATCAAAAACATGGAGGACCTTACAAAATACAGACCTGAATAGACAATCAAATATGACGTCTGTTGGTAATTGGACCAACAAAAAAAAATCTGATCAAACATGAAAATAGATGATAAAATATATGACATAGACACTAATATTGATGAAAGTATATTTGACTTAAAAACGATTGGTTGTGAGTATTATACGGTAGAACAGCTAAATAGTGAAAAAATTGCAGAAGATACCCTGTCACTCTTACATATAAACAGTCGAAGCTTGTATTGTAAAATGTCGCAAATAAAAGATTATTTAAATCAGTTTAAAAATAGATTTAGTATTGTTGCAATCACTGAATCTTGGCTTAATGATTATCTCATGGCTGATGTTCAAATAGAGGGATATGAGCTGTATTTTGTGAACAGAAGAGATAAAAGGGGCGGTGGTGTTGCTTTGTACATAAAGGCAGATCTGATATGTACAATTGTAGAAGAAATGACAACTGTGGATGACATCATAGAAATTGTAACAGTGGAACTTATACATGAAACATCTAAAAATATTTTAATCAGTTGTGTATACAGAGCACCAGACACTTGTGTTGTGAAATTTACAGATAGAATAATAGAGTTATTCCATCAAATTAAAAACAAAACGCTTTTTATATGTGGAGACTTTAACATTAACATAGAGAGCTACAGTTGCCAAAGAATAAGTGATTTTGTGAATTCAATGTATAGTTTGGGGTTATTCCACTTGATAACAAAACCAACCAGAATCACATCGCAAAGTGCAACGGTAATCGACAATATATTTACAAATAGAACAGATGAAATTATCAGGAATGGGATCTTGATGACAGATGTTAGTGATCATTTACCAGTCTTTTCAATATTTAAATATAAAAATAGGTACAAGAAAAAAACTGTTATAAACTTTAAAAGAGACAAGTCAGTAAAAGCCTTAGAGGCATTAAAATATGATCTTAAAAATCAAAATTGGGAAGAAGTTTATGTCAGTGATGTTAATGTAGCATATAACTCATTTATGAAAATATTGATGAAATCATATAATAAAAACTGTAAATTAATAGAAATTAGTAAGAAAAGAGTAGATAAACCATGGCTGACAAAGGGAATAAAAAATGCTTGTGCAAAGAAAAACTATTTATACAGGTGCTTTTTAAAAATGCAAACAAAGGAAACAGAACACAGATACAAAAAATATAAAAATAAACTATTGACAATAATTAGGAAACAAAAAAAGAGATTATTATAGTGAACAATTAAATAAGAGTAAAGATAATATGAGGGCAACATGGGGAATTATAAAAAGTGTGACTGAAAGTGATGGAGCGAAAGCAACTTTTCCAAATTACTTTGTCAAAGAAAATAAAGAGATATATGACATAAAAGAAGTGGCAAATGGGTTTAATGATTATTTTTCAAATGTAGGATCAAGTCTGGTGGGAAATAAACCAATAGTAGAAGATACATTACATTCACTTGTAAATACGGTCAATAGTATTTTCCTGGACAATGTGGAAAAAGATGAAATAAGAAATATTGTAAAAAACTGTGTAAGCAAAAGATCAACTGACCATGAAGATTTAGACATGATGACTGTAAAAAGTATAATAGAAACTGTTATTGAACCATTTACTTATAGTTGCAATCTGTCTCTGTCAACAGGGATTTTTCCAGATGAAATGAAAATTGCCAAGGTAGTCCCATTATATAAAAATGGAGACAAACATAAATTATCTAATTACAGGCCAGTATCATTGCTTCCACAGTTTTCTAAAATTATGTAAAAAGGTTTTGTGACAAGGTTGGATAAATTCACTGAGAAACATCATATTTTAAATAATGCTCAGTATGGATTCAGAACAAAACATTCGACAGCTATGGCAATTATGGAATTAATAGAGAAAATATCAACAACAATAGAAAATAAGGATTATTTTGTAAGTATTTTTATTGACTTGAAAAAAGCTTTTGATGTTATTGACCACTCAAGATTGCTTCACAAGTTACAACAATATGGAATAAGAGGTATTGCACATCAGTGGGTAAAAAGCTACTTAGAAAACAGAAAACAGTTTGTTCAGATAAATAATATCAAATCAGAATTGTGTAATATTGCTTATGGAGTACCACAAGGATCAGTACTTGGACCCAAACTGTTTATTTTGTATATCAATGATTTTGTGAATGTATCTAATGTGCTTGGTAGCATTTTATTTGCTGATGATACAACGCTGTTTTACTCTGGATCAGATATACAGGAAGTAGCACAAGTGATAAAAACAGAATTGGAAAAGGTTAAGCATTGGTTTGATATAAACAGACTGTCACTAAATATTAATAAGACAAATTTCATATTGTTTAATGACAGAGCAAAAAAAATAAATAACGTGTCATTACAAATAGATGGAATGGATATACAAAGGGTAAAAGAAATGAAATTTTTAGGAGTCATAATTGATGAAGATCTTACATGGAAGTCACACATAAATTACATAAAAGGAAAAATAGCGAAAGCCATTGCTGTTTTGCAACATATACAACTTATATACAACCTTTGTTTATTCTGCAGAAAAGGGCTTTAAGGGTGATTAGCAACAGTGGTTTTAGAGATCCATCTAATCCATTGTTCATTAAGTACAGGGTACTTAAATTTTGTGATTTGGTCGATTTGAAAATATTACAAACAATGTACCAAGCTAATAAAAATGCTTTACCAACAAACATTCAAAATATGTTTGAGAAAAGAGTAAGTAGTTATAAACTGAAAGGAATAGAAGTCTTTAGAAAACCAAGATACAGAACCAAAGTAAAAGAACGGAGTATTGCAGTAAATGGTGTCAAATTATGGAACAATCTCAACAAAGAAATTAAAGAATTAAGGTCACTTAAATTATTTAAAAAACGTATTAAACTAGATGTATTAAGTAAGTATGAAACTATAAAATAAGTTAGTGGGCTGTAAGGAAGTAAAAAAAAAAATGTAATTTGTTAATAATGTATAAAATGTTTTAAGTTTAAAAAATGTAACCTGTCAGAGATGTAATCTATTTAATAATGGTCATAATTATGAAATAAGTCAGTGGTATGTGACAAGTTAAAGAAATACAATCTGTTAAATAATGTTGAAAAATGACGCTGGATATTGAAAGATTGTATTGTAAAAAGGGGCAGAAAATATAAGACTTGTTCTTCTCTCTGCTCCTTTTCATTCTGGTAATGGAGATGCTTTATTTCTGCTTTTCTGTTTTTTTTCTTTTAAATGAATGAAATAAATAAATAAATAAAATAAAATAAATAAATAAAATAAATAAAAACCTGTGCCAATTCAACGTTTTTCATTAAAAAAAATCTCCTTTAACAGTGGAATATCCGGATAAAATGCTGAAACCGACTTCTTCTGAAACTTCTCTGTTCTCTCACGGCGTCCTGGATCAATAGAGCCTGAAATGTGGAGGTTTTCAGCTTGAAACAGGCTGACGCCGGCGCCTGGGAGTGCTGCACGACGTCTCGCTCCGTGGGAAGTCCTTAAAGCGACAGTATCATCTCAAAATCTCTCATCAGCCGTTAAAATTTTCACCGAAAACCAGCTTAATTTTTCTAAACGTGTCCACTTCGATGTGTCTCACAGGTTTAGAAAAAATTTTGATCAAACAACGCCAGTCTCTCAGCAACTTCTCAGACAAAGGAATTCCGACGAGGGGCTGGACGACTCCTCCCACAAGGAGTGCTCACAGGCGAATGACGTCACCGACAGGTGTGGAAAAACTCACGCATGCGCACGAGGGTTCAAGTATGTCTGATGTAAAAACATATGAATGAAAGCCATATAGTTTTTGAAAAAAATAAAAAGGACATATACTTTATTGACAGCCCTCGTATATATATATATATATATATATATATATATATATATATATATATATATATATATATATATATATATGCATGTGTATGGCTTCGATCATGCAGAAACTGGGGAGAACTGACATTTTCTGTTTGGTATGCTTATGTATTTTGGGTCAAGGATGAACACTGTGAACTAATATTGTTGGAGAAATTAGAGATATTCGCTAACAAACAATGAAAAATGGACATTGTGCTGCAGTGCACCATAGGAATTCAGGATTTTGTGGTTTTAATGTTGTTATTGTAGTTCATGTTAGTGTAACAGTGCTATTTGTGTTATTGACTTATTGTGTTTTTGTAGCTTAATTGGTTTTGTCTTCCACCACTGATTCTGTTTGTGGGTGTGTAAAAATAAAAGCACCTGCTTGGGGCAGAATACGGAAAAGACAAAAAGCTCTGATAGGACTAATATTTTTGGAGAAATTAGCAATTTTAGCTAGCCAAGGGGTGGTGGCCAAGTGGTTAATGTGCTTGGTTTCAGTTCAGAAGGTTCCGGGTTCAAATCCCACCCCTGCCACATTTCTCCATGTAATGTGGAGTTGCGTCAGGAAGGGCATCCGGCATGAAACTTGTGCCAATTCAACATGCAGATCCACCTTGGATTTGCTGTGGCGACCCCAAGTGCAAACAAGGGAGCAGCCGAAGGGACTTACTAGCAATTTTAGCTAGCCAGTAAACAATGGAGACTGTGCTATAATTCATCATGGGTTATTGGAGTTTTTGGGTTGGAAATGTTGTTATTGTGGTTCATGTAACAGTGTTGTTAGTGTTATTGATTTATTGTGTTTATTTAACAGTTTTATTGATTTATTGTGGTTTTGTAGTTCAATTGGTTTAGTCAGTTTAGTTAAGTGTCATGTTGTTATGAGTGAAAAGAGTATTGCTTTTGATGTCTTCTGCCACTGTCTTTGTTTGTGCATGTCTACAAATAAAAAGGCACCTAATTTGCAGCAGAATGCAGAAAAATCAAAAGGGATGAATGTCGCCAAAAATGGAACGTTGATAAGATGTTGATATTTTTGGATAGCTATGGATAATAGCTAAAGTTGCTAATTACATTCTGGACTAACATGCCATTCCAGCAGGGGGTGGTAAATCATCTTTATATTAAAAGTGTGTTGCGTGTGCATGTGTGATTTTATATAGTAAGTTCAATGTAAATACCTAATATAATTGTAAATGCATTAAAAATACATGGATGACACAAGAAACTGAAAACACTTTCATTGTGGTCCATTTAAAATTCAAATGACAAAATAGAAGCAATAATAAAATCTAATAATAATAATAATGTTGATAATACTACTAATAAAATTTATATTATTAATAGTGTGAATATGAAAAAAAGAACCTAAACAATTTATAAATACATTAAGGAGGAAAATTGAGTTCCTTTGCTTAATTTATTACCACCCTTGAAAAAGTCAACTACCTATTTTATAAACACTACCTAATATATATATATATATATATATATATGTATATATATATATATATATATATATATATATATATATACACGAGGGCTGTCCGTAAAGTATAGGTCCTTTTAATTTTTTTTCAAAAACTATATGGATTTCATTCATATGTTTTTACGTCAGACATGCTTGAACCCTCGTGCGCATGCGTGAGTTTTTCCACGCCTGTCGGTGACGTCATTCGCCTGTGAGCACTCCTTGTGGGAGGAGTCGTCCAGCCCCTCGTCGGAATTCCTTTGTCTGAGAAGTTGCTGAGAGACTGGCGCTTTGTTTGATCAAAATTTTTTTCTAAACCTGTGAGACACATCGAAGTGGACATGGTTCGAAAAATTAAGCTGGTCTTCAGTGAAAATTTTAACAGCTGATGAGAGATTTTGAGGTGATTCTGTCACTTTAAGGACTTTTCACGGTGCGAGACGTCGCGCAGCGCTCTCAGGCGGCGTCATCAGCCTGTTTCAAGCTTAAAACCTCCACATTTCAGGCTCTGTTGATCCAGGACGTCGTGAGAGAACAGAGAAGTTTCAGAAGAAGTCGGTTTCAGCATTTTATCCGGATATTCCACTGTTAAAGATTTTTTTAATGAAAGACGTGCGGGCGGATTGCAGCGTCGGCTCGCAGCCGCCGCGACGCTCCGCCACAGGAAAAACACCTCTGTTGGAAGCCTTAAGGACAAGTTGGAACATCTCCAGCTGATAAACAATTTCTCATATACTCACTCCACTGAAAGCCATCAAAAGCCGCCTGGATTTTACAAATGGTTATCAACACGGAGGTGTTTTTCCTGTGCCGCTGCGCCGCGTCGGCTGCGTCCCGACGCGCGGACCCGTCCGCACGTCTTTCATTAAAAAAAAATCTCCTTTAACAGTGGAATATCCGGATAAAATGCTGAAACCGACTTCTTCTGAAACTTCTCTGTTCTCTCACGACGTCCTGGATCAATAGAGCCTGAAATGTGGAGGTTTTAAGCTTGAAACAGGCTGATGACGCCGCCTGAGAGCGCTGCACGACGTCTCGCACCGTGAAAAGTCCTTAAAGCGACAGAATCACCTCAAAATCTCTCATCAGCCGTTAAAATTTTCACTGAAAACCAGCTTAATTTTTCGAACCATGTCCACTTCGATGTGTCTCACAGGTTTAGAAAAAAATTTTGATCAAACAAAGCGCCAGTCTCTCAGCAACTTCTCAGACAAAGGAATTCCGACGAGGGGCTGGACGACTCCTCCCACAAGGAGTGCTCACAGGCGAATGACGTCACCGACAGGCATGGAAAAACTCACGCATGCGCACGAGGGTGCAAGCATGTCTGACGTAAAAACATATGAATGAAATCCATATAGTTTTTGAAAAAAATAAAAAAGACCTATACTTTACGGACAGCCCTCGTATATATATATATATATATATATATATATATATATATATATATATATATATATATATATATATATATATATATATATATATATATATATATATGAAATACAGCTGCATTCACTCCACCCCACTCTCCAACTTGTGAAATGGAACCTCTGAATTACTGTATCCGTGCCCATGAGCAAATCATCAGGTTTTTTTTTTTTTACTGTTTTTTTTTTCCCTTTTTTACACTTAGTTTGTCCAAATCAGTCACCCCCAACACAGAATCAGTCATCATTCATTCTGTCTCTTTTATTCAGTACATTTATTTTTACTTACAGTACTTTAAATAAATACAACAAAACTCACTTTATGACAGTTTTAAAGCAACATTCACATAAATAAAATAATTCTACAATAAATAATCAATAAATAAATATTAATGCCACCATGATATCTGAGTGTCTACTCCACTAGTGTCGATATGATGCCACTTTGAGTGCCGTGCACGTGTCCCTGCAGCCCAGAGGCACTCCTGCTCAGGCTGTCTCACTTATTGGTCTCACATTCAGCTTCCAGTCTCAAAAATAACTTTTCAGCTGTGTGCAAATCTTCTTTAACTGAGGCGTTTGCTTTGCCTGAACTGTCCGGAGTCCCGACTCTGCCTCGCTTTGGCATATGAGAATCGCAGTAGTTTCCCATGGAGAAGTAAACAACCTTGTTAGCTGCTTCTGACCTCTTTGCTGACCTCCAGGTATGTGGTGGACTTGAGGAATCGAGGATAGCAGTCCTTCTCCATCAGGGAGTAGATTTTGGCCTGAGCCAGATCGAAACAAGACAGGCTAGGCTCCTCCAGGTTCTCCTTCGTGGCTTCTTTGGTCACATGGTCCAGATTTACCTGTGAGGCAACAGAGGGGGCAAATTATTAGCATTTCATAGCCTGTAAGAATGTGACACGCTGCTCCATCCACCTGTATTTACCTCTCGTGGCGCGTCAGAGCCCATGAACTCCTCATAGATTTTCTTGGCCTTCGTTGCCAGTTTGGCAGGTTTAGTTGCCTTGTAGTCCTCGCATGCCAAGTAGAAGGCAATGTTTTCCTCGCTGAACTCAGAGACAAGGAATGCTCTGAAGAGGCAGAGTCCATCTGGTGAATGAGAGAAAGAAAAGAAATGAACGTCTGATGTCGCCGGAAATGATAGAAATGTTTGGTTCTGTTTGTGGTGGATAGTTAAACTTACTTTGGCTTGATAAAAGTTGGTCGAACGATTCCTTCCATTTCAAAGGTTCTTCTGCATTTACCCTGCAACAGAAACATCATTTTAAGCATAAATTCTGAAATGTATTAATGCGGTTAAACTGATGGTTTCTTCCGTGTCTTACCTCAGCTTTCCACTTTTCTTTGATTGTCCACTGTGATCTGACTTCTGGAGCAAACTTCCAAACAGCGATTTGAGCTCTTTTGCCCTGTGAAAATGAAGGAAAATGTTCCAACTTTAAATTTTTTAAAGTTTTCAATTAAGTGTCTGTCATATAGGAGTGAGAGAAAACTCACCGCTCCAGGCAGCTGATGGGCAGCGACTCGAGCCCTCTGCACATGATGAGATGTTTTCTTGCTCGGGGGTGGAGATCTTTAGCTGACTCTGCAATGCGCATGTGTTGGTTCTCAGATGGTGTGCTGGCAGCATGGGGGAGTGACTTGGATTTATAGGGCAGCCCTCTGTGATGTAGCACTTCCTTCAGCCAATCAAACGAGCTGTGGGTGGATGAGGAGACTCTTCCATGCTGATTTTCCTCCTAATCCTCATTACTGAGCAAAATATGTGACATTTACAGTGACTGGATGACGCTTCTGGGGTTTTTGTGTTCATTCAGTGTGTGTGCGTTGGTGAAGAGAATCATACACACACACACGAATTACTATCATTTAATATCAGCACATTTTGACAGCCTTCAGCTGCACTGGACTTTATCATTTGTGGTTTCATTATGGTCTGATTTCATTTTTTTTCATTAACTGACAAAGAGGTCATGCTTCAATTTTAACATTTCTCCTTCCTACAAACACACCAACTATAGTTTATCATCTTATAAATGTGATTTTTGTTGTCTGATGGGTGCTCCTGGGCGTTCCCACTTCATAGTTCCTTTATTGTGGAAGTACAATAGATTATATAGGATGGGGAAACTCTGTGTCGCCGACCGAACAATCCCCCCTAAAAATCAGTCCCCCCTGCCTTCACTGCGCATGTGTCATTTCGGAGCGTCAGCACGATTCACTGATTATCGCCTCGCTTCCGCTTAAAACTGCACTCCAGTCACCATCTATCTCAGCAGATATCTGAAGCTTTTGTACAACAATCATTTCCACATAAATTCAGCATTATTTCATCATAAAAGATGGGGTACCGATTATAGCTCCGAAATGCGCGGGCGTCATTTCACAGCGTCAGCAGTGATTCACCAATTATTGCCTTGTTTCTGCTTAAAACAGCCTCATTTCTGCTTAAAACAGACTTTATAATGATTTAAGAGATTTTTCTTTGTATCTGATGGTTAATCATGTTATTCCCTTTGATCGCTTTGGGTGCAGAGAGTCAGACTCAGAGAATCAGACTCAGACGTGCTGCTTTGGCGCTCTGATCATGCGCAGTGAAGGCAGAGCGGACCAATTTTTAGGGGAGGCCGTTCGGTCGGCGACACGGGGTGTTCCCACTTCAAAGTTACTTCATTGAGGAAGTATGATACATTGAAAAAAGTGAAACATCAGTGCACTTCATTCAAAGTACGTATTTACATTGGTCTAATGGAAAACTGTGGTTTCCAGTTTAAATCTACTGGAATCACTTTACCAAATCATAAATATACATTGTGAGAAACTAAAAAAATTAGCTGTAACAAATTACATCAATTTTTTTAAAGTTGATCCAAAGTATCTTTTTTTTTTTCCAGTGCAGATTATATAGGATGTGGAAACCCGCCACTGTCACAATAAGCTTTTTCCGCATGCTCGACAGAACCAAAGTTTGACTCATTTGTGTCAGTAAAACATGTCACAATGTTTCTGCATCGAATCCTCCATCTCCATTCAAGTGATCTCCTCTATATCCCTTCAACAGTAAGTCTCTTCGGCTGCTCCCTTGTTTGCACTTGGGGGCGCCACAGCAAATCCAAGGTGGATCTGCATGTTGAATTGGCACAGATTTTACACTGGATGCCCTTCCTGACGCAACTCCACATTACATGGAGAAATTTGACAGGGGTAGGATTTGAACCCAGAACCTTCTGTACTGAAACCAAGCGCATTAACCACTTGATCACCTCCCCTGCTCTATATCCCTTCAATGATACTGAAAAAAGTGATGCTTGGAGTTTCAATCATATTACATAATTTGAGAAAAGGAATGATTTAGATGTAATAAATTAGACCAGTTTTTAAAAAGTCAATTAAAAGTTTTACTCTCTCAATGTAAAGCCAAAACAAACCCATGACTAATTAATAAATATGAGCTTTTTGCAATTGCACCCTTCACCCCAGTGTATTTTCTCCCAGATTACGTGCTGTGAAGTGCAGATGGACACGCCCATATGCACTTGTGCTATGCACTTCGTGTCATGCACTATAAATCATCAATATAGTGCCTACAGTATTGGTTTGAAAGGCAGTGTTGCAGTTGAACTTTTTAGGCCACTTTTTTTTTTTTCTTTTTAATATTTATTTCATTCATTTAAAAGAAAAACAGAAAAGCAAAAAACAAAAGCACCACAATACCAGAATGAAAAGGAGCAGAAAGAAGAACAAGTCTTATGATTTCTGCCCCTTTTAACAATACAATCTTTCAATATACAGCATCATAGTCAACATTATTTAACAGATTGCATTTCTTTAACTTGTCACATACCACTGACCCATTTCATAATTATGACCATTAATTAATAGATTACATCACTGACAGGTTATATTTAAACTTAAGACACTCCAAACATTATTAACAGTTTACTTTTTTTTTTTGACTTTCTTGCAGCCCACTGACTTACTTCATAGTTTCATACTTACTTAATACATCTAATTTAATATGTTATTTAAATAATTTAAGTGACCTTAATTCTTTAATTTCTTTATTAAGATTGTTCCATAATTTGACACCATTTACTGCAATACTCCTTTCCTTTACTTTGGTTCTAAATCTTGGTTTTTTAAAGACTTCTATTCCTTTCAATTTATAACTACTTACTCTTTTTTCAAACATATTTTGAATGTTTGTTGGTAAAGTATTTTTATTAACTTGGTACATCGTTTGTAATATTTTCAAATCAACTAAATCATGAAATTTAAGTACCCTATACTTAATAAACAATGGATTAGATGGATCTCTAAAACCAGTTACTAATCACTTTTAAAGCTCTTTTCTGCAAAATAAATAAAGGTTGTATATAGGTTGTATATGTTGATCCCCAGATTTCTACACAGTAAGTTAAATATGGGACAATCAATGAATTGTACAATGTTAATAAACCATAACTATTTAATGAATATTTTACTTTATGCAAAACAGCAATGGCTTTCGCTATTTTTCCTTTTATGTAATTTATGTGTGACTTCCATGTAAGATCTTCATCATTCATGACTCCTAAAAATTTCATTTCTTTTACCCTTTGTATATCCATTCCATCTATTTGTAATGACACATTATTTTCTTTCGCTCTTTAATACAGTCAGGTCTGACTGATTGTGATTTAAGCCAGAATGAACTGAACACAGTCGAATTCTAGAATGTTTAAAAAGGTATTTTAGCTTCACTCTTTATAGTTTTTACAAAATAGTTTCTAGAAATGTTATATGTATGCAAATGGTATATATTACACTCAAACAACAAAATGTCTGGTATTGCCTGATAAGACAACATCATGAAACTGAACTGCATTTTAATTAACTCCCATTTTCAAGGCAACAAATCAACTGTTAGAGCAGGGTTTTTGATAAAGTATTGACTAAACAAAAGTTAGAACCTATTACAATTTGCTGTTCAGTTCTGAATAAATAACCATTTTTTAATGGTTCTGTAAGATGGGGCCACTTTGTGTGATGATAATTGTTGGGTATTCCATGCATTTTCCTCACTTTCCCTCTATAAAACTTCATGAAGGATTTTTCAACAGCAGTGTGTTTTTAATGACTAATTACATAATAATGAAAATTTGATAGATGGATAATACAAGTAATTATGGCTTCCACTGGACAGCAGGAATTGTTCATAACAGACCAAGATTGAAAACAGGGATTTTTGATTTATTATGACATGTATTTATTTTAACTATATCTATTGTATTCGCTGTACGTATTTCCCTGTTATCAGAAATCATTAAAATACAAAAAGTCTTGTAGTTTATTCTGTGGAAATAAGTTGCACAGTTCCATTTACAAGGTATTGCCAAGGAACAATAAATACACCATTTAAAGCTTATACTCTAGAAAGCCATTGTTCATGGAATTAGAAAATTCTAAATTTAGATCTTCGATGTAGTCGGATAACGGTAAAGGACAATATTTCACAGTATGTCCACAGGATGTGGGCGGGAAATGAGAAATCAGGGAACAGGATCCTGAAGATCAAGAGCTCATTGAACGTGTCTGAAGCAGTTTCCCTTGCCTAAAGTCTTCAACAATGCTTTCTACTGAACTGGGTGAATTGTTGGGCATATAGTTTTCTGTGTCGACACCAAGTCACTTCAGATAAAAATAATGAGCTGTTTCTCTGCTTTCTGTATCAATAATGAAGCTCACAGGCCTAACAGGAATTGTGCCAGCCTCTTTATTGATTCTGAAAACCTGAAACTGTCATTTGTCATTGAAAGAAAGTGACAATTTTCAGTCTTCACATGTAAAATTGGATCGCTAACAATTCAAAAAGTAAAGCTGTGATTGTGCCTGAAGTGAAATATTTGGTGACTAAAGGCAGAAATAGATTATGAGATGTTATATGATTTTGGGAATATGCCATATTATGAAATACACTCACCTTCCACTTCATTGGGACCCCTTTTGCCTTCAGAACTGCTTTAATTTTTGGTGGCATAGATTTAACAAGGTGTTGAAAACATTCCTCAGAGATGTTGGTCCATATTGAGATGATAGCATCATGCAGTCGCCCATTCAACCAGTCTGCCCGTTCTCCTCTGACCTCTGACATCAACAAGGCATTTTCATCCACACAACTGCCGCTCACTGGAAATCTCATTATCGGAGCATTCTCTGTAAACCCTAAAGCTGGTTGTACGTGAAAATCCTAGTAGATCTGCAGTTTGTGAAATACTCTGACCAGCCCATCTGGCACCAACAACTATGCTAAATTCAAAATTACTTAAATCTCCTTTCTTCCCCATTCTGATGCTAGTCTTGAACTTCAGTAATTCATCTTCACCACGTTTAGATGCCTAAATGCATTGAGTTGCCGCCATGTGAATGGCTGATTAACCATTTGTGTTAACAAGCAACTGAACAGGTGTACCTAATAAAGTGGCCTGTGAGTGTATACGCAGTTTGATTATACTTGAATGTGTCTGTATTAAATGAGTTTAAAGTATTTCTTATAATGTGCAGAACAGATGTTTCATTTAAGTAAGCACTAAGAAAGCACTGGTGTTATGTGTTGTCACATCCACCACATTATAGAGCTGCTTTCAGTCTGGGATGGCAACAAACCATTCAAACAACTAGTCCAGTAATAATAACAATCGTAATAATGATAATAAAAATAATTATTATTATCTATATTATAATAGCCAAGTGGCCTCTGTGTGCACGCACGCGTATGGCTTCAATCATGGTGAAACCAGGGAGAGCTGGCGTTTGCCATTTGGTATGCTTATGTATTTTGTATCAAGGATGAATACTGCGAAAACGGAAAGTTGATAGGACAAATTTTTTTTTGAGAAATTATTGATTTTAGCTAACCAATTAAACAATGGACATTGGGCTGCAATGCACCATAGGAGTTCGGGGTTTTAAACGTTGTTATTGTGGTTCATGTTCGTTTAACAGTGTTAGTGTTATTGATTGATTGCATTTGTGTAGTTCAATTGGTTTAGTTGAGTGTTATGTTGCTTTTACCATGAGTGATTTAAGTATCATGCTCCCAGTAACATAAGTGAAAAGTGTAGTACTTTTTATCTCTTCCGCCACAGTCTCTGTTTGTCAAATTAAAAGCAGCTGCTTACCGCAGAATGCTGAAAAGACAAAAAGCTCTGTGTGCGTCCGTGCATGTGTGCAATTGCAAACTGGGGAGTGCTGACATTTACTGTTTGGTATGTTTATGTATTTTAGGTCAAGGATGAATGCCGCCAAAACTGAACATTGATAGGACTAATAATTTTAGAGAAGCTACATGTATTAGCTAACAACACTGAACAATGGACATTGATAGTTATATTCTGGACTCACACGCCAATCCAGCAGGGGGTGGAAAGTTATCTATATATTGAAAGCGTGTGTGTGTGCACGTATATGCATGATTTTGTTTTGTAAGTTCAGTATGAGTACATAAAATAATTATAAATACATTAAAAATACATGGATGACACAAGAAAGTTAAAACACTTATTTCCATTCTGGTCCATTTAAAAATCAAATAACAAAACCGAAGTAATAATAATAATAATAATAATAATAATAATAATAATAATAATAATGTGTATATGATAACAAGAACCTAAGCAATTTATAAACACATTAAGACAGTAAATTAACATTAAAAATTATATAATTAACAGGAAATGAAAGGTTTAAGTTCTTATTCTAAAAACTGTTGACATCTAAGGCCAAAGGTTCTAAAAACATATGCCATTCAAACTCATTATGGAAACTACACAATTTATTACCACCCTTGAAAAATGTCAGCTACCTCTTTTATAAACACTTACCCAATCTAGAGCTGTGCATCCCCACAGACAACACGCTAGTTATTATTATTATTATTTTCAGTCATTATGTGCCATTCTTCAGGATGTCTTGACTGGAACATGTACTACTGCCAAACAGACACTATAAGGTATGAACAACAAATAAGGCAGCGTTTCCGTTTGATTTATAGCCGCTGTATCCATTTATCTTCAATAATTCATTCAGATTTAGGTCACTGTCAGTTATTGGCATACTTTCCTTTAATAACTTACATAGCCAGTATTACGTGATTATTGCAGACACCATTTTGTGTGAATGCAAAAAGTAAATGTTGATTGTGTGTATCTGCGTCACTGACGTCAAAATAAATGATCCTGTCCGGTAAGAACATTATCTGTAATGTACATTTGCAACTGAACAATGTCACTCACAAGCAGCATTTAAGTGTGTAAAAAAAAAAAGACTTTTTTTTATGCAGGCTGAGTCCTCACAAAATGAAATTTATTTCATAATTTTTTTTTTACAAAATACCAACAAGTGATAACAGAACTGGACCCATATCACATAGCAAGAATGTGTCAGAGTCATGCCCCACCGACGCAAATATTGCCATAATCTGACGCAGTCTGGAGGAAAAGAGGTGTGACCAGCAATGTCAGAGCGCAGACAGATTGCCTCATCCACACCTGTCAGATCGCATCCAAAACGTACAGTATGTAGACTGCTGTCAGATGCCCATAAAAGGTGCTGCAGACTACCCGATCTCCAAATTTCTGGATGGCAAACACAGACCGGAGCACTGTGTTCCTCCCTTTGCCCAGGACCTGTACTGGACATCAAAGAACAACCAACCTATGGACCGGGCTCACGCCATATGTATCCATCCCTGCAGTCACCGACTCCCATTCAATCACTCCTTCGCTTGCCCTCTTTTTCCCAGGGTCACTGACCTCACGCGCGTGTGTGTGTGCATAAAAGTGCTGACATAAGGAAATGACCGCTTAGTGTGTGTGTTTTCATAGTAAGCTCCTACGTGTGCGCACACACGTGTGCGCATACACATGTGCGCGCATGTGCTCAGCTGTCAGTGGAAGTTTTACTATCAGCAAAACTTCGCTACATGTGCGCAACATGCACGTGCGTGCACACGCAGCGAACCTTTGCTGACAGTCAAAGGACACCTTTGCTTAAAAAAAGCTTGCAGTGAGCTTTTCCACTATATTCGTGGCAGCAAACTTGATTCCCCCCCAACACAACACAACTCTACATCGTGATTTCTGGTTGGATTATCCCATGGGATTTATTTATGGCATTGTTGTTTCCAGCATCCCACCACAGGCTGTGTGGTCCTGGCTCCTGGCGCACTGTGCTGCAAAATGCTCTTGGAGGTGAGATTCATGTTTCATATGTTGTCATGGCGAAACAGTTCCACATCATATGTTCAACAGAATTAAATATGATCAAGTCAGTGGTGGTTCTACACTGAATTGCTCCCCAGGCGAGACCTCCTCTGAGTGCCTCCCCCCAAAAAGAAACAGACAAAATTTTACACAATCAGCCATTTTTTCTTATTTTATTATCATTTTAAATATTTTAGAAGTGCCCCTGAAATTGCAAACCGACCTGTTATGGTCTTCTAAAACAGCTGATAGATGTATTTTATAACTTAAAAACGGGACCAATGCTAACGCGTTAGCATGTCTATGGCATTTTCAATGTTAAGTTAGCATTAAGCTGTTTGCATCAGCACGTTTGTGTTGATTTGTTTTCTGTATAATTAATGGCTCAGCGTTCGTTGTCGTAAAAGAGTTAAATTGTATTTTTTAAATTTATTTTTATTCATATATTATAGCAACAACAATAATAGTCTACATAATAGACAATAGTAGTCAATAATAATAGACTAATAATGTTGCAATACAATTTTAGAGAGAGACAAAAAGAACCTAATGAAACAAAACACAACAGAAAAGATAAAACCATGTAACAATGAAAATAAATAAATACATATAGAAATAAATAACTGTTTCCTGTGAACACCTAGTGAGTAGCCTACTCTCGTTTAGGTTTTGAAACCTTGTTTCTGAAGTGTTTTTGTGTGATGTGCACAATTTTCAGTATTTTGACTAATACTACCAGTCATTTACAAGCCTAGATAAACATTTATTTAAAAAAAAATCAGTTCGTTTTTGATTATTAACACTTACTTGTACTTTTACTTTCAATACTTGAGTACATTTAGTTGTACATTACTTGTCATACTTAAGTACAATAAATACTAGATACTTTAAGACTTTTACTTGAGTAGCATTTCAATCAGTGACTTGAACTTCTACCAAAGTCATTTTTTTAATGGGTATCTGTACTTTTACTTAAGTGTGATTTTCTGGTACTTTATACAACACTGCTTTTGTCCTTTATTTCACAATTATGACAGAGTTTTTGGAGCGAGCAGCAGCCCCACAGCAGTGGGAGCGGAGTTTCTTTCTCTCTTTATCTTACGTGCGCGCATGAACGAATCGTCCATGGAGATTAGTTTACTTATTAACTACACACATGTATAATAAAACAAATGGTGACTGGTTTCTAAACACAATGACAGAGTTTTTGGAGCGAGAAGCAGCCCCACAGCAGCGGGAGCGGAGTTTCTTTTTCTTTTTATCCTACGTGCACGTATGAGCGAATCGTCCATGGAGATTATTTTACTTATTAACTACACAGATGTATAATAAAACAAATGGTGACTGGGTTTCTAAACACAATTATGGCAGAGTTTTTTGGGGAAGAGTGAGCAGCAGCCCCGCAGCAAGCAGCGGAGTTTCTTTTTTTTCTTTTATGTGCGCGTGCGAGCGAATCGTCCGTGGAGATTATTTTACTTATTAACTACACAGATGTATAATAAAACAAATGGTGACTGGTTTCTAAACACAATTATGACAGAGTTTTTTGGGGAAGAGCAAGCAGCAGCCCCACAGCAAGCAGTGGAGTTTTTTTTTTTTAATTGTTTACATGAGCGCGCGTGAACGGGACAGGAGGTCCTCAAACTGGGTCCCGCAGAGGTGGAAGGACCACTGAAAGTGGCCGTCATCGAGACGCAGCTCCTGCGGCAAATAATGATACTCCCCAAATTGGGAACATCTCATGACATTTGTCAGCTTTCCACAACAATTCACTCCGTGTGATCAAGGTCTGTCATGTTAACTTGACTGACAACCAGAGCCGGCGAGCGGAATGGAAGCTCCTCCTATTTGATGACACACTGGGGTGAATTTTCACAGCAAAAGCAGAGCGACACACTGGGTGATGGTGGCGCGTCCATCGCCATGCGACCCCCGTGAATTTATGGTGTCTGATCGCGCCCGGTATGAACGTGGCATAAGTCTACAAAACATTCATGAATTGTAAATTTGAATAAACATGCCCTCACATGCTAAATGTCTGTCATTAGATGCTATATTAAGCTCTCTTTTAGGGAGGAACGATTAGCACTTTTATTAAGGTGCATATTTGTCTCAATATTTAGCTTGATGTGTGTAAAACCACCTAAAACAGTTGTGCATTTTTTAAGCTTTAAAGTGGTCTCACCATTTTCTTACTTATTTATAGCTGTTGTCAACTGTCAGTCATATTGACTATGGTGTAGCACGAGAAGGATCATCTTGTTTGACTGTGATCAATTTTAGATTTACATCCTCTGTGAAATTTATGACATACATATGAAGACAGATGTCTGCTGTAGATGCCAGTGATTCTCCAGTGCTGACTTTTCTTCTGGCCCTGGTTTCATCGTTACAGTTTCTGATGACAGTCCATCCATTTCTGAGTCCTTGTGATAGTTATTCCTGAATCTTTTTTGTTTGTTTGTTTGTTTTGTTTTTTCCTGTTTGTAAGTGACCATTATCTGATCTCACAGCAGTCATATCACCAGTGATGAAATAGAAAACAGCAGGAAATCAGAACTGAATCTGATCTCTGAGCACATACACAAAGGAAGGTAACAAGAAAAACACATAGATTAAACTTAACATGTTCAGACGGCTCATAAAACAGTAAGGAACTCAAATCTCACATCAAATAATTTGATTTGGCACATTCACACTCTGCTATATTCACCTAATCTAGTTCTGTAAACTAGTCCAACATACCTCAGTTGTTTATTAAACAGAATATACTGTAAAATACAATTAATTGTAGATTTTGTTCAATTAACTCTATATTTTGTTAAACAACCAGGTTATGTGGTGAGGGTTAGTAAGTACATATATGTTGTAATATGTTCTTACACTCTGTCTGTTCACTTTCAAACGCCTGTTCTGTGTGCAGAGTTCTGGTTCTGTGCTGTGTCCTAACTGGACTTTGCCACAGGGCAGCAGGATCCTGCTGAGCGGAACAGCAGAGAAACGGGAGCACTGCAGGATGCTCCGTCCGGAGTCAAAGCGGAGCAGAGAGCAAGGGAGGAGAGTGCCTGTCCCAGGAGACAACATAGGAGACAACCGCTGAACCTTTTACACTGGTTGTGTTCTGTGCAGCTCAACCAGCAGGGGTGCCTGCAGCTGCATGGAGGGAGCACCAATTTGCTAATTTCCCACACAGTGATATGATAACCACTTTGCGGTGCAGATGATTTATTTTTCTTAAGTGTTTATGCCGCCCCCTGTGTGTCATCAAAAAATGCACCCCAGGCAGCTGCCCGCTTCGTCTGCATCAAAAACCACGTCTGATTACAGCAGTGAGATCTGTTCAGCTCTGAGCCTCTGACGTGAGGTGCGACAGCGTGCACAACTGCCCGCCAGCCGCCGTGGTGTCGCAGATCTGATCAGCACAACATTTTACACTATTATCACTTTACCGGGGCGTTGCTGGGCCGGTATCATAGATTTATGTCGACGCTACCTGGCTATACCCGCCTGCTGTGCGTAAACAAATGACGTCATAGTGCGCACAGCCCAAGAGCTGTCCGCAGAGGAAAAAAACAAAATTGTCCACAGAGGAAAACACAAAAAAGCGACAAGTGTGTGTTGGTCCCAATATGGATATTCCAGATGATTTTCTCATGGATAGTAAGACAATGAACAGCACCCAAAGCAGTCAGCTTGATGAGGACGCACTGCCAAATTTGGAGAGCAGCGCGCGCCACCCGACATGACAAAAGTTAAAGTGAGCCAACTTTTTTTATGTACACGTTACGTGATGTGTATCTCAGTAAAGTGATAATAATGCAAATAACATACTTTTGGAGGGTGGTATGCATTTTCAAGAGGCCCGACGTCCATGCCCAGTCGCCCAAAATGACAGCTATTTGCCAGAGTTAGACGAGAGGATACCGCCCTCCAAAACCATGTTATTTTATTATTATTTATGTCGCCCATGGCGAGGAATATTATCTGTGCTGTAAGGACTATTATGGATATAACACCCTGTCCAGATCTGCCCGATCCATCTCGAGGTTCCATACGCTGAAATCATTTCGGATCCTGTTTATGCCTCCTTCAGATTATGTAAATTGAGGTCAGATGGCCTTCAGACCGCTGGTGGAAAGGTGTCCCATCTCATCTGCGCCCGGAGAGTTTTGAACATGTGCGTCACACTTGGGGTCGCCGGACAATTTGACCAACTGTGTAGATTTCTGCAGATGGCTGTTAGAATGTTTTGGAACTGAAATCCAACACTTTTCAGATGTGCGCCGATTCATAAGTCCGACGCCATTCTATGTGAATCCAGCTATGTGTGACAAAGGTATTATACCCTCTACATTTGACATAGAATTTAAGAAAGACAATAAGAAATTATCATTTATTCCATGTTATAGCTTGTTTGTGAACATCACGACCGTGTTTATATGTAGTTCTGTTTTGGAGGCAGGCAAATTTTATTATCACAGTTAATTTTCAGTTTAATATTAAAGGATTATTAACCAACCACAATGTCTGTACGGGGAAATATTAGACCGACGGGAATGAGTCATAATAAAATGCCATTTGCAAAAATATACAATAAACTTTTGTTACAGCTGGTTATACTGAAGTACTGGGTGGTAATTTTTATCCAAGGCCAAAATATGGCCATTGTGTATTGTGAAGACTTTGCATCTGCCCGTCCGTCTCTCTGAGCTCAGTATAAGTCCAGTCCTATTACTGTCAGGGCTTTCAAATTCACAGGGAACATTCTTGGGACACAGAATACTCATACGGCCGAGGGTATTTAAGCATTGCGTTATATATCTGTGCTACTGTGCCACTTTTATTTCTCAGTGGATTTTCTGACAGGCAAAAACAGACTGAAACTGTTTGGTATCATTCTACCATGAGAAGGACACTTAATGTTCATATTTACTTATGTTTGTATGGGAAAACATCAGCCATTAGATACACAAATACACCTTCAGGGACATCATATTCAGATATTTGTCTGAGCAAAACATTTCATCAAATAATCCATCAAATTGGTGTTAAGTTAATTTAATGACTGCAGTAAGGATATCTGTTATGGTTGAAGGACCAGTACTTTGATGACTCAGTGTGATGAGATATCTCATTATTGCATTATGCAAGATCAAACATTTGTTTTTATATTTAGGCTCCGGGGAGTGACACCACTTCCTGTGTCTGTGAGGTTCTTTTTTTTTTAAGTTGAACTCTGGATGCGGGAAGTGCACAACAGCCTGGAATTCCCAGATAACCGGTTTCCCAGACAGTATGACCCAGGCTGCACTTGGAAGATTTCCAAAAACCTTTCCAAGTCAGAGCTTCCTACTTTTTGCTTGTTGCTCCTCCACATCCATCTCTTCCTCAAATGAAAACTCATTCATCCGTATTTGTTGCTTTGGTCTCATAGGCAGTATCATACAAAGCCAAAATAGAAACTGGTGTGCAGTGCACTGTATCATTTATTAGATTCCATTTGGCTGAAGACAATATTCCGGCTGTGGATTCAGTCTGAATGGCAGCACATGCAGAGGACAGAGAATACAAGTTCTGGAAATTCCATGAGACTGAGCAAGTGGATTTCCCAGTGGATTCAAACCTAAATTACTGTCAAGTGTTGCATATCATATTGTCCTTGTCACTGACCCAATGTCATTTGAAGATTGAACAGCTGGTGACAGAGCAGCATGAATGATAAATTAATGTTTAGTCTGAAAATGAAGATATACTGACAACTACATGCTAGTGCACGTACAGACCCTGCACTGACTACAGCACTTACAATCAAAAATAAAAAAACAAAACAAAAACAAAACAAAAAAAAACAATGCAATCCATCTTCACTCATTTGTGTTGAAGTGAATTCTTCAGTGTTCAATCAATCAATCATTGTTTTGAATCAGTTGGTGACATATGGGGGCTCCATCAAGCACAGCTCCTTTCTTTTGATACAGACGTGGGAACAATGTTCCAAACAATTATTGAAAAATACTACTACTAGCCACTGCAGCACCGATGAAAGTTTTTGGTTTTATCTCCAGCCGCATGTAGCATGTATTATTTAATTCTGATTTTAGTTTCCCATTTTGCTGTATATGTCATCTAGTATTTTTCCATGTATTACATGTCATGTTTCTCCCTGTGGTTGGAGTATATACGAGGTCTGTCAATAAAGTATAGGTCCTTTTTATTTTTTTCAAAAACTATATGGATTTCATTCATATGTTTTTATGTCAGACATACTTGAACCCTCGCGCGCATGCGTGAGTTTTTCCATGCCTGTCGGTGACGTCATTCGCCTGTGAGCACTCCTTGTGGGAGGAGTCGTCCAGCCCCTCGTCAGAATTCCTTTGTCTGAGAAGTTGCTGAGAGACTGGCGCTTTGTTTGATCAAAATTTTTTCTAAACCTGTGAGACACATCGAAGTGGACATGGTTCAAAAAATTAAGCTGGTTTTCGGTGAAAATTTTAACGGCTGATGAGAGATTTTGAGGTGATACTGTCGCTTTAAGGACTTCCCACGGTGCGAGACGTCATGCAGCGCTCTCAGGCGCCGTCGTCAGCCTGTTTCAAGCTGAAAACCTCCACATTTCAGGCTCTATTGATCCAGGACGTCGTGAGAGAACAGAGAAGTTTCAGAAGAAGTCGGTTTCAGCATTTTATCGGGATATTCCACTGTTAAAGGAGATTTTTTTAATGAAAGACGTGCGGACGGATTGCAGCGTCGGCTCGCAGCCGCTGCAACGCTCCGCCACAGGAAAAACACCTCTGTTGCAAGCCTTAAGGACAAGTTGGAACATGTCCAGCTGTTAAACAATTTCTCATATACTCACTCCACTGAAAGCCATCAAAAGCCGCCTGGATTTTACAAATGGTTATCAACACGGAGGTGTTTTTCCTGTGCCGCCGCACCGCGCCGGCTGCGTCCCGACGCGCGGACCCGTCCGCACGTCTTTCATTAAAAAAATCTCCCTTACCAGTGGAATATCCAGATAAAATGCTGAAACCGACTTCTTCTGAAACTTCTCTGTTCTCTCACGATGTCCTGGATCAATAGAGCCTGAAATGTGGAGGTTTTCAGCTTGAAACAGGCTGACGACGGCGCCTGGGACCGCTGCGCGACATCTCGCACTGTGGGAAGTCCTTAAAGCGACAGTATCACCTCAAAATCTCTCATCAGCCGTTAAAATTTTCACCGAAAACCAGCTTAATTTCCGAACCATGTCCACTTCGATGTGTCTCACATGTTTAGAAAAAATTTTGATCAAACAAAGCGCCAGTCTCTCAGCAACTTCTCAGACAAAGGAATTCCGACGAGGGGCTGGACAACTCCTCCCACAAGGAGTGCTCACAGGCGAATGACGTCACCGACAGGCGTGGAAAAACTCACGCATGCGCACGAGGTTTCAAGCATGTCTGACGTAAAAACATATGAATGAAATCCATATAGTTTTTGAAAAAAATAAAAAGGACCTATACTTTATTGACAGCCCTCGTATACAACCCCTGGCAAAAATTATGGAATCACCGGCCTCAGAGGATGTTCATTCAGTTGTTTAATTTTGTAGAAAAAAAGCAGATCACAGACATGACACAAAACTAAAGTCATTTCAAATGGCAACTTTCTGGCTTTAAGAAACACTATAAGAAATCAAGAAAAAAGATTGTGGCAGTCAGTAACGGTTACTTTTTTAGACCAAGCAGAGGAAAAAATATGGAATCACTCAATTCTGAGGAAAAAATTATGGAATCACCCTGTAAATTTTCATCCCCCAAATTAACACCTGCATCAAGTCAGATCTGCTCATTGACATTGACCCTATGCCATGACATTGACCCTATGTGTCTTTTTGCAAGGAATGTTTTTGCAGTTTTTGCTCTATGGCAAGATGCATTATCATCTTGAAAAATGATTTCATCATCCCCAAACATCCTTTCAATTGTCCAAAATATCAACATAAACTTGTGCATTTATTGATGATGTAATGACAGCCATCTCCCCAGTGCCTTTACCTGACATGCAGCCCCATATCATCAATGACTGTGGAAATTTACATGTTCTCTTCAGGCAGTCATCTTTATAAATCTCATTGGAACGGCACCAAACAAAAGTTCCAGCATCATCACCTTGCCCAATGCAGATTCGAGATTCATCACTGAATATGACTTTCATCCAGTCATCCACAGTCCACAATTGCTTTTCCTTAGCCCATTGTAACCTTGTTTTTTTCTGTTTCGTTTAGCTTTTCTGTATGTAAATCCCATTTCCTTTAGGCGGTTTCTTACAGTTCTGTCACAGACGTTGACTCCAGTTTCCTCCCATTCGTTCCTCATTTGTTTTGTTGTACATTTTTCGATTTTTGAGACATATTACTTTAAGTTTTCTGTCTTGACGCTTTGATGTCTTCCTTGGTCTACCAGTATGTTTGCCTTTAACAACCTTCCCATGTTGTTTGTATTTGGTCCAGAGTTTAGACACAGCTGACTGTGAACAACCAACATCTTTTGCAACACTGCATGATGATTTACCCTCTTTTAAGAGTTTGATAATCCTCTCCTTTGTTTCAATTGACATCTCTCGTGTTGGTGCCATGATTCATGTCAGTCCACTTGGTGCAACAGCTCTCCAAGATGTGTTCACTCCTTTTTAGATGCAGAGTAATGAGCAGATCTGATATGATGCAGGTGTTAGTTTTGGGGATGAAAATTTACAGGGTGATTCCATAATTTTTTCCTCAGAATTGAGTGATTCCATATTTTTTTCCTCTGCTTGGTCTAAAAAAGTAACCGTTACTGACTGCCACAATCTTTTTTTCTTGATTTCTTATAGTGTTTCTTAAAGCCAGAAAGTTGCCATTTGAAATGACTTTAGTTTTGTGTCATGTCTGTGATCTGCTTTTTTTTCTACAAAATTAAACAACTGAATGAACATCCTCTGAGGCCGGTGATTCCATAATTTTTGCCAGGGGTTGTATATATATATATATATATATATATATATATATATATATATATATGCAGATAATAATATACATGCAGACAAATGCACTCACAGACAAGACTCATAGATTAAAAACAGAGAAATCAAAAAGGCTTTATCTAGCAATCTGGCACAAGGTTTGGTACACAGTGTAACTGTCAGCATGGCAGAGTTACAGGCAGACGTGATGCTGAGGCAAGGTCCAAAAACCAAGCACAGTTCAAGTGCACGGCATGGTGGAGTTAAGGGGCAGAGACAGAGTCAAACACAGGCAGTCAATCGAAGAAGGGTTAAACAAGGCTGTGATATAAGGCTGAAACGATGACATAAAGTATGACGAACTGGCAGAGAGGTGGAAAATGCAGAGAGCTTAAATAGGACAGGTGGTGATTAAGAGAATGAGACACAGGTGTGGGAGAACAATCAGGAAGGGGGTGTGGCAAACAGAAGGGACAAGACACACCCATACCAAACCTTGAACACCAGACAAGAGCATGCAGTAAGACAAACACAAAGTGAACAGGACCCAACTAAAAGATGAACCTACAACCACAGTGACCCAAATAAAATACCAAAACCAAAGATGAACAAAACCCAAGGCCTAATAAATAACAAATAAAATAAGGAAGACTCAACACAAAGGAACAAGGAATTAAACTAGGAAACAAATGTAAGAACTGAAAAGATATCAACAAGAAAATAAAGGCTAAGACAAAACTGGAACAGAACTCACATGTGGCAAAAGTATAATAGATAATAAAACTAATGATTTGATTGCATTGCTGAGTCATCATGGGTTTTCCCTTTTTTGTTTATTATTCAACCAGGGTTTTAGTTTTTGGAAATGCACCAAAATACAACTGAGTATAAAAATTTAAAAGTTAGTCATGGGTGAGCTTTTTTGATAAAACAAACAAACAAACAAACAAACAAACAAACAAACAAACAAAAACGATTCTCAATGTTTTGTAGCTCATCAGAATATGATACAGAGGCTTTTTGAGATCAAAGTTGCATCCAAAAATTACAGACCAGAAGAACTATAAACAGGAGTAACAGGATCATTAAGTAGCATTAGTTCAAGAAATGACAAAGAGATGAGTCATCAACAACTGTCACCCAGAGGTAATTTGTTTTTTTCATTTCATTTCATTTTCTGCTGCTTATTTGGGTAAAGGTTACAATGGCACTAGACCGAGCAGCTCAACCCACATTTCCTTATCCTCGGCCAAGTACTGCAACTCTTCCTGTGGGATCCAGAGGTGTTCCCAAGACAGCTGGGAAATATAATCTGTCCAGTGTGTCCTGGGTCTTCCCTATTGCTTCATACCAGTTGGACATACTTGGAAGACCTTCCTAGGGAGACGGCCAGAGAACATTCTTACCAGGTGCCTGAACCACCTCAGCTGGAAGAAGAAGAAGCAGCGGCTCTACTCTGAGTCCCTTCCAGATAGTTGAGCTTCTCAACCTGTCCAGGAGTGTAAACCCAGATACCCGATGGAGGAATACCATTTCTGTCACTTGTATCCATGATCTTACTCTTTTAATCATTACCCAAAGTTCATGCCCATATTCAAGGATAGGAGCATTAATTGACTGGAAATTTGAGGACCTTGCCTTTTGGCTCAGCTACTTCATCACCACAACAGTCTGGTACAGCATCCATAAAACATCAGATGCCGCCCCATCTGTCTATTGATCTCATGCTCCAGTTTACCCCCACTCATGAACAAGACCCCATGATACTTAAACTCCTCCACTTGGGGCAATAAGTATTCTCTGACTCAGAAGGGACTATACACTGTTTTCCTACAGAGGACCATGGTCTCAGATTTGAAGGTGCTGATTGTCATCCCATTCCTGCTAGGTGCACTTCGGAGGTCACTGCCTGATGACGCCAACAAAACCACATTATCCACAAAGAGCATATATGCAGCTCTGAGGTCACCGAAGTGGACACCCTCCAGTCCCTGACTGCACCTTGAAATCCCATCCATGAACATCACAAAAAAGATTTGTGACAAAGGACAGCCCTGGCGGAGTCCAACACCCACGGGAAACAGGTCTGATGTAATGCCAAGAATGTGGACACAGCTCCTACTGCAGTCATAACATGACCGAATTGCACAATTCAGCAAATCTGGTACCCCCTACTCCCGCAGCATCCCCCACAAGATACCTCGAGGGACCCAGTCATACACCTTTTCCAAGTCCACAAAACACATGAAGACTGGCTGGTCACACTCCCAAGATCCTTCTAATATCCTTGCAAGGGTAAAGGGCTGGTTCATGGTTCCATGACCAGGACGAAACCCGCATTGCTCCTCATGAATCTGAGGTTCAACTAATGGCCTACGTTTCCTCTCTAATAGCCTGGCATAGGGTTGTCCAGGGAGGCTGAGAAGTGTGATTGCTCTATAACTGGAACACACTCTCTGGCCCCCTTTTTGAAAAATGGGGAAAACCACCCCAGTTTGCCAATCCAGAGGTGCTGTCCCTGACTTCCATGCAACATTGTTTAAGCATGTCACCCATGACAGTCCAACAACATTCAGAGACTTCAGCAGGTCAGGTTGAATCTCGTCTGCCCCGGTGACTTGCCACCGAGGAGTTTTTGGCTACCTCTGTTGCTTCCACTAGGGTGATGGCACCAGATCTGCCTGAGTCTTCCATCCCTGCCTCCTCAATGGAGGGCATATCAGTAGGGTTGAGTAGATCCTCAATGATAATATCCTCAGTCCAGTTTAGCAGCTCTCGTCCCCTGCTGAACATAGCCTGGGCTAAGAACTGCCTCCCTGTCCTGACGCGCCTGCTTTGAGGCTGACCAAAAGACATATGGCTTCTCCAAACTCCTCCCATGCCCGAATTATTGGTTCAGACACCACTGAGGCTGCAGTCCTTCTGGCCTGGATTTATTTATTTACATTATAATGTTTATCTTGAATACCAAATAAATTAAATAAATTCATGAAAGTTGTTGTATATGACATGACTGTTGCTTGTGTCTTCTGTAATTAATGCAATTCAATCACAACATGATTTTATTTAAATGAAAATAGCCATACAATACGCAGGGGTGGTGGCCAACTGGTTAGTGCACTTGGTTTCGATGTAGGAGGTTCCCAGTTCAAATCCCACCCCTGCCACATTTCTCCATGCAATATGGAGTTGCGTCAGGAAGGGCATCTGGTGTAAAACCTGTGCCAATTCAACATGCAGATCCACCTTGGACTTGCTGTGGTGGCCCCAAGTACAAAACAAGGAAGCAGCTGAAGGCACTTGCTTTTTTTTTTTGCAATGTAATTTTGTATATCCTACATGCTCTTTAATATGCTGCCAGTTAATATAATAAATCAACTACGGATGAAAATTTATTGGCAACAGAAATTGTTACAGGTAAACAACCAATTATAGGCCAATAAACAATTTAACAAAAGCCAAAACTGCAATATGAACATTCTCATAGACTTTACTGTAAACTAAGCAAACAAACTTAACTGGTATACTTGAAGCTTAATTGAATTGTGGCAATTAGTAGCACCTAAATGAATTAAGTTCATTGAAATTAAGTTAATAAGTTAGATTAACATGTGTCATTCTAACTTAATTTAATAAAACACCTGTTTGTCTAACTTATTAACTTCATTTCAAAGAACTTCATTCATTTAGGTGTTACCAATTGACACAATTCAGTTACGTTGGGTGAAGTATTTTCTTTTTTTTTCAGTACAACAACCAAGTACAAAACTTTAATTGGCCTCCATCCACTCAGAGAATGATGAGAATTTAATGGTTCTTTTCTTTTAAATTTCCACAAACTTAAATGACCTCTAAAGGCGAGGACAGGCTAAAAAAATATCCATCAGCTTTTATGAAAATGAGATAATGAACATTAAATCCTGCTAACAAACTGATGTATCGTGAGGTTTAAACACCTTCTGGGTTGAAGTAATTAACTGCCATAGTTACATCAGTATGCTGCTTTATTTGTGCTCACAGGATTTCTTATCACCCTGTGAACACATTACAGAATACATTATATTGCTTCTCTTTCTACGAATAATATAATTACAAAGGGCAACTACAGGTTTCCAAAGAATAAGCTGCTGGAGGCTAATACGTTTGCACTCGCTAACACTGAGCAAACCGCACAAAAGCGAGAAATGCACCAGCAGGATGCTGGAAGACACACTCGTAATTGGGTACATCACCACAAAGCAGCCGAGGCAAAAGTTAGGAAATAATCAGCAACAGTACATCACTAATGTGCCTTTTGTTATTCTGCAATACAGCTACCTCGTCAGTGGATGCGGTGAACAGAACCAAAAAGCTAACGGGGTGACAGTAAATAAGACCGAAAGGTCACATCCAGTAAGTGTGACCAGGACAACAGTTTTCCTGTATTTATGTCATTACGTTGATTCAGTCAGAACATCTCAACATAGTTTTTATTAAACCCAGCGAACAGCGATGATGATGAATAAATACATGAATTAGAAGTGTACATGTCATGGTCTGCCTTCAAGTCCTACTACTTCATGGAACTACTTCAAGGACTGTTTCTCAAGAACTGTATGAACTCTGATTTTGAACCACTAAGTACTTTCCAAGTCGTTTCTAAAGTCAAGTCCTGCTGAATTGGAACTGTGTCACAAGACAAGCAGCACTTGACCTCTGACCTCTGAAGATAATTCATGAACTGTGAACAATTATTGAACAGCAAACCTTATTTCCTAAACAGAGAACATTACTTCCAGAACTGTGAAGATTTCTGTATTAAGCCTTCAGTGAACTGTGAATGGTTAAAGGCTTCCAGTGTTACGAGTGCAATCACTCACCATCTCTCTCCTCCGTTCATCTAGTTCCTGGTCTCAGCTATGTGCGTCCCACCTGGTCCCGGCTCTGATCATTTCAAGATCTCAGTTCGTTTTTCAAGACTGGCTCGGGAACCTGCAGCTCCCTATTTTCCATCGCCACGAGTGGGCTGACTCTCCACTGTGCAGGCACCCCCAGTGCAGCATTATTATTTCCTCATTGTTAATGAATATCTTTTCATTCACAACCAGCTCTGTTTCCTTGCTCCCAGCATTTGGGTCCATAGCCTGAACCGGTTCAGTCCCATCCGGCCCTCTAACCAGCTTTCAGCAGGCTCTCAATCTTCAAGGACAGTTCCTGGGAAAGATCCAGCAGGACATAGACTCCATGGGACCCCAGGTCCAGAACCTCTCAGCCCAGGTCGCACACTTAGACTCCACTGAAGCCCAGTTCCGGAGCCTCTCAGCCCAGAGTAATCACTTTGACACTCGCTTTTCCCAGTTAGAAGCCCAAGTTGTTCACTTAGACACTGGTATTACAAAGCTCGCTGACTTAGACTTAGACTTAGACTTAGACAACTTTATTCATCCCACCAGGGGCAATTAATTTCAGCAGCCTGCATACCGGCACATCACAAAAAAAACAAACAAACAAAAAAAAAATACTACATCCACATAAAACGTGCAACATACTACATCCACATACCCATACATCTACGCCTTACAAGGAATTTAAAAGACGGATAGCAGAAAGAATAAAAGATTTTAACAACCGATTCGTCCTGCAGACAGGTGAAACATAACGACGGCCCGAAGGCAACAAAGAAAATTCACCTGCCAGCACATGTCCGGGAGAAGACAAAATACAATTTGCCTTCCTCACTATTTGCTGTTCACAAAAACTAGCTAGGTCTCTGGTTTCCACTCCAATGATCTTTGAACATGTCTTTGTGATACTATGCAAGCTACTTTTATCTTTCAGTGCCAGGCTAGGAAACCAGCAGATGAAAGAAAAACATAAAAGACTTTCAATAAAAGACTGATAAAAACGACCCATAATAACAGAACTGACAGAGAAGGACTTCAATTTGCGAAGGAGGTACACTCTCTGTTGCCCTCGCTTCACAATGTCTGCCGTATTCACGTCGAATCTCAACTTCTCATCAAAAAAAGTGCCCAGATATTTATATGCAGGAACTTTTTCTACAGCTTTCCCATGAATAATGCTGTCTATAGCAAACCCTTTGTTACGTCTAAAATCAATTATAAGCTCCTTCGTTTTAGATACATTTAGCTCCAAGTGATTTGTATCGCACCATGAAACAAAATCAGCAAGGGCCTCCCCATGTCCTGACTCCTCTCCCTGAAGAAGGGACAGCAGAGCAGTATCATCAGAGAACTTAACTAAATAGCTGCGTTGCCTGACACTTCTGCATTCATCTGTATATAAGATGAAAAGCAAGGGGGAAAGAACACAGCCCTGTGGTGAGCCTGTGGACAAAACTAAGGAGTCTGAAACGCGTCCATTTACCAAAACTCTCTGTCTCCTATTCGTTAAAAAGTCTGCCAACCATTCGACCATCTGGTGAGGCAATTTAAAATCACACCTTAACCTCTTAATTAAAAGGCAAGGCTGCATCAAGTTAAAAGCTGAAGAGAAATCAGCAAATAAAAGCCGAGCATGAGCTCGAGGCTTTTCCAAATGTCTGTAAAGACAGTTGAGAATAAAAAGCTTAGCATCTTCTACTCCTTTACCCGCCTGATATGCAAATTGAAGTGGATCAATATTCCCTTTCATATTTGACATTATCATATTCTTCATAATTTTCTCAAAGACCTTCATACACAGTGATGTAAGTGCCACAGGTCTAAAGTCATTAAACTATTTAGGAAATGACTTTTTCGGGACAGGAATTATAAGTGATGATTTCCATAAATCTGGCACTTGGCCGCAACTAAGTGACCTCTGAAAGATATAGAGGAGGACACTACTGAGTTGCTCACCACAATACCTTAGTGTACGTCCACAAATTCCATCTGGACCACAAGACTTCCTTACATTAACCTTCTCCAGAAGTCTTTTCACACTATCCTCACTAATGATTATACCATCTTCGGTAGCAGAGGAAGTGGTCTCAAGGGGGAGTTTATCTGCAACTTCATAGTTCTCAAACCTAGAATAGAAACAGTTAAATGCATTCGGCAGATCCTCATCGCAGTTCCCCTCTACTTTAATTGGCGCTCTATTATTATCCTGTTGGACATTAGTAACTGAAGCCATAGATTTAATGCCTATCCAGGCTGCCCGCAGATCACCACTACTGTACATATGTTCTACCTTGTCTTTGTAAGCTCTTTTAGCTTTACGGATTTCGTTCCTAACCTCCTTGTTAATTTCTTTCTTTTCCGCATTATCTCCTATATAAAAAATGTTTTTCTTCTTATTTAAAACACTCTTTAAATTTTTGGTGACCCACAGTTTATTATTGGCATAGCTAATAATATTCTTCTGAGGAATGTTGATATCCACACAGAAGGATATATAAGAGGAAACAGTCTGTGTCAGTTCATTCAGATCAGAGCATGTATCATAGAAAACCTCCCACGCAGTCCATTCGAAGCAGGCCTTCAGTTTGTCGATGCAGTCTTCGGACCAACACCTCACAGTCTTTATAGTCCGCTCCCGACGTCTACAGACTGGCTTATAAGTCGGCAAAAGAAGAACACTATTATGGTATGAGGCTCCGAGAGGGGGCATACTGATGGACCTATAAGCTTTGGCTACTGAGCCATAGCACTGGTCAACAATAGAATTCCCCATAGTTGTTGAACAAGTAACATACTGCTCGTATGTCCTCAGTACTCTGTCTAATCGGCAGTGGTTAAAATCCCCCAAAATAAATTTAGGAGCATCAGGGGAAATTGCAGTTAGTTTGTTATTCACATCCTCGATCACCTGGCAAGCTGCCGTGACGTCAGCTCTCGGGTGAATATAAACCAGGAAAAAAAACAACTGAGGAAATTCCCTCGGCAGGTATAAGGGGCGAAGTGAGATACTCAAAAGCTCAATATCTGAGGTGCATATTTTCTCTCGCACCACAACAGTTTTACAGTATCTCTCATTAATATAAAAACAGACCCCACCTCCTTTAGACTTATTTGTAATGAAAGAAGAGCGGTCCAGACGAATGGGGAGTCCAAAGCCGGTTAAGTAGAAATCCTCATTCCTGTCTCATTCTCCCAACCATGTTTCAGTGAACGCGAGGAGGCAAGTCTCTCTAAACTCATGTTTCCACTTTGCGTAGATCTCGAGTTCATCCATCTTATTCCTGATAGAATGAACATTGGAAAGAAGGACTGTTGGGAGAGGTGGGAGCCGGCGTCTATTGTCAAGTCTAATTCTTCTCAGCCTGCGCTGAACGCCACCCCTCCTCCCCCTTCTTCTCTGGCGTTTAAGAACTCGTAGCCTCCTCTGGTTCAGCCCCCCTCCTCCCGTGCAGTCGGTTTCTCCCTCTGTGTCTGTTGCTGAGACTTTCGAACCATTGATTAGTTTATACAACCTTCCGGTTGTATAGATAACAGCCTTTTTGATGCAGTGTTCTCTTGTGTTTTCCCAAAAATCTTCGCAGTTCTTTTCCGACACCGGCCACATCGCTTATGTGACAAATCTGCTTGCCATCATTTCAGCCTCATCAGGGCTTTGAGCACATTTTTCCACCCTTTCTTTTGTTCTCTTTCTGCCCCAGCTCTGATTTATTAGTTGATTATTTTCATCATGGGTTATTCTCTGTTCTATTTTACTTTGCCACTTTTGTTTTTTTTTTTTTTGTTACTTTTATACTTCGACCATAGTTCAGTTCCATTCTAGTTTCGTTCTGTCAGTTGTGTTTTCATTTATTGTTCATTAGTTTCTCACTTGTTTATGTTGCTGTTCTCATTGTGTTATCAGTTATGCTTAAGTCTCAGGTTTTGTTTTCTGTTAATTATTAGTCTTTGTTTGTTTTGTCATCTGTTGGTATACTTCAGTCATAAGTCAGTTCCAGTCTTGTTTTGTTGTTTGTTTATTTTATTATTCTCTGATTAATTCTCATGTTCATTGTAGCATTATATTCTGTTTTAGCTTTCTTCTCAGTTTGTCCTCATTCCCTTTTGATTAGGTTCACTTTACATCCCTGCATCTACCATTATGTCTTCATCCCTCTTGCATCTCTGTTTGCGTTTTCACGTCATACCACTTCACCAGCCCTGTGCCCTCTTCTCACTCTTTGATTCAGTCTGTTTTGTCTTTTCATTCACTCATGCTCTTTGCACCTGCTCACACATCTTTGTGTATTACATCACTCCATTTTGTGCACTCCCCTCCTCACCATCTTGCCCATGTCTAATCTTTGTCCACTAGCTATGCCCCTTTCTAGATTGTTCCTCACATGCACCAAATTAACACCTGCCTTATTTAAACAGTTTACAGTCCTGATTTTTGCCTTGCCGTGTACTGAATTTTTTGCTCTGTTCTCCTCGACCATGCCTTTTGGTTCATCCCGGATGTCTGTGATTGCTCATGCCTCTGACCCCTGCTCAACCATGACTGCGTTTTTGCCTGATCCTGATTGTACCTCTGCTCTGCTGAATGACCACATGTGTATCAAACCAGAGCCTGGAATAAAGACAATGTGTTCTCTTACACCTAAGCCTAGTCTGGGAGTTTGCATTGCGGGTCCAGCCACTATGGTTGCCAGGCAGCTGCCCGCCCTGACATGCTGCGCGGTGACGCAGCAGATTCGGCCACCTCTCTTTGGAGCTGCGAGTCTCTCGTGTTAAACACATATTCCATGTTAAACACATATTCCGCATTCCCCCGCGTTCTTGTTTTTGACCACTCTATGAAAGCTCATTCCACGGCTCAGCGTCTTCTCTCTCTTCGTCAGGAGCATCGGAGTGCAGCTGAGTTTTCAATCAATTTCTGCATTCTCCTTGCAGAGGTGGGTTGGAACTCGGCAGCCCTCCAAAGCATTTTCATCATTGGTCTCTGCAATCCTATTAAAGACAAGTTAGTGGCTGCGACAAACCAGAGGACCTGGATAAATTCATTTTTTTGGTAATCTGTTTAGACTGACGCATGCGAGAGAGAAGAGTCACGGGTCTGATCAGACCGCCTCCACTCCTCCCGGTGAGTGACCAGCTCTGTTTGTCCCGCGCTCCACCGAGCTTTCCCACTCCGGCTCACCAGCTCCCCCTGCTGATGAACCTATGGAACTCAGCAGGGCCAGATTATCACTGAAAGAGAGAGAGTGGAGATTGGCTACCGGAGCGTACGTGTATTGTGGCACTCAGGGACATATCCGCCTTAACTGTCTAGTTCGGCCTATTATGATGGGCTCACTCATCACATCCGCGTTGCAAGTGAGATGTGCTAAATTCACAGTTGGGTCATCAGGGTGTATGTAAATCGCAGCCATGATTCTCTTCCAAGATTCCTCCATTTCCGCAGTGGTAGACACCGGGGCTGAGGGCAACTTTCTCAGCGAGAGAGTTGTTACCAAAGCCCAAATTCCAAATCTCTCCTTTGTCTGTCCCTCTTGCTGTGACTTTCTTGGAGGGAACTTCGCTTCCGTCAATTACCCACAAAACCGAACCAGTCACCCTGATTGTTTCTGGTAACCATTGTGACCAAATTAAATTTTTCGTCGTTCCCTCCACGTCTCCCTTAGCTCTTGGGCACCCCTGAGTAGTCAAGCACAGTTCCCAAATTGACTGGCCATCCAGGGCAGTTAACTATTGGAGTGAGGCTTGCCTCCATGGGTGCCTGCGTTCCGTAATTCCGCCCTGTGAGACCCCCCAAAGAATCGGTCACCTTATCTCTCTTTCACTGATTTTCACTCACTAACACAACGCTGACACCCATTTTTTCATTAACAGTCAAGTGACTTTGGAGCAGACCCCTGCGAAATTTTGTCTTCACCCTGTGGCAGGGTGGATGCAGCCCCCGGTGTACCTGGGTAACAGAGAAGACTTCAAAACAGTCCCTTCATAAACGCAGAAGAGGCGATGTGCATATGACCTCAAGATGTCATGGGGGCCTCATTGTATGTACTTACAGAGCACAGTTATACACGCCAGTGTCAAGGTGTGGCTGCATTGCATCACATCATGTCAGATCAAATCACATCACACACAAGTCAAGGGGCACGTTAGAGCTGAATCGCAATTGAATGGTCAATCAGATTAGCAGTAATGACATCACCATGGCCTGGTGTCATGACCATTAACATGTCTTGACCTATTATGATTTGTTGGGTGGGACCCAAAATGCAGATAGTAACCACATCAGAAATGTAATAAGTGATTTTATTTAGTGTAAATAAAGGAGGGAGATGAGGGGAAAACAGCTGACAGGAACAAAGCAAACACAGATATAATCCAACAATTTAGGAAGAACTGTGACCAACTTAAACAGGAACACATAACAAACAGACAAATAAGGTGCGGTGATGTGAACAGCTGTGAGGAACACCAATGTGCCACAGAGGTGTGTATGTCAGTCACTGCCACAGTGAGGTTGGAGAGAGAAACACTGATGGTGAGGAGGAGTATATGGAAAAAAAGAGGCGACAGAAAAAAAAATATATATAAGGCATGAAAGACTCCATTGAATTTTGGAGGTGATCAGATCTGGATCTGGATTCTGGCTCAGAATTGTTTAGGATTGATCTGTTATGGATTAGACCCAAAACCAGGATTGGACTCCAAAGCAGGGAGGTTGAATGGATAAAGTAAACCATATTTATTGTACAGGGATGATTACAAGGACAAATGCTGCATAAATGGTGTGTACTAAATGGGAGGTTTGCAGAGTGGAGACCCGGCCCGCGTTGCGGTGGAAACAGGAGGTCGCAGCCCAAGTACACCTGGTGTGCAGGTGGAGATCCAAGGTGAGGATCTGTGAGTGGTCCGTGGTCCAGGTGGCCCCCTGTGGAGCTGACGGAGAGTGGTGTCACTGCGGAGGACGAGAGACAGTATGAGGGCGGCTGCTCATAATCACTCAGACCCAAACTAGAACAGGTGACCATGCAGTGTGTCAAAAAGTGAGTAAAGAAATACTGCGACGGAAAGCAGACAGAAAGGCTCTACACAGAAATAGAGAGTCCAGATACCAGATCGTGAACACTGAGTTTCTGGTGCCGATGAGCTGTTGAACCAGGGTTTATATGGAGGCAGGTTGATTGCAGACAGGTGTGCTCAACAGCTCCACAAAGAATGCCACCTGGAAAGAGAGAGAGAGAGAGAGCAGGTACCAGGATGACACACAACATGATCTGGATCAATATGCAGGTTCTGCAGCACAAAGAGACATTACGATGCAAAACCAAGATCAGGAAGACCCTATTTTGTTTCAGCTTGTGAATTTTAAAATATCACATTGCAACATCTTGATCAGTCGGACCATCATTCTGAATCAGTGTGCAATTATTGCATTTTGTTGTGGACTCCAGATCCAGGTAAAGTCAGAGTCACGATGTGAATCACATATCTTTTACGAGGTCTATTAGAAAAGTATCCGACCTTATTATTTTTTTCAAAAACCATATGGATTTGAATCACGTGTGATTACATCAGACATGGTTGAACCCTCGTGGGCATGCAAGAGTTTTTTCACGCCTGTCGGTTACGTCATTCGCCTGTGAGCAGTCTTTGAGTGAGGAGTGGCCCACCCTCTTGTCTATTTTTTCATTGTTTAGGAATGGCTCAGAGACTGCTGCTTTGATTGATAAAAACTTTTTCAAAACTGTAAGGCACAACTGAGTGGACACCATTCAATAAATTCAGCTGGTTTTCGGTAAAAATTTTAACGCCTGATGAGAGATTTTGGTCTGGTAGTGTCGCCGTAAGGACGGCCCACGGCGTCTGACGGCGATCTGCGCTTCAAGGCGGCAGCGTCTCGCCGTTTCAAGTTGAAAACGTCCACATTTCAGGCTCTGTTAACCCAGTAAGTTGTCAGAGAACAGAGAACTTTCAGAAGAAGTCGGCATGAGGAGTTTATTCGGACATTCCATTGTTAACGGACATTTTGTAATGAAAGAACGTGCGGGCAGAGTCGCATGTCGGGCCGGACCCGATCGCGGGGGGTCGCAACAGGAAAAACACCTCTGTTGGAAACCTTAACGGGCAAGCTGGAACATGCCCAAGCTGTTAAACAATTTCTCAGTTACTCACTTGTTGAAAGCCATCAAAAGCCGCCTGAATTTTACAAATGGTTTTCAACACGGAGGTTTTTTTCCTGTCGCGGCGCACACAGATTCACCGAGTCGTCACGGAAACGACTCTGCGAATTTGTGCGCACGTCTTTCATTAAAAAATGTCCTTAAACAGTGGAATGTCCACATAAAGTCCTCATGCCGGCCTCTTCTGAATCTTCTCTGTTCTCTCACGACGTCCTGGGTGAATTAAGCCTTAAATTAGGATGTTTTCAGCTCGAAACAGGCTGATGACGGCGCCTGTGGGAAGTCCTTACAGCGACAGAAACACCCCATAATCTCTCATCAGCCGTTAAACTTTTCACAGAAAACCAGCTTAATTTCTCAAATAGTGTCCACTCGGATATTCCTCACAGGTCCAGAAAAAATTTTGATTAAAGCAACGCGCGCCGTCTCGAGCAGCGTGTGAAACAAAGGAATTAAGCCGAGAGGGCGGGACCACATCTCACTCAAGGCCTGCCCACAGGGAAATGACGTCACCGACACGCGTGAAAAAACTCACGCATGCGCACGAGGGTTCAAGCATGATTGGTGGAATCGCACGTCATTCAAATCCATATAGTTAAAAAAAAAAATAAAAGGGTCGGTTTATTGTCTAAGAGACCTCGTATTTTGAGTCCTCGTCAACCCGTGGGGATGTCATAAATCTCTGATTGCTCTTGTTCGGTCTTGTGACTTTGATGTGTCTCCGCGTCACACGACTCCAGAGGGTTAAGCTAGATTTGTAACTGTATCTATTTTATAAACTAGAAGCACTCGGAGAGCGCAAACCTCTGCCAAGGCCATAGGGTCACTGATGTCACATGGAATACCCTTTGGCAAAGAGACTTATTCCATGTCGTTTCATACATCTATCATCATGTTTCAGATTCAGTGGTTAAACCCTTAAATTATTATTTTATAAAGATAAACTGCATGAACTACACAAGTTTTTTTTTTATTTTCTAATAACAAGTTTATTCAGTGAGGAGAAACACATGCTAAATTATTGTTATGTCGTAACTTAATTTTTGTTCAGCCTTTGTGACCCATCTTCATGAAGTTAGATGCAAAAATGTTGAAATTGGCCCTATCCTGCAATGATAAAGAATCCTTGAAAAAATTACTGGATCCGGATCATGTTCCGGATCATTACCAAAATTTAATGACTTCTACGTTAGGCCAAGATACAAAATTTCATTGAAATCCGTTGAGGATTTTTTGAGTAATCCTGCTAACAAACAACCAACCAACAAACAAACAAACAGACGCGACTGAAAACATAACCTCCTTGGCGGATGTAAAAAAGATATTCTGGCTGCAGTCGATCATGAATAAGAACATATACTAGTGCTTTAGAATGTTTCCGACAGCAAATTCCTGAATATACGTATTGCAGTTAAGAGTCTCATTATGCCATTGACACACACACACACACACACACACACACACACACACACACACACACACACACACACACACACACACACACACACACACACACACACACACACACACACACACGCGCGACTGTGCAGGGTGATCAGTTTCTTTAATCAATACCAGCTGTCATCAGTTATTAATTAACACCTCTGGGTTTGACGAGCTCTCATTTGCCTCATATATTTCCACACTGCAAACTAAGATTAACCTTGTGGCTCACTGTTTGGGTTTTCTATTTATCTCTGCTGTGAGTAGCTCACACTCATCTTTATTTAACAAAAGTAAAATGCATGAGAGGCAGGTGTTGTGGGGGGTGTGTAGGAGTAGACAGGGATAAGATGAATAAAAGGTCATGGAAAATTTAATGCTGCTTAATCATCACAGATTCTCAAATTGCACTGAGAATCTAAAATAATTAAATATTCCCACTTATATTAAGTTGCAAGGTTGGCTGATCATGACTGTATTCATTTAAAAAAGTTAAATTCATCAATTGTGATTAAACGTGCACAGAATTGCATGATATGCTGTGGTTTTATGTTATTAACTTAACAACCCCCGCCTTCATATGTCTGAAGTCTCCTTACTGCTTTAACCACTGAGCTTTGTGCAGTGGATTGTGCAGCACCATAGTACCGCTGCTGTATATGGAGTATGGAGTTAACCAAATAAGACAGGTTTATTGTACAACACAATAAATAACCAATATAAAAAACTAAAAATATTTTTAATTTATTTATGCCATTTCAAGCAGAAAAAGTAATTCAGGCTTCTCAGTATAAAAAATTCTAAAATTATCTTCCTTAAACTCAAACTCAAAGCAAATCTCTACAACTTGATATAAATTAATTAAAAATATAAAAGCCAAGATGATGGGTTGCATAAGTAATGGGCACCTTTGGTATAATACCTGTAAATAATTAGTTTTATTGCCAATTTTCTTCAGACAAGTCAGGGATGGATACATGAACATTTCCAAGTCACTGAATATGTCTTGGACTTTATTTACATCAGTTATTAAGAAATACAAACAGTATGGCACTCTATGGTAAATCTGTGTGGAGTAGACAGTTCTCAAAAACTGAGTGTGCAAGAAGGAGAAGAGTGAGGAAAGCCACCAAGACACCCAGACAACCCTGAAGAAATTATAGGCTTCTGTGGCTGTGAATGGAGAAATTGTGCACAGTGCATGTTTTGCATCACCAGTTATACAGCTTCATGATGAAGTGGTATAGAGGATGGTTTCCTTTCACCAAAACATCACTCCACACAGAAAGGCCACAGGTGGGAATCAAACCCATGACCTTCTTGCTGTGAGGCAACAGTGCTAACCACTAAGCCACCATACTGCCCAACATTCACACACCTACGGTCAATTTCAAGTTTCCAATTCATCTAACCTGCATGTCTTTGGAAGTTGGAGGAAGCTGGAGGACCCAGAGGGAACTCACACAGCAAGATGGTCCTGGGTTCACTTCCAACCTGCTCCTTTCTGTTTAGAGTTTGCAGGTTCTCCCTGTGTTGTCTGCGGGTGCTCTTGCTTCCTCTTGCTTCCAAAAACATGTGGGTAAGGTGAATTAGTGACAAAGTTGACCGTGAGGGTATGAATGTGCTGGTCTGTATGTGCTGGCCCTGTGATAGACTGGTGGTCTGGGGTTTGGAGTTGGGTGCCTCTCCGAAATGTTTGGTCATCTATGGACCAAATGACAGCTATATGATCATCTGTTTTGGTTTCTCTCTCTTTGATTGGGATCACCACAGCAACTCCCATAAGGATTTGCATCTTGATTTGGCAAAATATTACACTGGCTGCCCTTTCTGACACAACACTAGATGTACATTGAGAATAGGTACAGGTTTTCTTCAACCGCAAACCATCACAAGTTCAGTGTTGTGGCCTGTAATTTATATACAGTGGGGAAGATAAGTATTTGATCCACTCTCAATTCTGCAAGTTTTCCCCACCTACAAAGGATGGAGAGGTCTGTAGTTTTTATCTTTGGTACACTTCAACTGTGAGAGACAGAATCTGTAAAGACACATCTGTCTTCTGTAATTACAAAGGTTTCTGTAGCAGACATTAAGTTCTGTTCTTCTATTGTATCAAATACTTATGCAATAAAATTAAGGAATAACCCTGTTGTGTCAGCTGCATTGAGTTAAATCCATCAATCAATCCAGTTAAATCCATTAAATCCACGCATGTCGGGATCGTTGTCGTTGCACTAGTTTCTGTCGGTCTCAGCTGACAGCGTCATTGTTGACACCTGCGCAGCAACGCGGTCAGGGGGCGGAGTAACACATCAGATGTGAAACGGATTTAATATTTTGCCACCGTCCATGCAATATTTTATGGTCTGAAATCTCACATGATTAACCAATCAGATTTGCGCAAAAAATGTAATTGGGTGCAATGCAAATTAATTATTTAAAAATCATACAATGTGATTTTCTGGACTCTTTTTTATTGTTCTGTCTCTCATAGTTGAAGTGTACCTATGATAAAAATTACAGACCTCTCCATTCTTTGTAGGTGGGAAAACTTGAAAAATCAACAGTGTATCAAATACTTATTTTCCCCACTGTATTACCTTGCTTCTTATAAGTACAAATGTAAGCCAAATATACCAATAGGGGAAATTGGGGCACAGTGAATCAGTAGCTATATCTGCAAAACTACATATATATTTGCAGCAGTTATGTCATATTTTCATCCCCCTTATAAATTAGTGTTTTGTTTTCAGATACATTAAGGGTAAAACTAAGCGGCAAGTGAAATCAGTTTTTTTTTCTCTCAAAAGTAAATTTTGTTGATGTCAGTATCTTTGTATTTATTTCTCACAACAGAGGAAAGGTGGTCCAAAAAATTTTTATTAGTTAGAAGACTACCCTGTCCAACTGATGAGCATGTGTTATGTCTTCTCCAGACTATCAGCTATTTGATAACATGACTCGTGTGTGTCACATGCACCCGGGGCACAGTGAATCCAAACTTTTAAAATTGATTTTAAACACCTGTAAATTACGCTTGGGGAGACATAAATAACACAGCCTTATAAACAATAACTTGCTGTGTTAAATCCACAGTAGAATGACCTAAACCTATGCATAATGTATTTATGCTGCCACAAAACAACATTTCTGATCCACTGTGCCCCGGCCTCCCCTAATTACATAGACTTTTCTGCATACAGTACTTGTTTGTATAAGCCAGATATACTTCGATTTTTCTGGACAGCACCAATACATTAATCAGAGGTAATGAAGCTTTCACTGCGACACTTGTTTTTAATCAGAAAGTTCCCTTCGGATAGTAACAGTTAACAAACTTCCCACATTGTCGGATGTGACTCTCAGAAGGTCCTCTGGTGTACAGCAGCAAGCCACAGAGTAAAGGGGAATTTAGTATTTCTACGGGAAGAATACATTGCATTTGTGATTGAGCCATTTGTCAAAAAAAGTGGTAAATTTTCAGGATAAAATATTACCCAGACATTATCTGGCTTGTGTCCACACTGGCCTCTGATTTCCCTCCTGAGGATGGAGGCTTTTTCAGTGAATGTTTCATGAAACCATTGTGGGTTTGTCTTTGTACACAAAAAATGAGTCAAGTGTGGGAATAAACAACATGAGGAAAAAACGTAATGCACAACAGTATTTTTTTTCGAGATTTACAACAGGAAAAAAAAAAACACACACAAATCTATTATTAATGTCACCAGAAATATGTTTCTATTTCCCACTAAATGAGATAAATTCAGTTTATAACCTAAAAGGAGAAAAGACCCAAATGAACTGGACACACTATTCATGGGGTTAACATGATCCTGGTACGTACAGTTTTCTTGACATACCGCTGACAGTCAAAGTGTATCTTTGTCATTTTACACTTACTGCAATCCACATGACACATGATCCATGATGCCAGATTTCTACTGTGCAGACATGGTCCTGGGTTTGGAAACTCCCTGACTGAGGACAAAAGGTCACACCAGTGTGGGGTTACTGCTCTCTCTCTCTCTCTCTCTCTCTCTCATATTCACCCTGGAGACTGCTGACAAAGAAACATGTGACATGAGAGACTAATGCTGTTGCCTTATCTTGGAGTTTTGTTGTAAATGTGAGTGTTTTATATATATGATTTTCCTGCATCACTCATGTCAATTCTTAGGGGGTATTCAATAATTACCTCTGCCAAGGACATTATAACATCATCAGCGTAATAACATCATTGGTGTTGATTTATTTGCTGGTCTGACTCTTAGCAGGATTACATCAAAATGTCTGCATGGATTTTGATGAAATTTTCACCACAGATACATATTAGGCCATGGGAGACTCCATTAAATTTTGGAAGTGATCTAGATCCGGATCCCAATTCTGGATCAAGATTTCACTTTATATAGGCTCTGAAGGATTACGACAAAACTACTTCACAGATTCTCCCCAAATTTGCACCACAGATACATATTAGGTCATGGAAGACTCCATTAAATTTTGGAGGTGATCTGGATCTGGATTCTGGTTCAAGATTTCGCTTTATATAGGCTTTGAAGGATTACATGAAAACTACTTCACAGATTCTCACCAAATTTGCCCCACAGATAGATATTAGGGCATAGAAGACTCTACTGAATTTTGGAGGTGATCTGGATCCAGATCCAGATTCTGGATCAAGATTTAGCTTTATATAGGCTTTGAACGATTATGTCAAAGCTGCTTCACCGATTCTCACCAAATTTACACCACAGATAGATATTAGGGCATGGAAAACTCCACAGAATTTTGGAGGTGATCTGGATCCAGATTGGCAGATGCTGGAAATCTCTGATTGCTCTTGTTCCTATGTGCAGTAGCAGTTTCAGAGGAAAAGTCATGCAGGACTGCTCCAGTGATGTTTTTGTCTGATGAACATTGAGGAAGTGAGGTACCATGAGTGGTAAAATGACACATGACAAAACTAGGAATTTGGCACAAAGAAACTATGACTATGGAAGTGATAACAGGAACCACTGATTTGTCCTATGAGATGATATTTAAATTTGGTAACAAAAAGTTGTTGGCTGCTGCTATATTTATGTATAAAATCCCATGCATATATAAATATTTAGTGGCTTAATGTGCATGTTTAGTGCATAATATTTCTCCATGTGCATGTTAGTGCATGTGAATCCAACCCATAGACTGTACATATAATGGACAAACTGTCCTTGTCATCACCCGTAGATTTTCTGTAGGGTGAGTATGAACCTCAAATGGCTCCAAATTTGTCAAGAGGAAAGCGTTGAATGAGGCAGACCTGGAAAAAGAAAAAGTTGCAGTTCCAAGAATGGCCACTTGAGGTTGTCTCCTGAAATGAACAGATTCTCATAGAAGTCCCTGTTAATATGTCCAGCTTTCAAATGGAAATAAGCATGTTTTCAGCCTGGACAAAAGCAACAGTTTTGGTCTCTATAGCTGGTTTCCATCTCTATGACAACTGTACAGGGGGTGATTTTTTTTTTTTAATAACTTCTTAGTTTGAGATGTTTTAAGCCATAAATTTATGCACAGTTAGGGGTGTGGTAGTTTTGAATGACAGCTAATGTGTGTTGTCACTGAACAAGGTCAGAGGTCCGGTTAGTTAGGCTGCTCGCTGTGGCTGTTGTGGAGGCCCATCTTTTCTGAGCATTTTATGACACATATCTGTAATAATATGGCTTGTTATGTGGTTAGGTCCTAACAGAAAATCTAAGGCATTTGAGCACCAATACTCCCATCAAATAAAATTATAGTATGATTTAATTTTGGATACTAATGGCATTAACACTTCTGTAGCATGATGATGACATTAGGTCCAGTTAATCCACAATTACTGAGAAAATAAGTGGGTCATAATTTTTATTCTAATCCAATTACATTTTTTCAACGAATATGATTGGTTAATCGTGTGAAATTTCAGACCGTATAATATCAGGGTAACGGTGGCAAAATATTTGACCATTTCACATTTGGATGTATTACTCTGCGTCCTGACCGGTGTTCTGATGAGATGTCATACCTGTCAAACGTGCAGTATTGTCGGGACGCGGAACTGATGATTTATACGACGAGACACACAATTCACCAGACTATCGGCCGTACGCTGCTAGCTGTTAGTGCTGTTAGCTGAGAGCGAGAGAAAGTTGCGTACCGACAACGCCACCACCACTGAAATGGGTGAATTTAAGTTACCATATGAAAGTATCAATGTGGATTCTGATACAGAATTACTGTTTCACATTTGATGGATTTGATTGATTTTCACGTTTGATGGCTTACTCTGCGCCCTGACCGCTGTTGGAGCGATGCTGCCTTGGCGGTAAGCCTCACCGACCAAAAGATTAATACGATGAGACACACAATTCACCAGAACATCAGCCGTGCGCTGCTAGCTGTTAGCGCTGTTAGCTGAGAGCGAGAGAAAGTCGCGTACCGACGACGCCACCACCACAGAAATGGGTGAATTTAAGATACCATACTAAAGTATCAATGTGAATTCTGATACAGAATTACCGTTTCACATTTGATGGATTTTCACGTTTGATGGATTACTCCAGCCCTGACTGCTGTTGGAGCGATGCTGCCTTGACGGTAAGCCTCACCGACCAAATTACCTACAGAAAAATAAACCGTACAAATGATGGAATTAGCTTAGAATAGGAATAACCCCCTTGTGTCTGATGATTTGTGGATGTTCATGCTGTTATATCAAATCAATTTTATTTATATAGCGCCAAATCACAACAAACAGTTGCCCCAAGGCGCTTTATATTGTAAGGCAAAAGCCATACAATAATTACAGAAAAACCCCAGCGGTCAAAACGACCCCCTGTGAGCAAGCACTTGGCGACAGTGGGAAGGAAAAACTCCCTTTTACAGGAAGAAACCTCCAGCAGAACCAGGCTCAGGGAGGGGCAGTCTTCTGCTGGGACTGGTTGGGGCTGAGGGGAGAGAATCAGGAAAAAGACATGCTGTGGAGAGAGCAGAGATCAATCACTAATGATTAAATGCAGAGTGGTGCATACAGAGCAAAAAGAGAAAGAAACACTCAGTGCATCATGGGAACCCCCCCAGCAGTCTAAGTCTATAGCAGCATAACTAAGGGATGGTTCAGGGTCACCTGATCCAGCCCTAACTATAAGCTTTAGCAAAAAGGAAAGTTTTAAGCCTAATCTTAAAAGTAGAGAGGGTGTCTGTCTCCCTGATCTGAATTGGGAGCTGATTCCACAGGAGAGGAGCCTGAAAGCTGAAGGCTCTGCCTCCCATTCTACTCTTACAAACCCTAGGAACTACAAATAAGCCTGCAGTCTGAGAGCGAAGCGCTCTATTGGGGTGATATGGTACTATGAGGTCCCTAAGATAAGATGGGACCTGATTATTCAAAACCTTACAAGTAAGAAGAAGAATTTTAAATTCTTAAATTCTTCTTATATGGTTGCAAATAGCCGTAAAACTCCTTTTTACCGGCTCCGCTTACTCCGTTGCTAGATATGACACAGTCCTCTCAGAGCTGTAATTGGTTGTCTCAAAAAGGGAAAGAAAAATCCCCCAAATGTGCTCCACGCTCCTAGTTATGAATAGACAATAAACTCAACTAATCATATAACCTGGACTGTACTAGGAAATATGCGATCGCAAAAATAATTTAAGGTCATGATGATGAAACTCAGCACAATTAAATTCATTTTTACACAGCTTCAAAATGTTTGAACGTACTTCATTCACACGTTGGTTGATATATTGATTAGCTTATTGTTAGGTTTATGTTCCATGTTGGTAATTTTACTACTTAATGTATTTGATATTAATATTGGACGCAGAATCAGCTGTCAGCAATTTTCCAATTTTCATATTTAAGCTTCATAGATCCAAAGGATCCAAAAGACCTTGGATAGAATTTTGCCAAACATTGTACGTGACAACAAAATACTTTATTATCACAATCAACATTTTTATTAAAAAAAATATCACTCAACACAACTTAAAACAAAATCTCCTGAGGTAGAGGGCTGACAAACCACAATACAAGGGTGCACTGCTCCGTGTTGTGTGACACAGCAAAGCACTGCTCTTACAGACAGAGAGTAGACTTTGATGAATCTGCGTGTGCAGCAGTCAGTGCCTGCGGGGGAGAGAAAAAAGTATCGATCTTTTTACACGAGGATTGTTCAATATCAATACCAGCATTGGTATCGATATTATCGATATTAGGATTGATCTGCCCACCTCTACTATTCATATTTGTACCATGTATTCTTACACATCTCAAGATGATGTGTAGCAAATATGGTGAAGAGTTTAACTTTTGTTACACCCCTGAACAATATGAACGACATGTTAAATTTTGGACTTGTTACCATTTTCAGGCTTTGTGGAAGGCAGAACACACTTGATAGACCATAACTCACTCACTCTACAGAAAATGTTAGCCCAAGGTGAGTCATTTCACAGCTGTGAATTTAATAGCAAATTAGTTATTATTGTCTGAAGTTGGTATAAAACATTTTCGCAAAATGTGAATAAACACTAAAAATTCCTAGGGCTGTAACTTTAAAACTTTTCAAGATACAGACCTAATATTTGGCATTTCACTGTGACTTTGCAACAGGAATGACATATCAAATGATCTAAACAGGGCTGAGATCTGGGAGCCTTTGGGTGATTTCAGATGGAATGACCCATTTGATACCATTGATTGGCCCCCAGGCTCACCTCACCTAAATCCAGTTAAACACCTCTAGGATATTATGTCTCTGCCCATCCAATGCCACTAGGTTGCACCTCAGTGTCCAGGAGCTAAGTGATGCCCTGGTCCAGATCTGGGAGGAGATCCCCCAGAACGCCATCTGTTGTCTCATGAGGAGCGTACCCTGATGTTGTCACGCATGTATACAAGTATGTTGGGGCCATACAAGCTACTCAGCACCATAATCAGTTGCAATCATCGATTTATATTTAATCCATTAGATGGCGGATGCAGTCTGTGAGCTGTTGCCAGCAGCCGCCATCTTGCTTAGTGTTATTATGCGTCGTCAGGCATTAGATTAAATAAAAATAGATTATTTGCTGACTTAAACTTGGGTTAAAGTGATCTAAAAATGCTATTTTGTGCAGCGTTTGGGTATAGTGACAAGCTGTACAATCGTTTGTCAAAGGATTGTACAGCTGGTTAAATAAAGGTTAAGTAAATAAAAAATAAATAATAATAAATTGTAGAGTGAGCTTTCATAAGTGTCTATTATATGTAATATTAATGATGAGGGGAAATGACTAAAATATGCTGAATAAAGGTTAGAAAATGATTTATTTTTTGTGTCGACCTGTATTCTGTAAAGTAGTGACTTCAGTTTGACTGTCTGAACACTTTGTCGTGATACATATCTCAGAAGTCTCACTTTCATAAGTCTCAATTTATCACCTTTTAATTAGCCTCAGGTTTCTTCTTCACATCAGGTTTTCCATCCTGATTTATTCTGTAACAGCCAATGCATAGAATGGAAATGCTTTTTCTCTCAATTTGGTGGGTCACATGACAGTCGGTTTGACATTGTATATTCTACTAACATAAGAATAAACACGAATGAGAGTAATTTCTCTATGACATGTTCCATATTTCAGTGCAGTGTTTTCAGATTTCTTTCAACTTCATCCAGAAATTATTGAATAAACTTACTTTCACCCTGGCTGGTGTGACGGTTTCATTTTATTTATATTATTTGATATTTTCGTGGAGAAGCGCTGCGTAAAAGTGGTGCTGCAGGTGAGTAAAAGCAGTGTTTAATATTAATATCTTTAATATGATGCAACCGTGTGAAGCTCTTACTTTCACACCTGATTATATCCCATCTTTAACTTCGTAATGAAATTAATTAAGGATCAGGCTAGTATCTGGTGTTGTAGCAGACATAGTGTGTTTGACAAACTGATGGTATTTGCTATCTGGACTGGGACGGACAAATTCATTCAAGTCTGTTATATAAATAGTCTGATCCTCTTCTGCATTTGTTTTGACAAATAGTGTCTGTACAAACATGGGCCTGGGTTTGAATAAATGTCACAAAACAGTAATAGCAAGAAAAATACAGCTTTATGGTGAAACTCTCTTGAAAACACTGATCATGTCCACTGATTTCTGTTTATTTCTGGTTGTTAAACGCTAACAAAGATGGTGGCGCTCTGGGAACAGCCAGCGAATGAGCAGATCGCCGTGGTCCACCATCTAGTGAGTAAATAGAAATCAATGGTTGCAATGAAATTTTGACAAAATGGACAAGCCTGCTGCCTTATTTTTGTAGGTTGAGAGTTTTCATTTCCATCCAACAATCATTTTGTTCCTAACACATTACCCAGTCCGTATCAGGAATAATATCACCGTTTCCCCCCATTGAGATCTGATGTGTTTTCAGTGTGTATATGATCCACCCATCCTTCTATGCTTTTTTGTAACACTCAAGCATGACTGCAAAAACTGATTTATTTATTTATACTTACAGTCTATAATACATTTATATTATAGACTATATTGTACAGCCTATAATATATTTAAAGACATGCAGGTTAGGTGAACTGGAAACTTTATAATTGCATAGGTCTCCCTTGGAAAAGAGGTCTTGATCTCAGTGGGACTAACCTGGTTTAATAAAGGTTAAATTAAAATAACTGAAAATGTCTCCATCCTAAATTTATGCCATGTGTCTCCCTTTCAGCCTTAAACACTGTACTTCTTAAAAATTATTTCAGTTTACTACAGGTATAACTAAATTTCCGTATTTGTTTTGTTGTAATTCATGTTGCATTTGGTGATGCATATTTTCAATAGGTGCAAACCTGACCAGCAGATGGCAGCAGAGTCACATCTCTGTTATGTCAATTTCATTAAGTTTTTTTTTTTTTTTTTCCTCTTGGCCAATTTTGCAGCACCATCTTTCATCAGCACACCACTCTTAATTTTTAATTCACCCAAATGTTGGACTAAGACTTTCAAGGTTCCCAGTGAGATGAAAACTGACTTGTGAAGAAAATGAGTGTAAGGTCTAATATGTCCTTCAACACTTTTCTGGGAGGGCTGCAGCTTTCAGTCAAAACACAGCACTGCTTTGAACCTCATGAAAAAGACATTAAACCATTAAAATCAATGCCTCCGAGGCAGGCAGCATGCTTTGTGTTGTAAAAATAGGGTGCTGAAAAATGCTTGCCTGCAAGGCGACTGAATGTCCCTTAAACACTGAGTCAAAATTAGTTTAATGCACAAACACTGATGCAGTGTGGGAGATGAATAGAAGAAATGCAGCAAAGGGATATATATATATATATATATATATATATATATATATATATATATATATATATATATATATATATATATATATATATATATATATATATATATATATATATATATATATATATATATATATATTTGTCTTCTGGATCAATTTTCTTACCCTGTAGAAATCAGTGATATTTGTGTTGCTGCCTTTGTCTTGAATCTCCCCTGGAGGGTCACATTATCTTCCATTTTCACTGCGAAGAATAGAGAAAATGTTCATCACGACTTCATGTGTTATTCACTGCAGATATGCAGATGTAAGTGCATCCTGTGGTGTGTGTGTCTATGTGTGTGTGTGTGTGTGTGTGTGTGTGTGTGTGTGTGTGTGTGTGTGTGTGTGTGTGTGTGTGTGTGTGTGTGTGTGTTCAAACTGAAAATGAATCTAAATCAGGTTAAGATTCATGGAATGGCAAGATAAGTCCAGTCTGGGTGCATGTGCTGGTGTTGCACATCACATCATCCACAACACCACCGAACTGGGTCTTGGATGACAACCACCCAGACATTCAACCGATACCCAACTCTCAATAGTAACATGTATCAGTGGTATCCAGGTGAAGTGTGGGTGTACCCTTGGCTTTCTTCAGCCACTGGGTTCCTCAGCACCCAGGCATCTATGTGCTGGTAGCATAGACTGATGTCATCCATGGGTTTTCTATTCACGGTTTTAGAGTATTCCAGAATCCTTTATGTGCTGGGGAGGGAGGCTCAGCTTAATGCTAACTTTAACATTCAAAATGCCATAGACACACTAACACGTTAACATAAGTCCCATTTTTAAGTTGTAAAATACATCTATCAACTGTTTCAGAAGACCACAACAGGTCGGCTTAACATAAAAAAGGTAAATATTACTCACAGACATATGCTCTTTAGGGTTTTAGCAGGGAAAAATTAAGATAAAGCAAAATAAAACAAAGAACTAAGGAAGCAGCAGATCGAAGCTCGAAGCACTGCTTCAGTGGTTCAAGGTTCAAAGCAAAGCCGTGCTACAGAAATGGTTGATTATACAGACCCGCTGCGGGGCCTGTAATCAATGTAGAAAAATTATAATTTTCCTGACAAACACCCCAGAAAACAACGGCCACTCTGAAGAACTGATAAGGGAATCGTTAAGCAAAAAGGCTATTGATGTAGATGGGTTGAAACATTTCTTAAGGATACCCAAAAAGAACCAGTTCCTGACATGCAACCCTAACAACAACACACTTTTTTTTTTTTTTTTTTTTAGAAAACTCATATTAAAGACTCATGATTATCTTAGTTAAACACCTAAATACATATATTGGTTGAACTCAACTCCATAATGATGCAATGTTGCAAACAAGTTGCTTGTTGCTTGTCCACTCCACCACCCGCAAATGCTTGTTTACACTGACAACAAAATCTCAGCCTCCCCAGCAAGACCTGGGGCCTGTACTACGAAGCGGGGTTACTGGCTTATCAGGGTAACTTCGGGAGTAAGTTGATGACGTGTGGAGTAACTTCCCGGTTAACCCGTACTACGAAAGGTGGATAGGTTTTGATTGAGGTATGCTGCCAATGGCAATTTATGCTGTGCCAAACCTGCTCCGAGCAGGTTATGTCCTCGGTTAGCTTGAGGTTTTCGCTTAACCACTCCATTTATAAGTACCGTCCATCCACCTTCAGTCACTCCGAAGACAATGCCGGCCTACCTGGATGACCCGTTTGATATTGGGGCACAAATTGTGAGGGGCTCTCTTCACAGGGTGAGGGTTTTTAAAGACCGCCAGAATCTGCTGACATACCCGGACGATATTCTCTATGAAAGATATAGATTCTCAGCCGAGGGAATTCGTTATCTTTGTCAGCTGATCGGGCCAGAAGTCTGTAACATCACCCATCATACACTGTAAAAAAAGACTGTTGTTTTTACAGGAAAACACTGGCAGCTGTGGTTACCAGGGAATTCCTGTAAAAAATACAGCAGTTAAATGTACAAAAAAAGAGAGCTCTTGTTTGTAGATTCAACAGTTCTTTTAATGTGAGCCAGCCGTGGTTCATTCACTGTAAATTCATATACATATTATGTCTGTAATGTTATCTACTGTGCTGCTGTATGTTTTACAGGAATTCCCTGGTAACCACAGCTGCCAGCATTTTCCTGTACAAAAAAGTCATTTTTTACAGTGTAGCAATGCCCCGACCATCGAGCAGATAATGTGCCTTGTGCCTATTCTGCCAGTGGACAATTTATGTATTCCATCGGTGATGCTGAACATCTGAGCAAGAATACTGTATGTCGTATGATTCACAAGGTAGTACTTGCTCTATCTAAACTGTTGGATGCATTTGTGGTTTTCCCTGGCCATTTATCCGCAATGCAAATCAAAGAAGGGTTTTATGCAATCGCGGGTAATTACTAATATCAAAATAGGTCTAATGCATGTCCATTAATTAGGCGAAGTGGAGCTTATCAAGCTATGAATATAAACCTACCGTTTTGAAGGATGTTTTTATATTTCATCTTCACCTGCTGCCAGGTGCGTTTGGCACTGCTATTGCATCTGAAATATTGACAGGATTAGGAATAGCAATCATACAGTCAAGGTAGCCTATTTAGGAAACATTAAATTAACCTAACATTTATTAGTAGGCCTATGCCCACATCTGAATCGTGTTGCATCTGGGCGTAATTAATGAAAGAAGGTCATTTTTTTTACACATATTAGACATTCCACAGGTTAATCATCTGTAACAGATTTGGGGAACAATTGAATTGCACGTACGCATTTATCCGATCAGCAATACGTTGCCAACAAGCCTGTCTTGATTTATTGGCAGACGATGTATTCGATTTCCCCCTTAACATTAATTTAAATTCCTCATAGCTCCGCATAATAATCGTGCATTCTTCTTCGGTAAAGTAAGGTGACCGCGCCATCATTGAAAAATGGTGACGTGTGCTGCAACCTGCCCCTTTTATGTGAACGCGCACAAACTCCAAATAGGTTAACACAGGTTCAACAAATTAACATCTTATTCAGCGTCGTAGTACCGATTAACACCACTTGAGAAAACCAGGTTTTGTCAACCCCGGTTTAAGAGGTTGACCCTGGGTTACATCTGAGTAAGTTAACCCCGCTTCATAGTACAGGCCCCATAACAGGTCGGTTTAACATAAAAAAGGTAAATATTACTCACAGACATATGCTCTTTAGGGTTTTAGCAGGGAAAAATTAAGATAAAGCAAAATAAAACAAAGAACTAAGGAAGCAGCAGATTGAAGCTCGAAGCACTGCTTCAATGGTTCAAGGTTCAAAGCAAAGCCATGCTACAGAAATGGTTGATTATACAGACCCGCTGCAAGGTCTGTAATCGTGTAGAAAAATGATCATTTTCCTGACAAACACCCAAGAAAACAATGGCCACTCTGAAGAACTGATAAGGGAATCGTTAAGCAAAAAGGCTATTGATGTAGATGGGTTGAATCATTTCTTAAGGATACCCAAAAAGAACCAGTTCCCGACATGCAACCCTAACAACAACACACTTTTTTTTTAGAAAACTCATATTAAAGACTCACGATTATCTTAGTTAAACACCTAAATCCATATTTTGGTTGAACTCAACTCCATAACGATGCAATGTTGCAAACAAGTTGCTTGTTGCTTGTCCACTCCACCACCCGCAAATGCTTCTTTACACTGACAACGAAATCTCAGCCTCCCCAGCAAGACCTGGAAGAGCCGAGATGAAGCCCAAAAATTGCTACTCTGGGTGTTGTCAGCAGGGCGTACTCTGCCTACATTACGACTATCCCATATTTGCATAAAGAGGTGGCGTATGGCTGACACTCTGCATGACCTCGGCAGGACAAGTGAGGCCTGAACAAGCCACCTTCATGTTACCGACAAGCTAAGGTAACAGGCTAAACCTCAGTTCTGGTGTTTATTAAGTCATTTTTCAGGGGGCTAAGCAGTGATGATCATAATGGTTTGCTTTAAAAATTATTACCTGCTTATATCCACAATAATCATAGAGATGTGATAGGGTGTACGCCCCCTCATCCCGATTCATGCTTCTTAGACCTTGCTTGCGGATCTCGATGGCCTCTCTGATCCAGCGGTGGTATTAGCAAAAGGACTCAACTACGCAATAACACCGGACACAATACCATACAAGGATTTCATTTTAGCCACGGAATTAGCTTGTCAATCCATACACGACCAGGGAAAGAAATCAGCATTACGCAATGAGGTAGCAGGCATTCTCAAAACCGTACATTTACCACCCAGTAACATCACCAAGGAAGAAAGGAGAGCCATACATACACTAGGTAAACAGGACGACATCATTATACTACCAGCAGACAAAGGTCGCACCACAGTAGTTACGGATAGGGACAGTTACAACAACAAAATGGACATCCTGCTTAAGGACCACAACACATACCACACACTGCAAAAAGACCCAACAGAACAACTAAAAAGGACTCTTAAATCATTACTCAAACCCATGTTAGCTGAAAACAAAATAACTCAGGACTCATACAACCACCTGGTGCCCACAGCCATCATCACCCCCCGGATATATGGCATGCCTAAAATGCACAAGCCTGACACACCACTCCACCCCATTGTCAATAGCATAGGATCCGTCACTTATAACCTTTCCAAATCTCGGGATGAGGGGGCCTACACCCTATCACATACATGGGATGCCGTCCTGGAGAAGACGTCAGACAGTAAGGGGTGTAAGTTCCCCCTGCTGTCTGGCCAAACCAAGAAGTAGCAGCCTACAAGACACGTCACTTACCCATCTTGTGACGCTTCTGAGGAAGGCTACAGGAAGTAGCCAAAACATGTAAAGCAGGTAAAACAATCTTCCCTGTCTGACTAAAAGAAGTGTTTAAATAGTTAACGTAAGAAGACAGTATGAAATTTCACAAACGCAAACAGAACAATCTGGAGCGCAATGCCCTCAAGACAAGACGGTTGTTGCCTTCAGAAAGAACCCAGTTCCGGCCAACCCCATCAACCTGTGCCACTCCCCAGTTGCCATTGTGATGTCCTTCCGTTACCTGGGGATCACCATCGCCCAGGACCTCAAGCGGGAGCTGAAGATCAACTCTCTCATCAAGAGAGCACAACAGAGGATATTCTTTCTGTGGCAGCTAAGGAAATTCAACCTGCCAAAAACAATGATGGTGAACTTCTACACTGTCATCATTGAGTCCATCATCTCTTCCTCCATCACCGTCTAGTACGCTGCTGCCACTGCTGAGGACAGGAGCAGACTGAAGTGGATCATCCAGGCAGCAGAAAAGGTGATCAACTGCAATCTGCCATCCCTGCAGGACCTGTACACCTCCAGGGCAAGGAATGTTATGGCCGATCCCTCTCACCCAGGACACAAACTTTTGTCACCCTCCCCTCTGACAGACGGCTGAGGTTCATCAGGACCAAAACCTCAAGACACAAAAACAGCTTCTTTCCATCTGCAGCTAGACTTATAAATAGGGTTGGGTATCAGGAACCAGTTCTTTTCGAGAATTGTTAAGAAATTATTCAATCAACTGACATCAATAGCCTGTTTGCTTGAATCCCTTATTGGTCCTTCAGAGCGGCCGTTGTTTTTGAGGGTGTTTGGTGGGAAAATGATCATTTCTCAATGTTGCTTGCAGACTGTGCTTCTGCAGCACAGCTCTGCTTTGAGGCTTGAAGCAATGAAGCAGTGCTCTGATCTGCTGCTTCCTTCGTTCTTTGCTTCCCTGCTTTTCAGATGTGGCGAATCCACTTCTTAACCACTCTCAAAGCCATTAAAATATGTCAATCATGAGTCATGTTTGTGCTGATTAAAGCCACTAACTGGGACTCTTGTCTTGTTGTGAGAAAGAAACGAGAATCATCCTCTGTTCCATTCGCACAGCTCCAAACGCTGCGCAGCTCTCTGCTGAGTCATATTAGAAAGTTAGAGTCTGGTTGGAATTAATAACTTCAAAGTGAATCGCCGTTTAAATAAAATGACACCTCTTTCCAAACCTTGTAATACAAAGAATAAACTGCAATCGATCAAAACATTTTTTCCTCCCAAAATGAGACTTCCTGCGCTGACGTGCAGCAGCCGAGTTCTGCTCAATCGTATGGAGTGACATTCATGCCAAAATGTCTGAAAGGAAATGCTTTTGACAAAAACTACAGATTTTGTTTATTTCTATTTATGTCCAGATATCAAGGATACAGTGTAGTGATACAGTAAAGTATTAAAGTAAATAAATATTTCATATTTATTTACTAAAGTATATTTATTTATTAAAGTAAATACATTTTTCATATTTATTTACTTTAAGACTCAATAGAATGTTGTTGACATAGAAAACCTGTAAAGCTTATTTTTAGTAGACAGAAAATTCACAAGAGGTCTCGATAAGGACTTGGACTGATAAGCGGAATCGATAATGGCATTGATATTGATAAAATCTTATCAATACTCATCCCTACTTAGAAATAATGCTAGAGACCCCATTTACCCTGCCATCCCCCCAACTCTCAGAAAGTACAGATTGATCATCCCTGCACAGCCCCATTCCAGTGTTATATTTATTTGACAGTGAATATAGTTTTGCCTATTTGTCTATTTGATTCCTTTACTTCTTACAGAAGTATTTTTCTTTTTCTTTTTATTGTTGTTTATGCACCAATGACACCAGATCAAATTTCTTGTATGTGAGAACTTACTTGGCAATAAATTTGATTCTGATTTAACATGGACCTTTATGGCAATGTGCTCGGTTTTGGAGCCAGTCTCATGTGGTTAGTCAAGGAAATTAATTTTTTTTCTTCTTCCAGGTGTGTCTCATTTGAAGCTTACAGTTTGGCTGGTAGCCTTTGCCATCTCTCCATTCCCATTTCATTTCCAAGGGGGCAGTACCACTGGACGTAAACAAAACTGTCTCTGGACACTATTCAATGGACATAGGGTGAGGAAAATAAGTATTTGAACACCCTGCGGTTTTGCAAGTTCTCCCACTTAGAAATCATGGAGGGATCTGAAATTTTCATCTTAGGTGCATGTCCACTGTGAGAGACATAATCTAAAAAAAAAAAAAAAAAAATCCGGAAATCACAATGTATGTTTTTTTTTAATAATTTATTTGTATGTTACTGCTGCAAATAAGTATTTGAACACCTACCAACCAGCAAGAATTCTGGCTCACACAGACCTGTTAATTTTTCTTTAAGAAGTCCTCTTATTCTGCACTCTTGTATTAATTGCACCTGTTTAAACTTGTTACCTGTATAAAAGACACCTGTTCACACACTCAGTCAATCACACTCCAACCTGTCCATCATAGCCAAGACCAAAGAGCTGTCTAAGGACACCAGGGACAAAACTGTAGACCTGCACAAGGCTGGGATGGACTACAGGACAACAGGCAAGCAGCTTGGTAGAAGACAACAACTGTTGTGATTATTTATTAGAAAGTGGAACAAACACAAGATGACTGTCAGTCTCCCTCAGTCTGGGATTCCATGCAAGATCTCACTTTGTGGGGTAAGGATGATTCTGAGAAAGCTCAGAACTACACAGGAGGACCTGGTCAATGACCTGAAGAGAGCTGGGACCACAGTCACAAAGATTACATTAGTAACACATGATGCTGTCATGTTTAAAATCCTGCAGGGCAGCAAGGTGCCCCTGCTCAAGCCAGCACATGTCCAGGCCCATTTGAAGTTCACCAGTAACCATCTGGATGATCCAGAGGAGGCATGGGAGAAGGTCATGTGGTCTGATGAGACCAGAATAGAGCTTTTTTGAATCAACTCCACTTACCATGTTTAGAGGATGAGATGTTTAGAGGCTCATTGCGCGGCACACTACAAGAGAAGGAGGAAGATGGCGCCTGTGTGTTTGGCATGCCATCAGCCCTGTCGCTCGTCGAGTTTTTTGCTATTTGTTGCTGTGTTTTTGCTCTGTGTGTTCTGCCGGGACACTTCAGCCTTGCTTGTGTATGGTCGCCAGTCTCTCTTGGACATTAATGCTCTTTATGAGCCGCTGCTGTCGTCTGGGTCCGGGCTTGGAGGGCCCCGCCCTGCTCTGCCACCTGTGCTCGCGGACGTCCCGCTCCACCTGCTCCGTTTTCCGTGTGTTCCTCTCCGGAGGAGGCGCTTTAGAAGGCGCGGAAAGTGGAGCGGTCTGTTGGTGAAACTTAAGTTTTACCTGGCAGCCTTCACTAGAGGGTCTGATCCTCACCGCCTCTGTGATGGACAATATTTTTGGGCGAGGGAGCGTGCGCTGCGCACGAGAGGCTGCTGGATTCGTCCTGTTCCTGAACTGATGACCGGACCAGCTCCGCTAAAGCTGTGCCCGTTTGTGCCGCAGCTTCCCGCTGCTGCCTCTCTCCGGGCTGCGGAGTTTTTACGCCGGTGCTGTCGTCTGCGGGCTCTCAGACGTGGCGTTTCACCTGAGCTCCTCTGGCCCTTGAAACACGCTGCGTCACTGGCTGCTGAGGAGCAGAACTTCCGCATGACCTCATTAAAACCTGCTGATCCCACCGAGATCCTTAGTTTGGGTCTCATTAACATCAAATCATTGTCTCTGAAGTCATTGCTGGTGAATGACTTAATTGTGGATCATCGTCTGGATATGCTTGGATTATGTGAAACCTGGATTAAATCCACAGCTGTCCTTCCTCTGAATGAGGCCTGCCCACCGAAGTACACTTTTAGTAACGTTTCACGTGATATGAAGAAAGGTGGGGGTGTTGGTTTTATTTATAAATCCAGGTTTACTTTAGTAACTGTTGGGGGTCAGAAATATAATTCATTCAAGCATCTGATTCTCCGTTATGCCCATGATGCTAAGTACTGTCAGGGTCATAAAACTGGAAATCAGCTATGTTATATTGACACTGTCTACAGGCCTCCTGGCCCATATTCTGATTTTTTAGATGAATTTGGCACGTTCATCTCTAGTCTTTCAACTAGTGTAGACAACATTTTGATTATTGGTGACTTTAACATTCATATAAATAAGCTCTCTGATCCCCTCGGTAAATCATTTATGGAAATCATGGATGCATTAGGATTTCAGCAGTTCATTCATGGTTCAACGCATATCAGTGGTAATACTCTGGATTTGGTTCTTGCACATGGCCTTGCTGTCACACATATCGACATCCTGCCTCTTGCATCAGCGGTCTCTGACCACTCGCTTATTAGGTTTACAATTACGCTGCCGCGTTTAGTGGAGCACCAACCTTGCCTATCATTGCGGCGACAAATTAAACCTTCAACTTTGACTGAACTCGAAGCAAGACTACCTGAAATCCTAACTTCAAGCTTGATGAAATTTCAGTCAGTAGACAGTCTTGCAGATAGCCTGAATTTAGTGCTAAAAACCACACTTGATAAGATTGCGCCTTCTCTATTAAAGCCACGCCTTCCCAAAGCACAGACACCCTGGTTCAATAGTTATTTGCGTGACCTTAGGAAGAAGGCTAGAGGGTTGGAATGGAAATGGCGTAGTTCCAAACTAGAGGTGTTTCACCTTGCGTGGCGTGAAGCTATTTTAGATTATAAGCATGCTTTATTGGCTATGAAGCAGGCGTATTATTCTGAATTGATCAACAAAAACAAGCATAACTCAAAGTTCTTGTTTGATACGGTGGCATTTCTTATTCATTGACAGCCACCTGTTGGTCATTCTCCTTTTTCAGCACAGGACTTTCTGGACTATTTCAAAAAGAAAATAGAAGATAGTAGGTTGAGCACATCTCAGCATACTTTGGTTGAATCATTGTATCCAGCTACTGAGCTGGGGACTACTACTGAGGTGCTACCTAGATTCACGGAATTTAACAGTATCTCACAAGGTGTGCTGACGAAACTCGTGATGTCTACTAGAAGCTCAACTTGTTTATTTGATCCTATACCAACAAAATTGTTTAAGGATCTTTGGCCCATTCTTGGGCCGACTGTGCTGGAAATTGTTAACCTTTCTTTAAACTCTGGATCTGTTCCAAATTGTTTTAAATCTGCAGTGGTTAAACCACTACTCAAGAAATCTAATCTTGATCCTGGTGAATTGAAAAATTATAGGCCGATATCAAATCTATCATTCTGCTCTAAAATTCTGGAAAAAGGTGGTTTCACGGCAGCTTGTGGACTATCTTACTGAGAATGACCTTTTTGAGCCACTGCAGTCTGCTTTTAGAAGACATCACTCCACAGAAACAGCACTTATTAAAGTAGTTATTGATCTTCTGTGAGCAATGGACTCGGATACTACTACAGCATTGGTGTTGTTGGATCTCAGTGCTGCGTTTGACACAGTTGATCATCATATTCTACTTGATAGGCTAGAAAACTGTTTCGGGATTACTGGAACTGCTCTTGTGTGGCTGACATCTTATCTGTCTGGTTGTTCCCATTGTGTTTTGTGCAATGACACTACCTCTGACTTTAAGGGCATGAAGTTCGGGGTTCCGCAGGGATCCGTTCTGGGTCCCTTGCTTTTTTCCCTGTATATGGCACCCCTTGGGAACATTTTGCGGCGTTTCGGGGTTGCTTTTCATGTTATGCTGATGATACTCAGTTGTATATGCCGATAGCTGCTGGAAATCCTGTCCGCATAAAATCTTTACAGGACTGTCTTGCAGCAGTGAGAAGTTGGATGTCTAGCAACTTTCTACTTTTGAACTCTGATAAGACTGAAATGATGGTTCTTGGCCCAGCAAGACACCGGCACCAATTTGATCAGCTGGCGCTTAGCCTAGGTTCATGTGTTATACATCATACTGACAAAGTGAGGAACCTTGGGGTAATCTTTGATCCTACGTTGTCCTTTGACCTCCACATTAGGAACATTACGAGGACTGCTTTCTTTCATCTGAGAAATATAGCAAAGATTCGCCCCATCCTGTCTATGGCTGATGCTGAGACTCTGATTCACGCATTTGTCTCTTCTAGATTGGATTATTGTAATGCTTTATTTTCTGGTCTGCTGCAGTCTAGCATTCGAGGACTTCAGTTGGTGCAGAATGCTGCTGCCAGAATTTTGACACAAAGTAGAAGGTTTGACCACATTACTCCCATTCTGGCATCCCTTCATTGGCTACCGGTTTCTGCCAGATTGGATTTTAAAGTTTTATTGTTGGTTTATAAAATTGTTCATGGACTGGTGCCTTCCTACTTGGCGGACTTGGTTAAGCCCTACGTACCTGCAAGGCCTTTGCATTCGCAGGGCGCAGGGCTTCTGTGTGTTCCGAGGATGAACAAAAAGTCTGTGGGGTATAGAGCCTTCTACCGTGGTCCAGCTCTTTGGAATGATCTACCTGCTGTTATTCGACAGTCTGACACGGTGGAGATTTTTAAATCAAGACTGAAGACCCACTTTTTTAGACTGTCTTATCATTAATTTTTTTATCTGTTTGTGTTTGCTTTGTAATTTTTGTTTTATTCTACTGTGTTTTATCTTTTAACTGTGCTTTTCTTGCTTTTAATTTTGAATTTAAATTAATTTGTGTTGTTGTGAATTATGTGAAGCGCCTTGGTGCAACTTTGTCGTGATTTGGCGCTATATAAATTAATAAATTAAATAAATTAAATTAGAACAACCCCAAGAAAACCATCCCAACCATGAAGCATGGGGGTGGAAACATCATACTCTGGGGGTGTTCTTCTGCAAAGGGGACAGGACGACTGCACCGTATTGAAGGGAGGATGGATGGGGTCATGTATTGTGAGATTTTGGCAGACAACCTCCTTCCCTCAGTAAGAGCATTGAACATGGGTCATGGCTGGGTCTTCCAGCATGACAATGACCCCAAACACATAGCCAGGGCAACTAAGGAGGCACTCTGTAAGAAGCATTTCAGGGTCCTGGAGTGGCCTGGCAGGTCTCCAGACCTGAACTCAATAGAAAATCTTTGGAGGGAGCTGAAACTCCAAATCTGAAAGATCTAGAGAAGATCTGTATGGAGGAGTGGACCAAAATGCCTGCTGCAGTGTGTGCAAACCTGGTGAAAAACTACAGGAAACGTCTGACCTCTGTAATTGCAAACAAAGGCTACTGTACAAAATATTAACATTGATTTTCACAGGTGTTGAAATACTTATTTGCAGCATTAACATACAAATAAATTATTAAAAAATCATACATTGTGATTTCCGGATTTTTTCTTTTAGATTATGTCTCTCACAGTGGACATGCACCTAAGATGAAAATTTCAGACCCCTCCATGATTTCTAAGTGGGAGAAATTGCAAAACCGCAGGGTGTTCAAATACTTATTTTCCTCACTGTACATCCAATCAGACATCATGTGATGTAGACTGAGCAACAACTAGACAAGTGTCAACTGTGCAGTTGGGAGTCAAACACTTTGTTTCAAAGGAAGGCTTTTAGAGCTGTTCTTCTTTTAAAAACTTGAGGTTGTCCAAAACAGAACTGAGAGCCATTTCAAATAATTGCTTCATATCAGTGACAGCCACACAGTTGCTCAATGAATTATCGCAGAAAGCAATAAATGGTTGCAATTGGATCGGCCTGTTTTTGACAGACACCAAATGGCTGTGAATGGGAGATGGACCAGACAGACCCTTTCACAAAGCAAATTTATTTGTCAAGTAAATTATGGGTCTGGTTTACAGGCTACCCGCATTGTGAGTGAATGTCAGCTTCGACATTGTGGCCATATGATGTGTTTCTCTTGGCCATGATCCAACACACAGGTGCCTCAGTGCTGAGGACTCCAGCAGCTGGAGAAGACCAACGGGAAGCTCATGTTTCACCTGGATGGATAGATAGACAGACAGACAGACACATGCTCCCAGGCTTGATTTGATTTCCAGTTTGGCGATACAATTTCAGCATAATCTAGTAGACCCCCATGCACAAATCTTCCCACACCAGGTTTGCACTGGTGTTACAGCAGATTTACTCCACAGTTCCACTGCAACTGTTGTGTGGGCCGCTGAAGAGGAGGTACTGCTGGCCCACCACCACCAGATGGCGCCCTGCTTGGAGTGCGGGCTTCAAGCACGAGAGGGCGTCGGAACTACTGGGAGTGACAGCTGTCACACATCATCAACACCAGCTGTCACTCATCAACCGCATCCTCCATAAAAGCCGGACTGCAACTCCACCTCCCCGCCGAGAAATCAGCTACCATTCAGGTAACTTCTCTGCTGCATCCTAAACAAACAAAAGTCTGATCTCATTTACAGCCATTTTCCTGCGACGTGTCCTTGTCTGCTGCATTGGCATTTGGTGTGGACTGCGACGGCTTCGCCTCACACCCCAACCAGATAAGTGGTTTTCCAGGAGCTGTACGAGTGTGTTACTGGAGGTGGAGGTTTTCCCTCCTGGAGGAATTAAGCACTGAAAGATTGCTGGGTGTGTATTCACACACCCACCATTAACTGTTTCTGTTTCTGCCAGCAGTACCAGGTCTGACTGCTGAAGACAGTGGCCACCTGGGGTGCAGGGCTTGGCGGCTCCGGTGTTCTTCAGATCCGTTGGCGGTGGAAGCTGTGTGGGATCCGGCTCTTCTCTTGCCAGACGTCTTCTATCTTCGAGCCTGCCCACACGTCACCTTGTGTATGATTGACGATCCACATTCTCTGTCATTGTCTGTATTTCGTTGTGCGATTCACATTAAATTGTTACTTTTTGGCTTATCCTTTGTCCGTTCACTAACGCCCCCTGTTGTGGGTCCGTGTCATGACACCTTCCCAACAGCAACATGGGAGCTCATTTTATACAGTAGCAGTATAATTTATGTGTACATTACGGTATTTTCTGGAGTATAAGCCATGTTTTTTCTTCTGTTCTTAAGTAGTTTGGGAGGTCCTGTGACTTATACTACAGTGCAACTTATATAACAAACAATGTGATAAAAAAATAATAATAATAATAAAAAATAATAATAATAACTAGCTTTCCCAGGAATAAAAGCACTACACTGAAAAAGAGAATGTTTGAACCAACTTAAAAAAGTGTTACAATTTGTAAAAACCTGAATGAATTAAGTTGCTTGAACTTAAGTTTGTAAGTTAGAGTTGATTTAACTTTCAAACTTAAGTTCAAACAACTTAATTCATTCAAGTTTTTACGAATTGTAACACTTTTTAAGTTGGTTCAAACATTCTCTTTTTTCAGTGTATCCAAAATGAACTTGAATAGAAAAAGATTAAATGTCAATAATAAAAGTACACTACAACAATGCACAGCAATCCCAAATTAAATTTCTGATAAAAATCTAATAAATTCACATTGTTATTTTAGTGTTTCCAAGTCTGTGAATAATTCTACTGTTCACTTCTCCATGGAGAAGTGAACAGTAGCCCACAGCAACATGCATCGGTGTACATCTGACAATTTCTTGTCAAAACTGAGTCAAATAGCATCCAATGCACATTTATTCATCTGTCTTGCTTATTTTTAAACTTAAAAGTCCTTATGTTAAGTAACAGCACAGGCTGTGGTGTGCCCATGTGCTACACTGAGTTTCTGTCCATTGCTAACCTTGCTGACAAGCAAATGTCCTGTTCAAAAGTGAGTTCCACATACAGAAAAGGGTGAAATTTATACTCTGGTGTGACATAGACCTGGAACACACTGCACAGTGTTATCACATCAGGCATGTCCACCACGCACAAGCTGAATTCATGGTGCATCACTGCTCAGTCTGTCTACATTATGTGGCTTTTAAAAATGATTTTTTTTTTTTTGTACACAGTGTGCATTCAGATTGGACGTTATTGTATGTACTGGTGTGAGCATGCGGTGATTTGTTTTTTAACTGGCATGTGCCGACATCAGGTACCTAAAAGCACCTCGTGTGGAATCTTGTAATGGCGCGGTCCCACTGCATACGATGATTCCTGAACGAAGGGAAAAAGTAAAAAAGCCACAAATCGTTGAGAAAAAAAGGTGAATGAATAAGCTTTTGCCTTTTCCCATCACCTGTGAATCAAGAGTGTAAAAGGAATGAAAGAGGAACAAAACGAAACCAAAGCTAACGATCTCAATGTTTTAAATAAAATGTGCCTGGAGCCACTGCTGTAGCAGTGTTTGTCTGCATCCTGCTCTGCGTTCCAGGACTCGGCGCTGGGACTGAGCTCTGTAGTGCCTGAGTCCTGCAGAAGCTGGAAAGAGAAGCACGTGATCCGACCCATTGTGGAGATCTGTGTGCATGTCGGTGGATCCACCTACTCTGCTAGCTAATCCAGAACAAAAGAGGGATCATCTCCTTCATCATCAGAATCCTCACTGTCTGGTTCAGACTGACAACATGATATGTGCTCCGTCCTGCTCCAATTAAAAAAAAAAAAAAAAAAACTGAAGCGTTTGCTCAACATTTATAAGACGCCTCATTTAAAAAAAAAAAAAAAAACACCACCACACTAACCACAGACGCTAAATACTCCACCAAAATAATACACACTCCAAACACTCAAATCTCTCAAATACTGAAACTCTAATTGCTGTCTGTACATCCAAAATGTGCGCATACTCAGCCAGCCATTGCGATCACACTGGGCTTTCTGTTTTCATATGTCACACCTCTGTGGATCAAAGCTGTTCACACGCGAATGTCCACTGCTGCTGGAACCTTTTCCACACTTGATGCTCAAAGTCACGCTTCTGTAAACTGCTGCCTGGTTTGCACAAACCGAGGCACAGTTCACTCTGAGAGATCACCACGGAAAACATGAAATATTATTACACAGTGTCGCCCTCAGCTCCACAGCAATGAGCCTGATCTCGCTCCTGCAAAGCCCCCCTGCTGCAAACAAATACCCAGCCATCAATGATCACCTCCTCAAAACTTTTGAACTGTCAGACTGAAAGAGCCAGCAGGCTCTTCTCTCTGCATGGGCTGGAGGACAGCAAGCCCTGTTCATGGACAGAATGCTGCAGCTCCTGAGATGACATCGGCTGGACTTTTTGTGCAGCAACTCCCTCCTCAGGTACGTGTAGCTCTGGCCAACACCATGATCACGGACTGCCGTGTACTGGTGGAGGAGGCCGACAAATTCTTCCTGGCCGGCCAGCACCACGGCATGACAGCAGCCGCACTCACCACATCACACGCAGTGGCAGAAGCCCCACACCACACACCAGCACCACCGTGGAGGAGCTGCATCTCTCCTCCACAACAGCACTCACAAACTGTATGAAAACATTCAGCTGGTCGAACGAAGTCGAACTAAAAGGTAATTGTAACCCGGTTTATATTTATACCCGCTTCACGTTAAGCGAACTACATTTCCCACGAGCCTTTGCGACCCTACCCGGAAGTCCGGTGCGCTCTAGCCATGGGGAATACTGGAACGCTGAGAAGCTACAGGTATGCATTTATTTCAAGCCTAACATTTAACATTAATGCTTCGAACGCAGATCCTAAATGTTGTGCTCCTCAACTCGTAGGTGTGGAACTGCTACCGTCACCCTTTTGATGTTTATTATAAATGGGATCGGTGAGTGTTGTTTCCACTTATGCTATTATGCTTATGAGCATGTTGTTTTAAAACAAGTATAGAGTTTCTGATGTATCACTTGTTATTGTGTAACATACAAATGCTCTGTTACAAATTTTGTACCGCTATTATGTGTTTTGTTGTGGTGCAGTTAGCCGGTTTAGCCGCTACTGTTATGTCATTAATCGATCCCTTATACATGCATGTTTTTACCAGGCCAGGTATCACTGAGGGTGTGTAGCTGTCAGAAATAGCCAGTCTGCATGGGGCCTGTGTGTGCGCCCTCCACTGTGAGACCACTGGAACTAAGCGTGCGGTAGAAGGTCTTGTGGCCATTTCTTCTCCTTCTTTGTTGCGCTGTTGCACGTTCCCACCACCTCCAGTGCGCTGGACTACGGTGGGCCTTTGGGTCCCGATTCATTTTAGTGTTGAGGAGAACACTTTCCCCAACATGGACTTTTTAGTAGTGGATTCTCAAGGGCAGAGTTTCGGAGTGTATTGCTCATTTCCTCATAAACTTTGAATCTGAACTTTAGACCTGAGGTCATTTATTTTGAAGTGCACTATTCTGTAAATATTGTAGATGTAAACATCCTGTTGTAAATATCCCCGACCACTAAAATATATTTGGGTTGCACCGCACACTGTTGTGTTTATTTGGGCACTGTTTTATTATTTTCCTCCTGAGAGATGAACCAATATATAATTGCACTTGCATATGAACATAATCACATACACTTTATTTAAATCTAAAGCCTTGCAAGTGTTACATAAAGTGACGAGCCAGTGCCCAGGAGTAAAATATAAAGTCGTGCCCCAAATTACAGCATGCAAAAAAATAAAATGGAAGTGTTTGAAGACTTGGGTATTAAATTACCAAATACAGTACTGGTTGAGGGCACAACTCAGTTGACCAATGATGAGGAAGTGATTGACTTTCTCAGGCGCTATGGGAAAATTATTTGTACAGAAACAATAGATGATTCTGATTCAGACTATTACCAAACAACTGTAGTAGAATTTGAATCAGGCGCTGCGGTTGCTGCGCTAAAACCTGTGTTGCCTTACACTTATGTATCGAGTGAAAGTACTGGTACATATTTTATTTCTCATTTATCTAGTCTTTATTCCAAGCATGTTGGAAAAGATGAAACTGAAAGATATCTGGCAGACATACAGAAGATGGCCAAAGTTACAGGCCTAGATTTTGCAGAAATTATGTCAGTGATGATGAATCAGATTGGTCATTCCCTTTCAGAATGTTTCTGTGTAGGCTCTCAGTTGTCCAGGTGGTTTCCATAGTAGAGAAGCTTGAATCTTCGACTGGACTGGGTTGCTTCACGCGAGGACGTTTCGCTTCAAATCGTAGAAGCTTCCTCAGCTAAAATTCTTGCTCTGGTGGTCTGACTTCTGTCTTGACTCTTGTAGAGAAGAATAATCAAGAAGTCACAAAAGCTGGAGTTTTAAACCTAACCAGACCCCTCCTACCGAGAGGCAGACTGCTATAGGCTAGTGACTAAACAATAGCTCTAATTAGCACCTATTGTGCTCTAGTTAGCACCCTCCTAATGACAGGACAGCTGTCCCTCTCCTGATGTCTCCCTTGACGACTCTGCTGATGATGTGAATGACTCATTACCATGAACAAAAGACTGAAACTGCTTTGATCTGAGTACCCCATTGTAAACAGGGGATAAAGCGTGTCTCAGACCTCCTCCCCGGTTAAGGCTGGGTTTCAAACGTTTCACAAAGAATGCCTCCTTGACCCCTCTCTCAAACCATTTCTTCTCTCTGGCTAATATTTTAACTTCCTTGTCCTCAAATGTGTGGTTAGTGTGTTTAAGGTGAAGATGAACTGCAGACTGAGGTCCACTGGCGCCCTCTCTGCGGTGCTGGTATAGCTTCTTGTGTAAAGGTTGCTTAGTCTCACCTATGTAGTGTTCGTTACAGTTTTCCTGACATCTGATAGAATACACTACATTGCTCTGTTTGTAACTAGGGATCCTGTCCTTAGGGTGAACTAATTTCTGTCTCAAGGTGTTAACCGGTTTAAAGTAAACTGGGATTTTGTGCTGTCTGAAGCTCCTCTGTAGTTTTTTCCCCTACTCCTGCTACATAAGGGAGAGACACTCCTCTTCTTCATGTCTCCGTCTCCTGTGTATCTGGTCTCTTTGTTCTCTGGGACTTCTGCACTTTGTCCAGGGACCATCGTGGGTACCCACATACTGTGAGGACTTTCCGGACAAATTGTTGTTCTTTAGCCCTTCCATCTGCAGTTGTGGGCACCTGTAGGGCTCTCTGTTGAAGTGTCCTGATTACCCCGAGCTTGTGTTCAAGGGGGTGGTTTGAACCAAAGAGCAGATATTGGTCAGTGTGAGTTGGTTTTCTGTAAACCCCTGTCTGGAGCTGCCTGTTCTCTCCAATCGTAACATCACAGTCCAAGAAGGCTAAATGGTTGTTTCTGGCATCCTCACGTGTGAACTTGATATTGGCATCCACTGAGTTGATGTGTTCTGTAAAGTCCTCAACTTCCTGTTGCTTGATTTTAACCCATGTGTCATCAACATATCTGAACCAGTGACTGGGAGAGATGCCCGTGAAAGATGTCAAGGCTGTCTTCTCCACTCGCTCCATGTACAGATTGGCCACAGTGGGGGATACCGGAGACCCCATCGCACAACCATGAATCTGCCTGTAGTAATTCCCCCTAAACAGGAAATACGTGGTGTTAAGACAGATCTCCAAGAGTTGGCAGATGTGGTCTGGTGTGAGTTTGGTCCTTTCAAGTAGAGACACATCCTCCAGCAGTCTCTGCCTCACAGCTGAGACGGCCTCAGCGGTGGGGATGCAGGTGAACAACGAAGTCACATCAAATGACACGATTGTTTCATCTGCCTCCAACTGCAGGTCCTTGATCTTGTTCACAAAATCTTGTGTGTTCTCCACATGGTGTTCTGAGTTACCCACTAGAGGAGCCAAAATCCACTTGAGGTGCTTGGCCAAATTGTACGTGATGGAATCTGTGCTACATACAATAGGCCTAAGTGGCACATCCTGTTTGTGGATTTTGGGCAGTCCATAGATGCACGGAGTGGCGTCCCCAGGGTACAGTCTGTAGTATGTCTGCCTGTTGATGAGTCCCTCTTTCTCCAGGTTTTGGAGGTAGCTAATGATTTTCTTCTTATAGCCACTCGTGGGGTCTCTCTTCAGACGTTCGTATGTATTGGAGTCACTGAGCAAGTTGTTGATCTTGGCCTTGTAGTCCGATGTGTTCAGGACCACCGTGCATCTGCCTTTATCAGCTGGCAGGATCAGGATGCTTTGGTCCTTTTTCAGTGCCGACAAAGCTTTCCGTTCTTCTCCTGTGATGTTGGACGGAGGAGGCTTAGCACTGTTCAGCACTGCTGTGACTCTTAATCGGAGGTCCCCAGCTTCTGACTCTGACAAACTGTTATGTTTAATGGCTGACTCTACTGCAGTGATGTAATCTACTGTCGGTATATGTTTAGGGGTCACTGAGAAATTTAGTCCTTTAGCGAGCACATCCTTTTCTGTCTGTGTAAGAACCCTGTTGGAGAGATTCTTTACCCAATTTTCCCTGTTGTCACTAATTTGTCTGGGTGTATCTTTAAAAATACTCCCACTGAAAGTACACCTTTTCTGCACTAAAAGGTTGTGAAACTTCCTGATTTGCCGCTCCTTACTTTTTAAATGCTCAGCCATTTGAATTTTAACTATGAACTTTGTGATCTTATTATGGGCCTCTTCCTCCACTAAAGTTTCTAACATTTTGTGCAGACTATCAAGATTATTTTGGAGGTCTAATATTTTAAAATGAAGCCTTCTAATTCTAAGACACAAAATCCTCCTAAGGTAACTGTGCTGGATCTTTTCTGCTGTGTGACCTGCTTCTAGTGCCTTTTGCTTCATGCATTTGGGAATAACATTGTTTTGTTTGTATCTCAGGTTAAATCTTAAGTGGTTTCTAAAGTTAGCTATCTTTTTAGCAGTCTTTTTCAGCTTACGTACCAGTGCCAGGGCCTCATGCCCACAGTGGTTTGCAATGTTTCTGTGTAGGCTCTCAGTTGTCCAGGTGGTTTCCATAGTAGAGAAGCTTGAATCTTCGACTGGACTGGGTTGCTTGACGCAAGGACATTTCGCTTCAAATCGCAGAAGCTTCCTCAGTTAAAATTCTTGCTCTGGTGGTCTGACTTCTGTCTTGACTCTTGTAGAGAAGAATAATCAAGAAGTCACAAAAGCTGGAGTTTTAAACCTAACCAGATCCCTCCTACTGAGAGGCAGACTGCTATAGGCTAGTGACTAAACAATAGCTCTAATTAGCACTTATTGTGCTCTAGTTAGCACCCTCCTAATGACAGGGCAGTTGTCCCTCTCCTGATGGCTCCCTTGATGACTCTGATGATGATGTGAGTGACTCATTACCATGAACAAAAGACTGAAACTGCTTTAATCTGAGTTCCCCATTGTAAACAGGGGATAAAGCGTGTCTCAGACCCCCTCCCCGGTTAATGCTGGGTTTCAAATGTTTCACAAAGAATGCCCACATACTGTGAGGGCTTTGCAGAGGGAAGGGCTAAAGAACAACAACTTGTCCGGAAAGCCTTCACAGTATGTGGGTACCCACGATGGTCCCTGGACAAAGTGCAGAAGTCCCAGAGAACAAAGAGACCAGATACACAGGAGACGGAGACAAGAAGAAGAGGAGTGTCTCTCCTTTATTTAGCAGGAGTAGGGGAAAACTACAGAGGATCTTCAGACAGCACAAAATCCCAGTTTACTTTAAACCGGTTAACACCTTGAGACAGAAATTAGTTCACCCTAAGGACAGGATCCCTAGTTACAAACAGAGCAATGTAGTGTATTCTATCAGATGTCAGGAAAACTGTAACGAACACTACATAGGTGAGACTAAGCAACCTTTACACAAAAGGCTATACCAGCACCGCAGAGAGAGCACCAGTGGACCTCAGTCTGCAGTTCATCTCCACCTTAAAGACACTAACCACACATTTGAGGACAAGGAAGTTAAAATATTAGCCAGAGAGAAGAAATGGTTTGAGAGAGGGGTCAAGGAGGCATTCTTTATGAAACGTTTGAAACCCAGCCTTAACCGGGGAGGGGGTCTGAGACACGCTTTATCCCCTGTTTACAATGGGGTACTCAGATCAAAGCAGTTTCAGTCTTTTGTTCATGGTAATGAGTCACTCACATCATCAGCAGAGTCGTCAAGGGAGCCATCAGGAGAGGGACAGCTGCCCTGTCATTAGGAGGGTGCTAACTAGAGCACAATAAGTGCTAATTAGAGCTATTGTTTAGTCACTAGCCTATAGCAGTCTGCCTCTCAGTAGGAGGTGTCTGGTTAGGTTTAAAACTCCAGCTTTTGTGACTTCTTGATTATTCTTCTCTACAAGAGTCAAGACAGAAGTCAGACCACCAGAGCAAGAATTTTAGCTGAGGAAGCTTCTGCGATTTGAAGCGAAACGTCCTCGCATCAAGCAACCCAGTCCAGTCGAAGATTCAAGCTTCTCTACTTCCCTTTCAGAAGTGCCTCCAGTCAAAGTGAAGGACATGGGTGTGAGCTTTGATGTGGCATCTGCAGCTCCACCTCCTGGTCCACCTGTCCAGCCAACCACTGCAACTGCTCAACCTTCCATCACTACACAACAGACCAGCAGTGAGTCACTCCCACAACCCACTACATCACAGTCCAGAGTGCGGTCATCCATCTCCCATTTGGTCATGGATTTAAACCCTCCTGAGATCCAGAGGCTGGTTGTGGAGCATATTGTTAAAAGTGATGACGTCCCAACTCATCACCTTTCAACACAGCATCTCAGGCCTTTCTCCGGATGAACTCCAAGACCCTCACATGAAGCAGATTATGACACTTGGCATGCAGGAGTCGATTTATTACTTACAGATCCATCTGTGTCAGACCTGCATTGATCGAAGCAGATTGTGGACAGCCTGCTTCCACCAGCTATGGATCTGGTTAGACATCTGAGCACCGATACGCTGCCGTCTGTTTATTTACAAATTTTGAACTCTGCATATGGAACAGTACAGGATGGTGAAGAGTTGTTTGCAAAATTTATGGACACTTTCAAAGACTCGGGAGAATGTCCATCAGCTTATTTACAACGTCTACAGTATGCTCTCAACCAGACCTGGCGCCAGAAAAAAAATATTAAGGGGGCGATGAGTTTATCACAGGGGGCAGGGTCCCCCCCCCCCCCAAAAAAAAGTGCGCACCGGAGGAGACGTGCCTCTGAGCGTGCGTAATGAATTGGGTGCACTCCTGGAAAGCTCATGTATTTAGGCTACACCATTGTAAGAGACTGACTGAGTAAGAGTAAAGAGTCATGACAGTATTTTTTAAATTATTATTTGAACGTATAGACCCTCAGTCAAGTGATCTCCTGCATACCACACAGAGCCGGTGTTCTGTCGAGATGAGGTGCGCCAACTTTCGACATTCTGAGCTGTGACGTACCTTCGCGTTGTCCAATAGGAACGATGCGTCGGGCCAAAACACGGAAGACTCATTGCAGAAACCACTGATCTGTACAAAACATTAACGTGTGACAGGACTGCTCATTTATAGAGCAGTTTTCTGAAGAAAAATCATTGGAAATGTTTTTTTGTTGTTTATTACCTCAAAATTTCTGATTACTGTTAAAAAAAAGTTTAGAACACTTGTAATTAAAATAGCTAAATAAATAGCTACATTTAGAAACCTTTCGTCTGTAAATTAAAACCACCTGTTATTTCAGATTAGATAATTTCTTGTTTAACATAAGGAACCTTGGACATTTATTTTTAGACAAATAAAATAACATGGAAACTTGTATATTTTTTAAGTCTGGTAGATTATTTATCTTATTTCAACCAGAAAAATAAACACTAAATAAATACAAATGTTTATTATAAATGCAAAAGGAAATAGTTTAACAATGACTGCAGTGTGATTGTAAAGTAGGATTTCAGTGACATAAACCTCATGATGTTTATATATATATATAAAACATATATTTGAATTTCGTCAAAATATGTAATTGCCTTTAATGTTGTTATCAGGACAGAGTCATTTCTAAAATATGGATTTGAGCACAATAAGTGGAGAGCTTCTACTTGTGCAAATGTCTTTTGACTTTGATTCGTGGACATTTTTAATGATCCGTTCATTTATTGTTAAAATATAAAATGAAACAGCTTTTTAAAAATAATAAAATAGTTGCTGTTCAAAGAGCCTTTTATTTAGAAGCAGGTGATGTTCTGCTGGATTCTCGGGACCAGATGAAGGTCTCTTCTGCAGCTTTGAACTCTGGTGGTGTTGCTGAAGAGCAGAGATGTTTTCTTTCGACTGGACTTCGCGGTGTTCAGCTCATCAATGGAACTTTGGTTGTCTGCACAGCAAATGTTCCTGATTGGGACAAATAAAAATATTCCTTTAACTATAAAGAAACGCTAAACAGTTTATATATAAAAAAGGAAGAAAAAAAAAACGATGGAAAAAAAACACCTGAAAAAATAAGTTATTTAAAGTTGAGCTTTTGTGGTGTCTGAAAAAAGCTGTAGCTTTATTTGGTAAAAATAAAAAAGACTGAACCATTTAGAAATTAAAGTGTTCACTCAGATCAACTGTGCTAAAAGGCTACGCTAACGTTAGTCGATCATTAAACCTTCACAGTTCAGCAAACGTCACATTTTATTTTTACATTATTCTCACCTCAGTAAAGCTGCAGAACTAAACGCAGAAGTTAACTTTTTTTGGGCAAACTGGGACTTCGCATATATCCAAAAAGTGGGAGATTTCGGACTGAGTGGGTTTGCTCCATCACCCCGGCGGCCTGGACCGCACTGCCCAGTGATGATGCCTGAAGGCCGGCTTGTCCGTGCGGGTTGGCCCGCTGTCACGGTTCGGTTGATATCCCACCAAGTCGTCAGTCCTCCCTCGGTCGGCTTTACTCCGAAAAGTAGCTGAAAAAAAGGTTCTCTCAGCAGGGTGATGGGAGAATCGTTCTACTGCTGTTTTTAATGGTTTTTGTGGTTCATGCAACCGAAGTTCAAGACGGCGATTGCTGAACTGATTGTGGAAACAGCCAGAGTGTGACGTGGCCGCAATCTCTGCCCCCTTGCCGCTTCCAAAGCGACGCATCTGACGTCACGACGCTTTGGAAACGCACCACCCTCCGCCGCACTGACAAGCGCAACCATCAACCTATCAAATCGCTTGAACACAGACACACGCCATATCCGTTTGTTTTAAAATTACTTTAGTTCATTAATTTGGTTTATTTGTTAAATAAGTGATATTATTGAATAACTAATATTTTGCTATATTTTCCAGTATTTCTTGTTCTTTCTTTTTTATTTTCTTGATATCTCTAACATCCGAGGGGGCGTGTTGTGAAAGTGTAGTGACACGGACCCACAACAGGGGGCGTAAATGAACGGACAATGAAAGAGTCGAATATAAACACTTTACTGTTGTGAATGAGCACAACACAGAGGAATGTGAAATTTTGCAGACAGTCAATCACAAGGGTGACGTGTGGGCAGGCTTGAGGATAGAAGACGTCTGTCCTGAGATGAACCGGAACCACACGATTTCCTCCGCCACCGAACCCGGAGAATACTGGAGCCGCCAAGTCCCGAGTCCCCAGGTGGCCACCGTCTTCGAAGGTCGGATCTGGTACTGCTGGCAGGGAGCAGAGACAATAAGATATGGGTGTGTGCACACCCAGTAGCAACAACGGTGGGAATTCCACCTCCACCTCTAACACACACTCGTGCAGCTCCTGTCTATCACTTATCTGGTAGTGGTGTGAAGCGAAGCTGTCGCTGTTCACACCAAACGCTGGTCTCTCAGATAAGGATCCCCACAGGTAAGCGGCTGCAAAAAAGAGTTCAGACTGACACACAGTTTACTTTAAGGCTGAGAATAGTACCTGAACGGTTCGACGATAACTCGGCAATGAGGTGGAGATGACATCCGGGTTTTATGGAGTGAGATGATGAAGCATGGATGGGTGACAGCTGTCAAGAGATAATGAGTGACAGCTGTCACCCCCGGCTGTGTCCGTGGCAGCAGCGCCCTCTCGTGCCTGAAGCCCGCACTTCAGGCAGGGCGCCCTCTGGTGGTGGGCCAGCAGTACCTCCTCTTCTGGCGGCCCACACAACAGGACCCCCCCCTCAACGGGCGCCAGGTTTATCGGGGTGACGATGGTAGAAATCGGCCAGGAGGGCCGGATCCAGGATGAAGCTCCTCTTCACCCAGGAGCGTTCTTCGGGTCCATACCCCTCCCAGTCCACCAGATATTGGAACCCCCAGCCTATTCGACGGACATCCAGGAGCCGGCGCACTGTTCAGGCCGGCTCCCCGTCAATGATCCGGGCAGCAGGCGGCGCCGGACCGGGAGCACAGAGGGGTGAGGTGTGGTGTTGTTTGATCCTGGAGATGTGGAATACCGGGTGGATCCGCAGTGAAGCTGGGAGTTGGAGCTTCACTGTGGCAGGGCTGAGGACCTTGAGGATTTTGAAGGGTCCGATGAACCTGTCCATCAGTTTCGGTGATTCCACCTGAAGCGGGATGTCCTTCGTCGATAGCCACACCTCCTGCCCAGGCTGGTATGCAGGGGCCGGGGACCGCCGGCGGTCTGCATGGGTCTTGGTCCTCGTCCGGGCCTTCAACAAGGCAGAACGGGCGGTGCGCCACACCCGACGGCACCTCCGAAGGTGGGCCCGGACCGAGGGCACACCGACCTCTCCCTCAACCACGGGAAATAATGGGGGCTTGTACCCCAAACACACCTCAAACGGGGAGAGGCCGGTGGCAGAAGACACCTGGCTGTTGTGTGCATACTCGATCCAGGCCAGGTGGTTGCTCCAGGCTGTTGGGTGCGCGGATGTCACACAGCAGAGGGTCTGTTCCAACTCCTGGTTGGCCCGTTCTGCCTGTCCGTTCGTCTGTGGGTGGTACCCGGACGAGAGGCTCATGGTGGCCCCCAGTTCCCTGCAGAAACTCCTCCAGATTTGAGAGGAAAACTGGGGACCACGATCCGAGACAACGTCAGTAGGTATCCCATGCAGACGGACGACGTGGTGGACCAGGAGGTCCGCTGTCTCCTGGGCCATAGGGAGCTTCGGGAGGGCCACGAAGTGGGCCGCCTTGGAGAATCGGTCCACTATCGTAAGGATGGTGGTGTTGCCCTGGGACGGTGGGAGGCCCGTGACAAAATCCAGGCCGATGTGGGACCAGGGGCGATGAGGCACAGGAAGCGGTTGGAGCAGTCCTTAGGACTTCCTGTGGTCAGCCTTGCCCCTGGCGCAGGTGGTGCAGGCCTGGATGTACTCCCGGACGTCGGCCTCCATAGACGCCCACCAGAAGCGCTGCCGGACAACTGCCACGGTCCTTCGCACCCCCGGATGACAGGAGAGCTTGGAACCATGACAGAAGTCTAGGACCGCAGCCCTGGCCTCTGGTGGGACGTATAGTCTGTCCTTTGGTCCAGTTCCCGGGTCCGGGCTTTGTGCCAGGGTCTCCCGGACGGTCTTCTCCACGTCCCAGGTGAGGGTGGCCACGACAGTGGACTCAGGAAGGATGGGCTCCGGTGGATCCGACAGCGCAGTTTTGACCTCCTCTTTGTGTACCCGGGACAAGGCATCCGATCTCTGGTTCTTGGTCCCGGGGCGATAGGTGATCCGGAAGTCAAAACGCCCGAAGAACAGTGACCAGCGGGCTTGCCTGGGGTTCAGCCGCTTGGCGGTCCTGATATACTCCAGGTTCCGATGGTCAGTGAAAACTGTGAATGGCACAGACGCTCCCTCCAACAGGTGTCTCTATTCCTCAAGAGCCTCTTTCACCGCAAGGAGTTCTCGGTTGCCGACGTCATAGTTCCGTTCAGCTGGGGTCAACCTGCGATAATAGTAGGAACACGGGTGAAGAACCTTATCGGTCTCTCTGCTCTGGGATAGCACGGCTCCTATCCCTGAGTCAGAGGCGTCCACTTCAACCACAAACTGGCGGCTAGGGTCGGGCTGCACCAAAACTGGCGCAGTAGAGAACCGACGTTTCAACTCCTTGAACGCGGGTTTGCACCGATCCGACCAGGTGAAGGGGACTTTTGGAGAGGTCAGGGCTGTCAGGGGGCTAACTACCTGACTGTAGCCCTTAATGAACCTCCTATAGAAATTAGCGAAGCCGAGGAACTGTTGCAGCTTCCTACGGCTTGTTGGTTGGGGCCAGTCTCTCACCGCCGCAACCTTGGCTGGATCAGGGGCGACGGAGTTAGAGGAGATGATAAACCCCAGGAAGGACAAAGTAGTGCGGTGAAACTCACACTTCTCGCCCTTCACAAACAACCGGTTCTCCAACAACCGCTGCAGGACCTGACGTGCATGCTGGACATGAGTCTCAGGATCCGGAGAAAAGATGAGTATATCGTCCAGGTATACGAAGACGAATCAGTGCAGGAAGACCCGCAAGACGTCATTAACCAAAGCTTGGAACGTCGCGGGGGCATTAGTGAGGCCGAACGGCATGACCAGGTACTCAAAGTGACCTAACGGGGTGTTAAATGCCGTCTTCCACTCGTCTCCCTTCTGGATCCGAACCAGGTGATACGCATTCCTAAGATCCAGCTTAGTAAAGATATTGGCTCCATGCAGGGGGGTGAACACGGAATCTAACAACGGCAACGGGTATCGGTTGCGAACCGTAATATCGTTCAGCCCCCTGTAATCAATGCATGGACGGAGTCCGCCATCTTTCTTGCCCACAAAAAAGAAACCTGCACCCATCGGGGAGGTGGAGTTCCGGATCAGCCCGGCAGCTAATGAGTCCCGGATGTAGGTCTCCATTGATTCGCGCTCAGGTCATGAGAGGTTGTACAGCCTGCTGGACGGGAACTCAGTGCCTGGAACCAAATCAATGGCACAATCATACGGACGGTGCGGGGGAAGGGTGAGTGCCAGATCCTTGCTGAAGACGTCAGCAAGATCGTGGTACTCAACCAGCACCGCCGTCAGATTGGGAGGGACTTTGACCTCCTCCGTAGCATGTAAACCGGGAGGAACCGAGGATCCTAAACACACCCGATGGCAGGTTTCGCTCCACTGAACCACCACCCCAGACAGCCAATCAATCCGGGGATTGTGTTTCAACATCCACGGGAAACCCAAAATCACGCGGGAGGTAGAAGGAGTCACAAAAACTCGATCTCCTCCCGATGATTTCCAGACACCACCAGAGTTACAGGTTGTGTCTTGTGCGTGATTAAAGGGAGAAGGGTGCCATCTAGTGCCCGCACCTGCAATGGTGAAGGAAGCGCCACCAGAGGGAGCCCTACCTCCCTTGCCCATCTGCTGTCTAGCAGATTCCCTTCTGACCCCGTGTCCACCAGTGCTGGGGCTTGAAGGGTTAAATCCCCGCTCAGGATTGTAACTGGGAGTCGTGTGGCAATATGTGTGTGTCCCACGTGAATGTTATGACCCCCCCCCTTAGCACCAGTCTCTAAGGGCGGGTGTTGTCGTTTTGGCCGTTTGGGGCAGTTTTTCTGTATGTGCTCTTTTGAGCTGCAGAGAAAACACTCCCCGCAGACCTCCTCATTCTGTCATCAGTTCTCATTTTGGCCCTGTGCGTTTCCCTAGCAATGTCAGCAGGGGGAGCTGTTGCCCCATGGAGCGCTGCGGCTGTGGAGCGTGGGGAGGGCGGAACCTTTTCGAACCCGGAAGGGAGAGGGACGGCGCGTGCCCGGCCACATCCTTCGTCTCGCTCCCGACGGCGTTCCTCCAACCGATTGTCTAACCGTATAACGAGATCGATAAGCCCATCTAAATCCCGCGTTTCTTCCTTAGCTACCAGGTGCTCCTTCAGGACCGACGACAGTCCGTTTATGAAGGCGGCGCGGAGCGCAACGTTATTCCAGCCGGACCTCGCAGCCGCGATGCGGAAGTCGACTGCATATTCGGCTGCGCTCCGGCGCCCCTGTCGCATTGACAGCAGCACTGTTGAAGCGGTCTCTCCTCTGTTAGGGTGATCAAACACTGTTCTGAACTCCCTCACAAACCCAGTATAAGAGGTAAGGAGCCGTGAGTTTTGCTCCCAAAGGGCTGTAGCCCAAGCGCGTGCCTCACCACAAAGCAAGTTAATTACATAAGCCACCTTGCTGGCGTCAGACGCGTACATCACGGGTCGTTGTGCAAAGACGAGCAAACACTGCATCAGAAAGTCCGCGCACATCTCCACACAACCCCCGTACGGCTCTGGGGGACTTATGTATGCTTCAGGGGATGGTGGGGGGGTTCGTTGAACGACCAGTGGAACGTTAATATCCGGCACCGGGTCGGCAGGAGGAGGAGCCGCAGCAGCGCTCTGATCGCGCGCTTCCACCTGTGTGGTGATAGCCTCCATCCTGCGATTAAGGATGACGTTTTGCTCAGTCATCAAATCCAGCCGAGCGGTAAAGGCGGTGAGGATTTGCTGCAACTCACCGAGCATGCCTCCTGCAGACGCCTGTGCACCCTGCTCTTCCATTGGCTGTCCAACAGATGGGTGATGCCCCTCGGGATCCATGACGCTGGCCGAGATATCCTGTTGTGAAAGTGTAGTGACACGGACCCACAACAGGGGGCGTAAATGAACGGACAATGAAAGAGTCGAATATAAACACTTTACTGTTGTGAATGAGCACAACACAGAGGAATGTGAAATTTTGCAGACAGTCAATCACAAGGGTGACGTGTGGGCAGGCTCGAGGATAGAAGACGTCTGTCCTGAGATGAACCAGAACCACACGATTTCCTCCACCACCGAACCCGGAGAATACTGGAGCCGCCAAGTCCCGAGTCCCCAGGTGGCCACCGTCTTCGAAGGTCGGATCTGGTACTGCTGGCAGGGAGCAGAGACAATAAGATATGGGTGTGTGCACACCCAGTAACAACAACGGTGGGAATTCCACCTCCACCTCTAACACACACTCGTGCAGCTCCTGTCTATCACTTATCTGGTAGTGGTGTGAAGCGAAGCTGTCGCTGTTCACACCAAACGCCGGTCTCTCAGATAAGGATCCCCACAGGTAAGCGGCTGCAAAAAAGAGTTCAGACTGACACACAGTTTACTTTAAGGCTGAGAATAGTACCTGAAGGGTTCGACGATATCTCGGCAATTAGGTGGAGATGACATCCGGGTTTTATGGAGTGAGATGATGAAGCATGGATGGGTGACAGCTGTCAAGAGATAATGAGTGACAGCTGTCACCCCCGGCTGTGTCCTTGGCGGCAGCGCCTTCTCCTGCCTGAAGCCCGCACTTCAGGCAGGGCGCCCTCTGGTGGTGGGCCAGCAGTACCTCCTCTTCTGGCGGCCCACACAACAGGGCGAGGTTGATGACGTGAGGGGGCGTCGCCCCCAAACGCCCCCTCGTGGCGCCGGGTCCGCTCTCAACCTGGTTGTAAAAAGAGGAGGTGTCTTGGAAATGGAAATGAATAGACATTTGCTTATCCAGTTTTGTCATGGCTGCTGGGATAATACCCTTATTTCAGAGCTGCAACTAAAACAAAAGAAGGTTAACCCTTCATCTTTTGCATAACTGCTCTTACTGTTGCGGACTGAAGAGGGTCATGAAGCTCCAAAGAGTCTTCATATGAAACAGCACCTTGGATCAACGAAGCAGAAGGTGGCTGCCCATGCTCCGGTTGCACACGCTGGAAGTGATCAATCAATCAATCAATTTTTTTTATATAGTGCCAAATCACAACAAACAGTTGCCCCAAGGTGCTTTATATTGTAAGGCAAGGCCATACAATAATTATGTAAAACCCCAACGGTCAAAACGACCCCCTGTGAGCAAGCACTTGGCTACAGTGGGAAGGAAAAACTCCCTTTTAACAGGAAGAAACCTCCAGCAGAACCAGGAGAGAACCAGGAAAAAGACATGCTGTGGAGGGGAGCAGAGATCGATCACTAATGATTAAATGCAGAGTGGTGCATACAGAGCAAAAAGAGAAAGAAACACTCAGTGCATCATGGGAACCCCCCAGCAGTCTACGTCTATAGCAGCATAACTAAGGGATGGTTCAGGGTCATCTGATCCAGCCCTAACTATAAGCTTTAGCAAAAAGGAAAGTTTTAAGCCTAATCTTAAAAGTAGAGAGGGTGTCTGTCTCCCTGATCTGAATTGGGAGCTGGTTCCACAGGAAAGGAGCCTGAAAGCTGAAGGCTCTGCCTCCCATTCGACTCTTACAAACCCTAGGAACTACAAGTAAGCCTGCAGTCTGAGAGCGAAGCGCTCTATTGGGGTGATATGGTACTATGAGGTCCCTAAGATAAGATGGGACCTGATTATTCAAAACCTTATAAGTAAGAAGAAGAATTTTAAATTCTATTCTAGAATTAACAGGAAGCCAATGAAGAGAGGCCAATATGGGTGAGATATGCTCTCTCCTTCTAGTCCCCGTCAGTACTGTAGCTGCAGCATTTTGAATTAACTGAAGGCTTTTTAGGGAACTTTTAGGACAACCTGATAATAATGAATTACAATAGTCCAGCCTAGAGGAAATAAATGCATGAATTAGTTTTTCAGCATCACTCTGAGACAAGACCTTTCTGATTTTAGAGATATCGCGTAAATGCAAAAAAGCAGTCCTACATATTTGTTTAATATGCACTTTGAATGACATATCCTGATCAAAAATGACTCCAAGATTTCTCACAGTATTACTAGAGGTCAGGGTAATGCCATCCAGAGTAAGGATCTGGTTAGACACCATGTTTCTAAGATTTGTGGGGCCAAGTACAATAACTTCAGTTTTATCTGAGTTTAAAAGCAGGAAATTAGAGGTCATCCATGTCTTTATGTCTGTAAGATAATCCTGCAGTTTAGCTAATTGGTGTGTGTCCTCTGGCTTCATGGATAGATAAAGCTGGGTATCATCTGCGTAACAATGAAAATTTAAGCAATACTGTCTAATAATACTGCCTAAGGGAAGCATGTATAAAGTGAATAAAATTGGTCCTAGCACAGAACCTTGTGGAACTCCATAATTAACTTTAGTCTGTGAAGAAGATTCCCCATTTACATGAACAAATTGTAATCTATTCGACAAATATGATTCAAACCACCGCAGCGCAGTGCCTTTAATACCTATGGCATGCTCTAATCTCTGTAATAAAATTTTATGGTCAACAGTATCAAAAGCAGCACTGAGGTCTAACAGAACAAGCACAGAGATGAGTCCACTGTCCGAGGCCATAAGAAGATCATTTGTAACCTTCACTAATGCTGTTTCTGTACTATGATGAATTCTAAAACCTGACTGAAACTCTTCAAATAGACCATTCCTCTGCAGATGATCAGTTAGCTGTTTTACAACTACCCTTTCAAGAATTTTTGAGAGAAAAGGAAGGTTGGAGATTGGCCTATAATTAGCTAAGATAGCTGGGTCAAGTGATGGCTTTTTAAGTAATGGTTTAATTACTGCCACCTTAAAAGCCTGCGGTACATAGCCAACTAACAAAGATAGATTGATCATATTTAAGATCGAAGCATTAAATAATGGTAGGGCTTCCTTGAGCAGCCTGGTAGGAATGGGGTCTAATAAACATGTTGATGGTTTGGATGAAGTAACTAATGAAAATAACTCAGACAGAACAATCAGAGAGAAAGAGTCTAACCAAATACCGGCATCACTGAAAGCAGCCAAAGATAACGATACGTCTTGGGATGGTTATGAGTAATTTTTTCTCTAATAGTTAAAATTTTGTTAGCAAGAAAGTCATGAAGTCATTACTAGTTAAAGTTAATGGAATACTCAGCTCAATAGAGCTCTGACTCTTTGTCAGCCTGGCTACAGTGCTGAAAGAAACCTGGGGTTGTTCTTATTTTCTTCAATTAGTGATGAGTAGAAAGATGTCCTAGCTTTACGGAGGGCTTTTTTATAGAGCAACAGACTCTTTTTCCAGGCTAAGTGAAGATCTTCTAAATTAGTGAGACGCCATTTCCTCTCCAACTTACGGGTTATCTGCTTTAAGCTACGAGTTTGTGAGTTATACCACGGAGTCAGGCACTTCTGATTTAAAGCTCTCTTTTTTAGAGGAGCTACAGCATCCAAAGTTGTCTTCAATGAGGATGTAAAACTATTGACGAGATACTCTATCTCACTTACAGAGTTTAGGTAGCTACTCTGCACTGTGTTGGTATATGTCATTAGAGAACATAAAGAAGGAATCATATCCTTAAACCTAGTTACAGCACTTTCTGAAAGACTTCTAGTGTAATGAAACTTATTCCCCACTGCTGGGTAGTCCATCAGAGTAAATGTAAATGTTATTAAGAAATGATCAGACAGAAGGGAGTTTTCAGGGAATACTGTTAAGTCTTCTATTTCCATACCATAAGTCAGAACAAGATCTAAGATATGATTAAAGTGGTGGGTGGACTCATTTACATTTTGAGCAAAGCCAATAGAGTCTAATAATAGATTAAATGCAGTGTTGAGGCTGTCATTCTCAGCATCTGTGTGGATGTTAAAATCGTCCACTATAATTATCTTATCTGAGCTAAGCACTAAGTCAGACAAACGGTCTGAAAATTCACAGAGAAACTCACAGTAACGACCAGGTGGACGATAGATAATAACAAATAAAACTGGTTTTTGGGACTTCCAATTTGGATGGACAAGACTAAGAGTCAAGCTTTCAAATGAATTAAAGCTCTGTCTGGGTTTTTGATTAATTAATAAGCTGGAATGGAAGATTGCTGCTAATCCTCCGCCCCGGCCCGTGCTACGAGCATTCTGACAGTTAGTGTGACTCGGGGGTGTTGACTCATTTAAACTAACATATTCATCCTGCTGTAACCAGGTTTCTGTAAGGCAGAATAAATCAATATGTTGATCAATTATTATATCATTTACCAACAGGGACTTAGAAGAGAGAGACCTAATGTTTAATAGACCACATTTAACTGTTTTAGTCTGTGGTGCAGTTAAAGGTGCTATATTATTTTTTCTTTTTGAATTTTTATGCTTAAATAGATTTTTGCTGGTTATTGGTGGTCTGGGAGCAGACACCGTCTCTACGGGGATGGGGTAATGAGGGGATGGCAGGGGGAGAGAAGCTGCAGAGAGGTGTGTAAGACTACAACTCTGCTTCCTGGTCCCAACCCTGGATAGTCACGGTTTGGAGGATTTAAGAAAATTGGCCAGATTTCTAGAAATGAGAGCTGATGAAGGCGGAGCCATCGCAGCACTCACATCCATCACACAGCAGTTGGCCAAACAGGTGGCAGATATCCAAAGACATCTCTCTCTCCTAACCACTGGCCAATCAGGACAGAAGTCACTTTCTTTCACTTCTTCACCTGGTTCCAAATGTCCGCCGGAAGCCCAACATCCTCCCAGGCCTGCTTCTCTACAGCCTAGGACTGGTTTCTGTTTCCGTTGTGGCGAGGACGGCCATATCCATCCCCAGTGCACCAATAAGCCAAACTCAGCTTTAGTGGCCCACAAGAAAAAACAGTACAGCAAACCAATGCAATCAAAAAGCAGTTTTACTTCAAGGAAGAAGTTAAACTAGAACCAGTCTCTGGTACGGGGCGACCAGGGGCTGGAGCGGATCAAAAATGTCCCTCAGAGGAGACTGCTAATTGTGCAGAAATAACCCAATCTGTAAATTTAAGGCCACATTTGACACGGTTACCCCAGGGGCTCATTGGCTCAAAGTGCACTGCCCTGGTGAAGATAGCTGGATGGGAGTGTTCTTGTTTACTGGATACAGGCTCTCAAGTCACAACTATACCCTTCTCATTGTACAATAAATTTCTCTCAGATCAACCTGTCAAACCCCTGGAAGACCTACTCCATGTGGAGGGAGCTGTGGTGCAGACTGTACCCTACCTGGGCTACATGGAAGTGGAACTCACATTTCCCAGAGACTTTATAGGGTTGGAGGTTACTGTTCCTACACTTGCTCTAGTTGTTCAGGATACAGGCCTGACATCAGTTTTGATAGGGATGAACACCTTAGAGCCATTGTATTCCCAGCATTTTCAAGCAGATTGTCCTAACTTCCACCCAGTGTCTCAGGGCTATGGGGCTGTGCAAAAACTCTTGGCACTACGTCACTGGTGCAGTCAAGATGGCCACTTTGGTGTGATCAGGCTAGGGGTAAAACACCCCAAATGGTCCCAGCTGGTCACACCATTGTGCTGGAGGGTGCTGCTGATACACGGACTCTGGTTGCTACCCAATGCGCACTTATTGAGCATCCAACTTCTCCATGGCCTGGAGGAATATGTGTCCAAAGGAGCCTGATTTCCATTCCTAAACGTGTTCCATATAAAGTTCCTGTTGTGGGGACTAACGAATCGGAGCAGGATGTATTGATTCCATCTCACACAGTCATTTCCACAATTGGAGAAGCAGTTAGTGTTCTGTCACAACAAGCCAATACTACCACTGGTGCAGAACACGCCTCACCACAATTCAATTTTGGAAACTCCCCTATACCAGCTGAGTGGAAAGAACGCATCATAAGCCAACTCCGTCAACTGCCGGAAGTCTTTTCACAGCATGACTTGAATTTTGGCTGTACCGATCAGGTCCGTCATCACATAACTCTCCATGACAGTACACCTTTTAAGTCTTTTGCACGGCCAATACATCCCTAAGATCTTGAGGCGGTTCGTAACCATCTCTGGGACCTTTTGGAAGCTGGTGTAATAAGAGAATCACAGTCGTCATTTTCTTCACCCATTGTGGTGGTTCGGAAAAGGAACGGTGATGTCCAACTGTGTATAGATTATCGGAGGCTGAATTCTTAGACTGTGAAAGATGCTTATGCACTTCCCAGTCCCGAAGAGTCTTTCTCTGCACTCACCGGTTCAAAATGGTTCACTGTATTGGACTTAAAATCTGGTTACTATCAGATTTCTATGAACGAGGATGACAAGGCTAAGACTGCATTCGTGGCCCTATTGGGGTTTTGGGAATTCAACCAGATGCCACAGGGCATGACAAACACACCTAGCACATTTCAGAGGTTGATGGAGTGTTGCATTGGTGATTTACACCTTAAGGAAGTCCTTGTGTTCCTTGATGACATCATCATCTTTCCTGACACCCTGGAAGAGCATGAGAAGCGATTGTTGAGAGTGCTTACACGGTTAAAGGACTATGTCATAAAGCTGTCGCCAGAAAAATGTCTGTTTTTCCAGACATCCCTGAAGTACCTCGGCCATATCGTCTCTGAGAAGGGTGTGGAAACCGATCCCGGAAAGACTGATGCTTTGAAATCCTGGCCCGTTCCTACCACTTTAAAAGAGTTGCGTTCTTTCCTGGGGTTTGCCGGATATTATCGCCGGTTCATCAAGGACTACGCAACCTTCATCAAGCCATTGAATGACCTCACAAGGGGATACGCTCCAGTTCGGAAGTCTGCCAAGACACGGAAGCCGTTGGTTCCTTACCTGTTACCAAAAGAGCCTCTTGAGAAGCGATGGACCCCGGAATGTCAGACAGCTTTCGAGTTGCTGATTGACAAGCTTACATCTGCCCCTATTCTTGGGTTCGCTGACCCCAAGCAGCCCTATATACTTCACACCCATGTGAGTACAACTGAGCTGGGGGCTGCCTTGTATCAGGAGCAGGAGGGGGGGCTTTGTGTCACTGCATATGCGAGTCGTGGATTATCGCATAGCGAGTCTCGTTATCCGGCTCACAAGTTAGAATTTTTGGCACTGAAGTGGAGCGTAGTGGAGAAATTCCATGATTATCTCTATGGGGCTAACTTCACTGTTGTTACAGACAGTAACCCCTTAACCTACATACTAACCTCTGCACGACTGGACACTACCAGCCATCGCTGGCTTGCGGCTCTGTCTACCTACTCCTTCAAGCTCCAATACCGGGCAGGCAGCCATAATAATGATGTGGATGGGTTATCCAGACGGCCTCATGCATCAAGTCCTGATGATGACCCTTGTGGAGTGTCTCTCAGCTCATGTTGATGCCATTCCAGACTGTTACTCCTCTGAAGGCCTGCATGGGTGGCCCGTTCTCCCAACACTCTCTCACAGCGATTTAAGAGATAAACAACAAGCAGACCCCACAATATTTGAAGTGGTTCAGCAGTTGGAGACTGGGGAGAAGGCGGTGACTGCTCTGTGGAGGGAACTACCAGAATTACCATTATTATTGAGAGAACTCAACAAACTGGAGATGCAGGATGGAGTTCTCTACAGAAGAAGAGTGGAAGATGGTCATGTAAATTTTCAACTTGTGCTGCCCCCTGATTTTCGTTCTCTTGTACTCACACTGTCATAACCACATGGGTCATATGGGTGTGGACAGAACATTGGACCTGGTTCGCCAGCGGTTCTTTTGGCCCAAAATGGCTGTCGATGTGGAGCTGAAAGTTCGTACATGCTCCTGATGTGTGTGCCGGAAAGCTGCACCCAAAAGGGCTGCTCCATTAGTAAATATCAAGACCTCTCGACCCCTGGAATTGCTGTGTATGGACTTTCTGTCGATTGAACCTGACTCCAGTAACAGATCATTTTACAAAGTTTTCTGTCGCAGTTCCTACATCAAACCAGAAAGCACGATCCATTGCAAATGTTTTGTGGAATGACTTTATTATGAATTTCGGTATCCTAGAACGATTGCATACTGACCAGGGTCCCGACTTTGAGTCCAAATTAATTTGGGAACTATGTGAAGTGACGGGAATGAAGAAAACTCACACCACACCATGCCATCCACGTGGGAACCCTGTTGAGCGGTTTAATCGGATGTTGCTCAGCATGCTTGGCACTCTCGAACAAAACCAAAAGTCTAAATGGCGGGAGTATGTGAAGCCCCTTGTGCATGCCTACAATTGCACACGCAATGAGGTAACTGGGTTCACACCTTATGAGCTTATGTTTGGTAGGACGCCATGACTCCCCGTTGATTTAGCTTTTGGTTTGCCGGTCCGTGAGAATCCCACAATTACGCACACAGAGTATGTCACAACCTTGAAGTCTCGTCTTGAGGAGTGTTACCAACTGGCCTCTCGCAATGCACTCAAGTCTGCGGAGCAAAATAAGACCCGCTTCGACCGCCGTGTGACGCCCTGTAAGCTAGATGTTGGGGACAGAGTGCTTGTTCGCAATGTTAGGATTTGGGATAAGCGTAAATTGGAGAACAAGTGGCAGCCTGAAGTGTACAGCATTGTTAAATGTGCTGAAAATCTTCCAGTTTACACTTTATGGCCTGAGGCCCATGAAGGGCCACTACGTACCCTTCACAGAGATCTACTTCTTCCCTGTGGGTTTCTCCCAGCAAAGACTCACCGGGAGATGCCTTCCACTGCTCCGGTGCGAAGACTCCAGACATGTAGTCGGCCATGTCAACAACATGAATCCGTCCAGTCAGATGATGAGAGCCTGTCCCCATTCATCTCCTACTGTCCGACTGGATTTTGGGAATTGAGTGCAGAGGCCCCAAGTGATGAAGTTGCTGTACCGCTATTATGTGTTTTGTTGTGGTGCAGTTAGCCGGTTTAGCCGCTACTGTTATGTCATTGATCGATCCCTTATACATGCATGTTTTTACACAGGCCAGGTATCACTGAGGGAGTGTAGCTGCCAGAAATAGCCAGTCTGCATGGGGCCTGTGTGTGCGCCCTCCACTGTGAGACCACTGGAACTAAGGGTGCGGTAGGAGGTCTTGTGGCCATTTCTTCTCCTTCTCTGTTGTGCTGTTGCGCGTTCCCACCACCTCCAATGTGCTGGACTACGGTGGGCCTTTGGGTCCTGGTTCAATTTAGTGTTGAGGAGAACACTTTCCCCAACCATGGACTTTTTAGTAGTGGACTCTCAAGGGCAGAGTTTCGGAGTGTATTGCTCATTTCCTCATGAACTTTGAATCTGAACTTTAGACCTGAGGTCATTTATTTTGAAGTGCACTATTCTGTAAATATTGTAGATGTAAACATCCTGTTGTAAATATCCCCGACCACTAAAAGATATTTGTGTTGCACCGCACACTGTTATGTTTATTTGGGCACTGTTCTGTTATTTTCCTCCTGAGAGACGAACCAATATACAATTGCACTTGCATATGAACATAATCACATACACTTTATTTAAATCTAAAGCCTTGCAAGTGTTACATAATGTTACAAAAACTAAGCAAATGATAAAAAAAAAAAAAAAAAACGTCAAGAAAGACAGCAAAACAAAATATGGATGATTTGAAGTTTTCGGCCACATTCGTTCAAGTTTTTCAACAGTTTAAAAATCCTGACAAAGCGCCAGCTGCAGGAACAAAGCTGCACGAATGTTAAACGATGCCAACGAAAATCAACAAAAGTCCAGATTTCTTGTTTCGTTTGGGCTCCATTGTCCTTAGTTAGTGCTGTGTGACCGGGCCTTTAGATATAAACTTAAAAATACAAATAGGTATATTAAGATTGTGTACATTCACCATTAACTTTGCCTTTTCCATAAACTGTATAATCCAGAGCTTGAGTCACCGAGCTTCATGTGGAGCTTCGGAAAGAGGACAAAGTGAGTTCCTGTAATCAGACCTTAGTCGTGAATTTTTTGGTCAGTGCAATGGTTAAAATTTTTTGTTTTGCATGGCTGTGAACTGTCTCCCAGTCACAGAAAGTCTAGTAAAAGGTGTCAATTATTTCATCAATGTTGCTCGAATGATGTTAAAATGTCTCCAAATAATGTTTTCGCCTATTTTGCTGTGTGCCAGGTTTATTCTTAACAGGAGTGAGCACAAGATGTGTCTGGGACCCATCCCTGGTGCTGCCTGTCTGCAAGGTTTATGGCCCATTCACATGCCGCAGGAACTAAATGGACGTCAGTCAGGCCCTGCTGATGTTCATCATGGTGCCATAAAAATTTCAACGTGCTTAAAATCTTTGACATTCATTCTAAAATTTCAGCAGGAGTTGAGCTCTGCTACCATTACGTCACATCCGCTAGTACACCATTACTGCTTCTTTCGCCTCCGCTGGCCAACATCAGATGCTTGATTGGATGCACCACTTCCTCTGGATCCCGTGGGCATGAAGGTATGTAGAAATATGAACCTGTCTCGACGATGGCACCGGTAGCAAGTGACGCAGTCAGAGTTACTTTGAGATTATATAGGATACGTCACAAACACTGAGTCAACGATCAGCTCTGACAAGCTACGCGACTGCTCTGCGAAGTGAGAAATGTTCTTAAACTGTTGGACTATTTTTTTCATGCAGTTGTTCACAAAGTGGTGATTCTCACCCCATCTTTGCTTGTGAACGGCTGAGCCTTTTGGGGATGCTTTTATACCCAATCATGACACTCACCTGGGGCAGCACGGTGGATTAGTGGTTAGCACTGTTGCCTCACAGCGAGAAGGTCGTGGGTTTATTTCCCGTGGCCATTCTGTGGGGAGTTTGCATGTTCTCCCCGTGTTTGCGTGGGTGTCCTCCGGGTGCTCCGGTTTCCTCCCACATCCAAAGACATGCGGGTTAGGTGGATTGGAATCTTTAAAAATTGTCCGTAGGGGTGTGTGTGGGTGTGTCTGTGTTTGTTTGTCTGTTTGTGGCCCTGCGACAGACTGGCGTCCTGTCCTGGGTGTACCTCGCCTCGCGCTCTATGACTGCTGGGATAGGCTCCAGCCCCCTGCGACCCTTAATTGGACTAAGCGATAGAAGATGAATGAATGAATGAATGACACTCACCTGTTTCCAGTTAACCTGTTCACCTGTGGAACATTACAAACAGGTGTTTTTTGAGCATTCATCAACTTCCCAGTCTTTTGTTGTCCCTGTCCCAGCTTTTTTGTGTTGAAGGCATCCATTTCAAAATGACCAAATATTTCCACAAAAACAAAAAAGTCTATCAGTTTGAACATTAAATATCTTGTCTTTGTGGTGTATTCAATTGAATATAGGTTGAAGAGGATTTAAAAATCATCGTATTGTGATTTTATTTACATTTTACACAACGTCCCAACTTCATTGGAATTGGGGTTGTACACTGAAGGAAGCATAATGACATCATATTTATGTTAACACAATGCATATACACTCCAAATACAGCATCGGCCACCATCAGGCCCACGGCTACAGCGGCAGCTACCTCCTGGCCCACAGCTATAGCAGCGGAAACCATCAAGCCTGGAGAAGGCTCATTGTTAGCTCCCTAAGATACCTAGCCCGCCGTAGCTGCATAAATTGTTCATCATGCCTCCAAAGAAGGCAATAAGTGGAGAAGAACTGGATGAGATAAAACAGTCAATGAACTTTATGTCTGAAGAACTCGGCAGTGTAATTAAAAAACAGACTGAATTACTGGGTCTGTTGAAGGAGGTACGTGAACTGAGGAAATTGATGCAGGAAAAAGACAATAAAATCAGACTTCTGGAAAAAGGAGTGGATGATCTGGAACAGTATACAAGGATGGAACATATTATTGTAAGAGCATTGAACACCAGACATCGGTCTTACGCCAGGGCTGCAGCCAGCAGCACAAGTGTTATGGGTGAAACGCGGGGAGAAACCCAGTCCCTGGAGCAGCAGATCATCAACTTCTTTTCTTCAGTTGACATCCACATTAACAACAGTGACATTGCAAACTGTCATTCACTCCCAAAGAAAGACAAGAAGTCCAATCCAGCCATCATTATCCAGTTTGTGAACAGCGGAGTTAAGAACGATTTGTTGCGGCAGTATAAAAAGCTGAGAGGAACTGGAGTGTACGTCAGTGAACACCTGAAAAAAAGTTAAAAAAGTATGAAGTTAAAAATAAACTTTTGCCTCAACATGTCCAGGAACTGTTCAAAATGAGGAGTCCAGCTGTAATTTGAGAGGAACATCAGTATTTGATAAATTAAAGATTCGTACTACTGCAAAAAGTTATTGTATTTTCGTAAAAGATGTAAAAATTTTGAACAACTGTTCTGATAGCATTAAATTACCTGGTACTTTAGTTAGCTAAAAAGACTTTATAAAAAATAATAATTACTTGTTACAGTATGAAGAGTTAGGTTAACTGAGTTTGTTACTGGTTTCTTTGTTTGCGCAGTGTTGTTTGGTTGTGTTGAGATTTGGTTCATTGATTTGTCTTTATTGTCTGTGCTTGTCTGTTCTTTTTTTTTCCTTTTCGGTATTGTTATGAGTATATATACAGTTGAGCTCAAAAGTTTACATACCCTGGCGGAATTTTTGTTTTTTTTGGACATTTTTCAGAGAATATGAATGACAACACAAAAACTTTTTTCACTCACGGTTAGTGGTTGGGTGAAACCATTTATTGTCAAACAACCAGGTTTACTCTTTTTAAATCATAATGACAACACAAACTACCCAAATGAACCCGATCAAAAGTTTACATACCCCTGTTCTTAATAACATGTATTGCCCCTTTAACATCATTGACAGCTTGGAGTCTTTTGTGGTGTTTGTGGACGAGGCTCTCTGATGGTAAAGCTGCCACTGAATATGTTTCAGACTTTATTTACATCAATTACAAAGAAATACAAATATCGCACTCTGTGGTAAATCTGCATGGAGTATACAGTTCTCAAAAACTGAGTGACTGTGCAAGAAGGAGAAGAGTGAGGAAAGCCACCACGACACTCAGACAACCCAAAAGAAGTTATAGGCTTACGTGGCTGTGATTGGAGAAACTATGCACAGTGAAAGCTTTGCATTTTCTATCACCAGTTATCCATCTTCATGATGAAGTGGCATAGAAGAGGATTTTCTTAAAAAGAAGACCTGAAAGTTTAGCTACAAATTGCCAGAAGGTACATCTGAGATGCAAGCCTGGATTTGATCTGTTTTGGTGAAAGAAAATCCTTCTTTGCTCTACTCCACTTTGAAGCTAAGAGTAGTGATGCAAAATGCAAAGCTGCACTGTGCACAATTTCTCCAATCACAGCCACATAAGCCCATAACTTCTTCTGGGTTGTCTTGGTGGCTTTCCTCACTCTTCTCCTTCTTGCACAGTCACTCAGTTTTTGAGAACTGTCTACTCCATGCAGATTTACCGTAAAGTGCCATACTGTTTGTATTTCTTTGTAATTGATGTAAATAAAGTCCGAAACATATTCAGTGACAACTTTACCATCAGAGAGCCTCGACCAAAACTACCACAAAAGACTCCAAGCTGTCATTGGCTACGTTTACATGCCGTTAATATTCGGGATAAGGTCAATATTCCAGTTTCTGAATCATTAGGAATAACTCGTTTACATGCTTAAGCAGACAGAGTTACTCCTGTATACATGGTCATTGGTATCATTTGGAATATCCCCATCTAAACAACGACGCACGTCTTCCATTGGTGCTTGATTTCGTCTGGCGTTCGTGCAAATCCTGCTTCGTGTAACTTTTCGGCCACCTTCTTGTAAATGTCGCTATCTCGGTACTTTCTACCATCAATAAAAGACATTATATTCATGTCTTTCACGATACTAATGAAGTACTCGGTTTCCTCCTCGCTCCAAAAGTGTGGTGCTGTGCTGCCGCGTCTGGATTTCTCCATACTTGTTTACCTCTGCTCCTGTGGTGTCCGATGGGTTGCGCGCACCGCATACAAGTAGTTGCCGTACTCAAAAGACCAAGATTCCTTGCGGATAGGACATGCACAGAATACAAAATAATGTTCCTTTCTATGGGGATATTCTGAGGCGTGTTTATATGACCTGATATTCGTGTTAGAAAATGAGTAACCCAGGGGTCATATTTGGGTTTTTAAAAACCGGAATATGAGCATATTCGGGTTTTTTGCGGGTGTTTACATGGCCGTGCGCAACCGGGTTATTGCTAATATTCCGGTTATGAAAGGGTTATGAAAGGGTTATTGGCTGCATGTAAACGTAGTCAGTGATGTTAAAGGGGGCAATACGCAGTATTAAGAATGGGGTATGTAAACTGTTGATCAGGGTCATTTGGGTAGTTTGTGTTGTCATTATGATTTAAAAAGAGTAAACCTGGTTGTTTGACAATAAATGGCTTCACCCAACCACTAACCGTGAGTGAAAAAAAAGTTTTTGTGTTATCATTCATGTTCTCTGAAAACTGGCCAAAAAACCAAAAATTTCGCCAGGGTATGTAAACTTTTGAGCTCAACAGTGTATATATATATATATATATATATATATATGAGAGAGAGAGAGTCACTACATATGTCCTCATATAGCAGTCATAGAGCATGAGGCGGGGTACACCCACGACAGGATGCCGGTCTGTCACAGGGCCAAAAACAGACAAACAAACACATTCGCACACCTATGGACAATTTAAAGATTCCGATCCACCTAACCAGCACATCTTTGGATGTGGGAGGAAACCCACACAAACATGGGGAGAACAAGCAAACTCCACACAGAAAGGCCACAGGTGGGAGTCAAACCCATGACCTTCTCGCTGTGAGGCAACAGTGCTAACCACTAAGCCACCGTGCTGCCCAATATATATGTTTGTGTGTATATTGTAAATGATAAAAGGGGTGGGTGTTTATAAGCTTTTGCTTCTGCCTACACCCTTTCGGTCACACAAACTGGGAAACTTGAGCTTTTTTGTTTTTGATTCACAAGTTTTTTTTAAGTATGTGTGTGTGCTGAATAAATTCATTCATCCATTCATTCACATATGCACAGTCTATCATGATAATCAGTGCTGGAAAGGTGATGTGTATATTTCGTGCCGACACACACAAATGAGAACAGACATCTGCTGTATGTCCTCACACATTCTGACGCAATGACATAAAGATTTATGCAAATCAGTATTCTAATTAGCACCTTCATAGATGTCATAATTTGTCCACACAATATATACACACTCTGAAAATAAAGTTTGCAATTAGGCATTCTTAGTTGTGGCTGTTGGAATGATTTATGCAAATCTGCGGCCAAGTCATTATACTGCTGTCTCCAGAATGGTACACACATTTGTAATATAAAGTTTCGATCATGAAGCGTTCTTGAGTAATGCCTGTTAGAAACAAAACTCATTTCATCCTCATTAAAGCCACAGTAAATGGCATTTTAAACATTAATATAGCAGCCAACATCTATTTTCTATGTAAAGCTTTAGTGGCTTACTTGCTTCTTGTGAAGAGAATGAAGCAACTCTCTCTATGTGTTTTAAACAGAGCTGTCCTGTTCCTTATTTACATGACCACTCCAGCTGTGTGTATGTTTAGTGCATGTGTGTTCCATCATGTGAAAGCGTTGCCCCTTCCGATGTTTATAACACTGCAAGCAATCTTTCTGTCAATCTGGCAGACAGGTATCATCTCTAAGGACTGGAAGAAAGACTTCTTTCTCCACTCTGGTAAGGAAAGGATGGTCATCTGTACTGCAATACCTATGGTACTATTATTATTATTGCTCTCTGTGCCAGGAAAGATGCTTGCTGACATTATTTGTGACAGTATTCAATCCCTTATACCCCTGTTACATTAGAGGCCGAGTGAGCCCGAATGCCTTCTGAATGGAAATTTGACCTCCATTCAGGCAAAGTTGAGGTGCAATCGAAAACCTCCAACAGCATTCTGGGTGTATTCCAAACAGTCGGGTACAGTTGTGCGGCCAGCCCGAATGTTTAGCACATGTTCTGATCACTCCGCTGCACGTGCATGAGTTCATTTCATCTGAGTGCTCCGCAGCCCATCTGTGAGGCTGTATCATCTGATTGCTCCACTGCCCGTGTATGAGCTCATTTCATCTGATTGCACTGCAGCCCATGTGTGAGGCTGTATCATCTGATCTCTCCGATGTGTGTGCGTGAGCTCATTTCATCTGATCCCTCTGCAGCCTGTGCGTTAGGCTCTATCATCTGATTGCTCTGCTGCCCGTGCATGAGCTTATATCATCTGATCGGCCCCTTACAAATGCACGACAGTACTGCCATGATCCAAGGTACCTGGTTTACATGACAGCAACAGCATGCCTTGTCAAACACAGCACATGACAACGCTCCCTTTGCTTGCCTTCCATCCAGACTTTGGGTGGCAATCGAACTGCACCTGTATGGTATTCAACGTGCATCATTCTTATTCTTACTGCAATCTGACAGCATTCTAGGTATTCGTACTGTGTTCCTACCACATTTGGACTGCAACTGTATGCATACATACAGTTGTGTAATTAGTCGTACGGCATTTGTGCACGGGTGTCCGGATGTCTGTCCCTCCCTCCTTGAAGTTTGCCATTTTTTCCCATTTGGCCTGATTTGGCTTCATTTGTGCTCATTCATGCTAAGTGTGAGGGGGGCGTTAGTTAGCGCTCAATGACTTGAGCAGTCGAACACATCCTAGGTCTGTGAATCTAATTTCAGAAGTGCGTTTTTGCAGCCTATGGTGATTTTCTCAAAGTATTTGATTCAGTTGTCTGTTGTGCTCTCTGAGGCATTCTGAAAACTTACAGGAATCTGAACATTGCTGGACATCATAGGACTTTCCACAGGTACTGAGTGTTGTGAGTGATTGTTTATTATATGTTTGAAATCTTTGGGTTCTAAATGTTATTGCATTTTGTAACAATTGTTTGAAAAATCCAATATTAATCATACTATTATAATAATTATAATTATTATTACTAAGCAGATATGTGCATCAAACAAACTAATCAGCTCACCTATGATATATGCTAAATATTGTTAATGTGTTAACAAACATGCACCCTCTTCCAACATGCAAACAGAACAGAATAACAGACAAGCTTGACAAATTAATAAATGTAATGCAATGCTAAAATACCCTCGGCCGTGTGAGCATTGTTTTCTTTATAATTTGCAGTTGTTTAATATATATATATATATATATAGGAATTAATCATACATTTGTTATTTACATTAATTATTAAGTTCCTATTGTCTTACATACAATTTGTACATGTTCAACAAAGCCCCTCAATCAATCAATCAATCAATTAAAAATGATGTTTTGTTTACATTTTAATGGAGTCTGCTGGAGGGTGTGCATGTGCGAATACATTAGCGTTTTACAACTACGGAAGTTAGCGTTGAGTTAGCAGAAGTTAGCGTGCACGCTGGCATTCACAAAATGCCTTGTAAATCACTCCAGAGGTATCAGGTTACAAGAAACAGTGTTTTCAGTTTTAGAAGTTTTATTTCTCGTTAGCATTTACATAATATATGACAAAGAGGATATATTTATGCACAAAGGAAACAGAGATTGAAGCTAGCTAGACCAGCCTGTGACGTCACCACGCTAACGTTCACAAAATGTTTTGTAAATCACTCCAGAGGTGTTATCAGGTTACAAAAACAGTGTTTTCAGTTTAATAAGTTTTATTTCTCACTAGATTTTACATAATATATGACAAAGCGGTTATATTTACACATAAACAAAATGGAGCTCGCAGCTAGTTGGACCAGCCGCTGATGTCACTCTGATTGGCTGTCACCCACGACCCTCAAAAAAACAAAAACAAAAAAACTGAACACAATGAAACAGAATGGGACTTTTTAACCTCTTAAAATAGGTCAAGGTTAGCCATCTTTGAACTTGTCCAAGGTCTGTGTCCAAAGAATGTTCCCTGTGAATGTGAAGACTCTGGCAGTAATATGATTGGACTTATGCTGAGCACAGACAGATGCAAAGCCTTTGCAATACCTGATGGCCATATCTGATGGCCTCAGGTAAAAAAACAAAGGAAGATATTTTGCACGATGTACAGTTTTGTGAACAGAATGTATGTTCTTCAAGAAATTCAATACATTTGTGCAAAAGCAGACATACTTTCTTGGCCTGTTATAGCTCCGGTGATCAGTAGGTGCAATCAAGGTCAAATGGAAATGGATGATGGCTGTAAGTGCACCTCTGTGCAGAGGGTAGCTGAAACCAGTATTGCAATGAAATGTGGAAATAAGGGCTGCAGTTAAAGCACCAGTGATGTCTCTCCCCTGGTCTGTGAAATGGCTCAATCTTCCCATCAATCCACTCTTTGATCGTTATACAGTAAATCTTTCAGAATCACATTATCTTCACACAGCCACTGCTGATGACTGTGATTCTGAAGATGCGAGGACATACGTAGATACATAGAAAAGTACAATGTATTCCCAACATGCCAGCATTTTAGTGTGAAAATTCACAAAATAATAGTAATAATAAGGGGAAAAAAAAATCTGCGTTAGTTTGTGAACTTCATTTGCCCTGATACATTACTAAGCTGCTAGCAGAAATAATAATGCAGCTTCAGTCAGAAAATTATGGGTCACATGAATAATAAAGTTTCAAAAATGCTTGGAGAACTTTATGTGCATGTTAGGTGTTAACATTTTTCGAAAATCATTCGAGGAAGGAGTCCAATAATTTTCTAGACCTGTTAAATGGCAGCCACAGTTATTTCGAAAGAAAAGGGAGGAATACATTTTGTCTATGTTCAGGTTTGAACAAATTTATCAAAGCACTTAAGCTAAAAGGGTCATTGTACAAATAGAGATGAAAGCTATTAAAGTGATTTGTCAACCTTTCAAAGGGATTTTGATAGAGTTAGCTGTTTAGAGCACCAATGCAATAACATAAGGAGCCTTTTTCAGCAGGCGCAATGAATAATACGTCCAATAATATCATATTTACATTGCAATAATGAATTCAAATTTCCATAAAATGTCACAAAAATGATAAATAGTTCATAGCTCCTAATGTTTTATTTAAAGATGCATCAGTTTGCCAAGAAATCCAACACGGCTAGAGAAGCTTTTTCGGTCTTTGTTCACGTAAAAGCAATGCAAGCAAGACACAGCGATTTTGGATTCACTCCGCGGAGATGTACTGGGAACGCAGCATGTTTTTCACCATAAATAATGTCGTCTCATTTTAATTTTACAAAACCTTTGAACTATTTTCAGCATGTAACCACTCTGTGTGTCTTTCTGACAGGAACGTTTAAACCATGATGAAACATGTGATGTTAATCCCTGTTCAGATTAGATTTTATCCAAATTTCTGATCAGACAAAAGGCTGTAGCATTATTTGTCCCCTTCTATCCCCCTTGCAGCATCCCTGCACAGAGTACAAAGAGTATGATCATTATAATATATTTTATCATTGTTGAGGGCCATTAAGCATCTGCTATAGCAGTAATAAACCTTACCCATAGCTTTGCCCCCTAATTCAAAAAGCCTTCAGTTACCACATTTGCATGTGGTAACGATCCTCTTGGTAGTCCGACTCCCCCATCGAGTGTTTTTAAGACTCCGCGTGGACTCTGGAGCGGTTTAATGAGGACACTGGTGATCCAGCTGCCTGTTCTTTCAGCTCGCTGGAGTGTCACAGTCAACTAAGGAGAGACTGTTGAGGTCAGACAAGGGCAAGAGGAAGGAACGTAATCCCTGATATTGTGTGAAGTTCACTTGGGAGAGCTCTTAAACTTTATCAACTTAGCCTTTGCTGATTATGTTTAATTAAAACTCACCGAATGTGTCCTGTGACTGGAGTGTTTTGCTAATAGATGATAAGATGGCTTAAGAGTCTTGTTTGACTAATGCTTCCTGTGGTCATAATACAGTAATAATGGTAAGTACGACAAATGTGAGATTAATCATAAGTGGACGTGATCTTTGACTCCACAGTAAAATAAAAACAAAAAAAACAAAAGCCGGTTATTGCTTTTATTAATTATAAAAGGCATTCATTAATATTCAACGCCATATCATGCAGCAGCCAAGTCTCACGCATATTTTTCCTGCTCCTGTCACAAAATGAGTCACATTGTCCTGTCACATTTTTTAAATTTTATTTTATGATTTCTAAGGGCCTCTTAGACATAGCACACATAGCACAAAAAAGTAGGAATCAGGGCGAATCATGGCTAAACAGCCTGAATGAGCGAACCCCGAAAACATCAAGCCAAAATCGGGAAGGACACACGGTCAGGCAGGCGTGAACGATCCTGCTAAGACAGTTTCATGCACACTTGTGCGCGTGAACAAACACAGTGCAAGCAGCGGTAATGTGTGGAACCACATCACGGCGCAGCTGTGGAGACAAAAAAACAAAACAAAAAACAGCTGGAATGTGTGGAACCACATTGCGCCACTGATGTGGAGGAAAACAAAACAAAACTACACACCATGAAAAAACACAGCAGTGTCCAATATTTAATCCCTCTTATGGAACAGACAATACAAGTACGATCCCTCTGTGCCTCTGTATATGACCCATGGTTGTAGACGTACAGTCATGAAATGACATGAATGAAGCAGTGCACTCTCATTATGTCTTATTATGTCCAGTGGGTATATAAATAATTACTACAATCACCAGACATTAATAGATGTTGGTGTATAATTTGTTGTGTGTTGGGGGGGGGGTCTGGCTGGACAAGGTTGGGTTGTTTTGTGTTTATTTTCCTTCCCAGGTGATTTGGGGCTGTTCTCTGAGGAAAATGTGCTGCAGAAGAGTCTCTCTCCTCTGTTACGATGATTGGCTGCACCTGTTGCATTCTCGTGCGGCTCTCTATCAGGACAATCCACGACACCTGTGATGTTCACGTGCAGATCTGAGGACTTCCAGATGGTACCAATGTAGTGATGAAGAACTACATTTAAACCAGCAGTGAGTTGGATAAGATTGCCAGAGAATACGACCTTGTGACGACCGTGTGGGGACGCTGAGGGCCGTTTCAGAGTCTGACATCGCGCCTGTGAAGGAGGACGAGGGTGAGAGGCAAACGTTGTCAGCACATGACAGAGGTGAATATTCTGAAAAGTTTATCCGTGAATGTAAATTGGCGTTTATACACAGCTATAAGTAATTATTGGTGGAAATTGTTTGGCGTGCTCCTCACGGCAGTGGCGTGCGGATTAATGATCCTCCACTAGCTGTGAGCAGCAGCCTCTTTGAACTAAGTTTTAAAACCAGACCTAAATGTGTAGCTGATAAGTTTGCCTCTAAACAATATTTCGTAATAATAAGTGTTGAATAATCTCATCTCTGTTCCTCCTTCGCAGAGTACAGTCTGGGAAAGTCACCTGGGGGGGTGTTGGCGGAACTCCTGAGTCCTGAACGTTCGGACTCCGACTGTTGAGATGCTGAGAGAGCGCGCCGCCTTTTCACCTCACCAGAACTTTGATTATTTAGTATTTCATGTATAGCACAAAGGGAGAAAATAAATGTTCTTTTTGGAACTGCTTCTGATTATTTCATGCTGGGTTCAGTCAGATACTGGACCGCTCCTCAATCCGCGTCTTATTCATAACATAATTAGTGAAAATCGCTGGGTTGTAATAATAAATAATTAATAAATAAAAGGAGACCCAATACAGAACCCTGTGGTTAAATAACTCTGGTTCAATTAAAAAATAAATGCCACTTGCGGGATTTGAACCTGCAATTTACAAAAGCTCTGATTAACAGAGAGAAACTTTACCACTGCCCTACAATTGCTGTCTTACAACAGGAGCACACAATTCCTAAAAATCAACAACGAGATAAACATATTTTAAAAAAAAAAAGAGAAATTAGACAATCTTATAAAGGAAGTTTTCATCATCTTTAATTATGGTGGAAAAAAGTGCCCCATTAATTGACAAAACATTTGTTACAGCGTATTTTTGGTAATACGTCACTGAAAGTGGCGTATAAGCCATTTCACACTCTCGCTCTCTTCCGGGTCTCGCACGTAAGGTCAAAGAGCAAAAGGTGTAAACTCCCGTCTCGAGGCATGATGACTGACTGTGTGGGCAGCAAGAATGACAGAGACCTTGAATAGTTTTCCCATTGAAGTGTTGATTCCTTGGAAGATTTTTTGCGATAACGTGGTATTGGTGTCCAAGGAAGAAAAGCTGAAGCTTATGCTGCACACAAATTAAAAATTCAGGTTTTGCCCAACTTGTTTTTACCATTGTCCAGACAGTGTGTAACAGTGATCAGCTGATCACTGTTTCGCTTTGCAGGTATCTATAAATCTTGTGCACTACATTCGTATTTCCAGTGGTGGGCACAGTTCCACTATTCTGCTAACTACTAATTATCAAAGCTAATGTTTTCATTATTGGATTAGCTTTTCAGATAACTTTGAAAACCATCAGCGGACCAATGAGCTTCCGATAAATTTAAGTCCAATCATTTTTAGACTGCTAACATATTTTTGCAGGCATAGCGAATAAAGCTTAACAGTTAAAATCATTTGTGAAATCTGAAGCCAAAGAGTTTAGTACCTACCTGCTAAATTTTTCCTAGCAGACAGACAGCTCTATCCTCTGCAGACAGAGGAGAGCTGGTTACAGGAGAAAAAGTAAAAGAGAGAGAAAAAAAGATAATTTGTCTTTACACCATAATGACTCGCCAGCATATCACGCAAGTCATCAGCAGGCATGCAGTTTTAACTTATGTTTAAAATTTTGACCAAACTAATTCCAGACAAGTTATTTAAATTAACGTCATGTCTGACATTTTATAAAGTGAAACTATCAGCTATATGTTTTAGTCTTAAAGTAATACACTAATTTTGAAGGTTTTAGTGTTTGGACCACACACTGCAGTGCATTATGGGTAAAGTTTCACAGCAGGGGAAATGCATTGAGATGCTCTGATTAGGGTGAACTTTAACTGCTGCACACGGACAGCAGCATTAAACTCTATATTGTGCCTAAAACTCTTGTGAATATATTCTCTTGGTTTATAGATGTTGTTGTGTTTGTTTTATGTAAACATGCCAGAAGCTCTTTATTAAAAGTTTTCAAGGTTTCTAATGCCATCTATTGGCCAGTAGGTGGCAGTGTTCCCGCAGTAGTAGCTATATCCCATAATCCTTTGCACGCCATAGAGTTGCTGCAGCCTCTTATTAACATGATGAAAAACATAAAAAGTACATTTTGGTTGTATAATGTTCATTTACAGTTCACACACAGTACGAATTTGGTTGAATTGTGCATGAAGTGCACATGAAGCAGGAATCCTATGCAATACGTGTAAAATCATAGCTGCCTCCAATGCCTCGTACACCTGTTGCTACAACTATTTGCACATAACAGCGGCTGAAAGACAGAATGTGCACTGTGTGAGCCCATTGAACCCTCTTGCGGCAGGTGTCGGCCACATTTCAGTTGACATGCACAAACATCTAACCACTTGCTTAGCACTTAAAAAATGTGTGGGCATTGATACTATTAGCACGAAAACAGTCAGCAGGCAATCACTTTCGAGCTGGATGTGAAAGTGTCACCACAAGTGTGGCTTTGCAAACAGACACAGTGACATGTTTGTGTGTGCACTGAACTGACATGGGGTGTGGCCGCTCAAAGGAGCGGCTGTGGAGATCTGTGGTTCTGGACCTCCCAGCTGGAGAACACGTACCATATTTGGACAGACATGAACTAACAACTGCCCACTGTGACGTGCATGTGTCTGCTTGCTGTCCTCACATGGACATACATAAAAACATATATTACAGCTGCATGGGCTGCAGCATAACATGCAGCGGGTGATCTGAATGTCATGTCAGCCACGTGAGCTCTGTTCCACATGACGCAGTGTCTGTCCTGTGGCACGCCATTCACAAGACATGCCTGTTGGGCCAGACGTGCGTGGGGCAGGCTGGACACACCACCAGCAGATGTGGACATGATAAGAGCACCCTGCTTCTCATTCATGTCATTTCATGACTGTACTTCTGTGACCATGGGTCATCTACAGAGGAACAGATGGATCATACTTGTATTGCCTGCTTGATAAGAGGGATTCAATAAAATGCGGTGTTTTTTATATGGTGTGTGGTTGTATTTTTTTTAAATACGTTCATGTCCTTCTTGATATCAGCCATTTTCCCCACACCTTTTACAGGACAGCAATACGAGCTTAGTGGCAATCAGAGCTTTTGGAAATTGCAGGGAACAGTTTATTTATTTTACTGTCTTCTTCCAAAATTGAGTAAATTCATTTTGCCCTCAAAATCCTACACACAATACCCCATAATGACATGTATTTATTTATTTATTTTGCAAATTATTAAAAATAAAACCAAGAAATCACATGTACGTAAGTATTCACACCCTTTGCCATGAAGTTCAAAACTGAGCTCAGGTGCATCCTGTTTCTTCTGATTCTACTGTTTCTATAGTTTAATTGGAGTGCACTTGGGATAAATTTTATCATGCATTCTATAAATCCACAAGCACACAATGCAACTCCTGCTTTTCTCTAAATCTCCGTTGGCATTCTCAAAGCAAACAACACATCTGTCGTTCACTTTCTCTGCATAAATTTAGATGTTACATAGACTAAATGGAATCATTTACTTAAATTACCATATTTTTCAGGTTATATGTTGTGGGGTTTTTCAATAGTTTTTAAGGTGCTGTGATTTATATTCCTAAGTGACTCATTTGTTAAAAAGAAAAAAAGAAGGGGGTAGAACCAGGGATGGCTAGTATAAATGGGGTATCAGGGCTATACCCTCCGCATCTTTTACAATAAAATATTATTATTATATAATCTTATTTAATTTTTTAATAATTTTTCAAAATATTGTTAAACATCTTTGACTATATTTAAACTTTGGTGCTACTGAGTGCTGCAACAACAAACAGTAACAAGAAAAGCAGGATTGAAATAAATGGGCTTGTTTTTTGTGAGTCCAAACTGTTAAAAGCATCCATTTCCATTTGTCTTCAAAGTGCAGTGAGTGACAGGTGTCAGGTACACCTCCTTGATTTAATCGGTATTTGGGCTTATTCTTTTTGCCAGTCCAACCCCATTCGCCCTATTGACGTTTCAAATCCTGCAAAAGTTCAAAGAGGTCGCCGCTCTGTGAGATCTCAGTAACACTGAGAACTGCATTGAGACGCTCTGATCGGGCCGCACTTTAACCGCTGCACACGGACAACAACATTAACATCGCAACATAAAACTATTTTTATATTGTGCCTAAAACTGTCATGAATATATTCTCTGGGTTTCTAGACGTTGTTATTGCGTTTGTTTTATGTAAACATGCAAGAATCACAGTCTGTCTCTCTGTTATTTTCAGTGGGAGCTGCTGTGAGCTACAATCGCTTCCTGATCATGTTGTTCTGGGGGAAAGTGAAGTTTGCTCTTTAATGTCTTGATTATTGTTCTTTACAACACTGTTTGCCCTCTTTGGTCCAGACTAATATATATAATATATCTGAAATTCGGTTTGCATTTATTAAATTCCACGCAGATTAAATTTAGCAGACATGGATTATTTGTTATAATGGTTTTAGCAAGTTTTCAGGGTATCATGCAGCAGTCTCTTATTAACATGACAAAAAGCATAAAAAATACATTTTTGTGGTATAATATTCATTTACAATTGTCATCATGTGGATTCTCTATGTTGTTTGACTGCAACGACTCTCTGGCACACAAGGGATTATGGGATACATCAATAGGGCGAATGCTGAGAGGTGTAAAACTCCAGCTTCAGAAAGTAAAAACCCTCCCATGTGTTGCTTCTACCTGTGCACCTAAAACAGGTGTCTCAATTATTAGCTCATCCACCTGCCTGAAGAGCTGAATTGAATCCAATCAGTTGTTTGATTAGGAAGAGATGGGTGTGGTGTCTGTTTCTGTAACCCTCCTGTGCACTGGCAACATTTCCTGTATATTTGTTTTGTGAATTGTTTTGTTTTAATTTGTGTTGGTAGCATGACCCAAGCAGAGGGTCACCCCTTTGAGTCTGGTCTGCTTGAGGTTTTTTCCTTAGAGGGAGTTTGTCCTTACCACTGTTGCCTGTGTGCTTGCTCAGGGGGTTGGTAAGGTTAGACCTTATTTGTGTGAAGCGCCTTGAGGCACCTTTGTTGTGATTTGGTGCTATATAAATGAAAATAAATTGAAATTAAATTGAAATTGAAGATGGAACAAATATGTGGCTGGACTTTTACTTGCTGAGTTTTACACATCTGTCCCTGCTCCAACAGCTTCCATTCATCTTCATCTCGTAGTCAGTCACAGGTGTCATGGCAGATCCCTTTGATCTGTCCAGTTTTTGTGCTCACTGAAGTCAGCGCAAATGCCTGAAATCCAACTAATATCAGCAGATGTTCAGAGTTTTGTGAGCATGTGACGATGGCAGCAGCGGACACTAGCGTGAATGAAGGAACAAGGTGGATTATTAATTAATATATTTGGCAAAAGGCAGTGGATGTACGGAGGTTTGTCAGTGTGTGATGATGGCGGACAGGGGACATGACCACATGAGGTGGATTATTAATATTTCTGGCCAACTTCCTGTGTGATGGGTGGATCAGGATTTTTTTATTTTATTTATTTATTGTTACAGCAAGACCCACCTGAACCATCATGAGAGTCAATGTGCACCACTCGACCCACACAAATATGCAGTGGTTAACAACACTAACCCAACCTGATCCAGGTGTGGGAGCTACTGGGCCTAATGGCCCTGTCCCACTGGCGTTTAGGAGGATTTGCACATGAAATGAGGAGACAAAAGCTGAGCGTACACAACAAAGGTGGGCGGAAATGACAAATGTCCCGGGGTGGATCAGCGAATACATGAGGAAGAAAAACGGATATAACAGGGAACAGAAGCAAAGGCGACCGCGGAGGCGCCCCCATGACGGGCACAGCGGCCGTGATGCACTCGCTTCATCCGTGCCCACTCTGTCTGCATGCGCGACATGCCATTTGCGACCGTGATGTGGCCATGCTGGGCACATGTCATATCTGTTTTGCACGCTGTCCCGGTCCGCCGCCAAGCTGCGCCAACCCGTCGGTTGCGGATATCAGCGGATGACAGGGGATATGTGGCGCGTTGGTTGTGTATGTCCCGCGTATGTCTTCAGTATGTGTTCAGGCAGTGATGCGGATCTCATCCGCAGCAAGATTTTTGAGCCTCTGCAAATGATCACGGACGTGTTCGGATGGCGGCCGACTAATACAGGAATGTTACACGGTTATTGCGGTTGTTTGGCAGATGTGGGCCACTTTTGTGCGCATTCCATCCGCAAATCCTCCTAAACGCCAGTGGGACAGGGCCCTAAGTTTGGTTTGGAGTCTATGCCATTTCATTACATTGGCTTAGTGGTTAGCACTGTTGCCTCACAGCAAGAAAGTTGTGGGATTGCTTCCCATCTTCCCATTCTGTGTGGAGTTTGGATGTTCTCCCTGCATTTGAATGGGTTCCCTTTGGGTGCTTCGCCTTCCTCCCACTTCCAAAGACATGCAGGTTAGGTGGATTGGTGACTCTAAATTGGCAAAAGGTGCGTGAGCGAGGGTGAATGTGTTTGAACATCTGTATGTGGCCCTAGGAAAGACTGGCGTCCTTTCCAGGGTGTATGCCATGACTGTTGGGATATGCTCTAGCCCCCCTGTGACCTTTGATTAGAGCAGTAAGCAGGCACTGAAAATGAATGAATGGACACTGGTTGCAAACAATAAGGATTTGCACCATAGCCATAGGTTATGGTGCTTCAGGCAGACAATATCAAGCAGTGCAGAGTGCTCCCTTTGGGCCATGTGTGCCTGAGATGGAGTGGGGAAGAGAAGATGGAATTTGCCTACTGTATGCCATTTAGAGAGCCTGTAATATATCTGTAAAATATTAATCACTTAGTGGTAACTCTGCCACCCAAAGTTGTAGGTACCCCCAGGTTAGGGGTTGACCCCACATAACACAGTGTGTCTCTTCTGTAACGACCATTATTTTTTTCTGTCGATACAAAAGTGTTTTTATTTGGGACATGATAATTGTTGATTCAATATGTTGCAAAATATTTTTAATCAAATACTTACAGTATCTATTGGCAATTGATACAGTTTTGTAGTGCATCCAGAGCTGCATTCATATTCCTTGAATGGATTTTTCTGACATTGTAGCATTCTGATCCTTTGATCATTCCATCATTCTTACATATTTTGCTTTTGTTTAAAAAAATGCCATGTACTTATACATACAGAAAGAAGTTGTCAAATGATATGAGTGAGTGAGTGAGTGCGTGATGTTTTGGGTACATCCGTGTTGCAGAGTACTTGGCATGAGAAGGTGTTGCTATAACTCAGTAAGTTCATCCGGAAAGTATTCAAAGCGCTTCACTTTTTCCACATTTTGTTATGTTACAGGCTTATTCCAAAATGGAGTAAATTCATTTTTTCCCCTCAAAATTATACCCACAATACCCCATAATGACAACATGACAAATGTTTGTTCTTTTTTTATTTTTGCTAATTTATTAAAACTAACAAACTAAGCCCCGCAACCAATCCCGGATAGACAGTTGAAGTTGAGATGAGATGACAGGTGGATTGCTGCAGAGATGGTTGTCCTTCTGGAAGGTTCTCCTCTTTCCACAGAGCAACACTGGAGCTTTGATGGAGTGACCATTGGGTTCCTATTCACCTCCCTGACTAAGGCACTTCTCCTCTGATCGCTCAGTTTAGATGGGCAGCTCTAGGAAGAGTCCCGGTGGATCCGAACGTCTTCCATTTACAGATGATGGAGGCAACTGTGCTCATTGGGACCTGCAAAGTGGCAAAAATGTTTCTGTACCCTTCACCAGACTGGCGAATCAAGACAATCCTGTCTCGGAGGTCTACAGACAATTCCTTTGACTTCATGCTTGGTTTGTGCTCTGACATCCACTGTCAACTGTGGGACTTTATATGTAGACAGGTGTGTGTCTTAACACCTTCACCCCAAATCATGTCCAATCAACTGAATTTACCCCAGGTGAACTCTAATTAAGCTGTAGAAACATCTCAAGGATGATCAGCGGAAACAAGATGTACCTGAGCTCAATTTTGAGCTTCATGGCAAAAGCTGTGAATACTTATTTACGTGTGATTACTTAGTTTTTATTTTCAATAAATTTGGAAGATTTAAAAAAAAAAACCTTTTCACATTGTCATTGTGCGGTACTGTGTGTAGAATTTTCATGAAAAAATGAATTTCATCCATTTTGGAATAAGTCTGTAACATAACGTGTTTTGTTTTTTCATGTGGACTACCTGTTGAAACACCTGTGGTAGCGTCACATGGGAACAGAGGTTCATTTTTTTTTTTTTTAGTTTTCATTTGGTTGTACATTTTGCTGTTTGGTCAAGATATTGTTTATATTTGCTTGAAATCTGTACAACTGCTAATTGTATTTTATCACTGGAGCCAACGATCAGTAAAGATAAGACAGTAGTAACATCACCGCAATCACTATATTTGTTAGCCCACATACCCAATATCACCACAACAGCTCCCACTGGGTGTAACGGTACACAAAAATCACTGTCTGGCACATTTTCAGGACAATGGAGACAAGAAACATAACATTCAATGTGTTTAGCCTAAGTTTACAGATTTACAGATTGCTACAAAATGTTTTTTCTTGAATTTTTATGAAATATATGATTAAAAAAATAAATGAGACATATATTCTTGTGTGATTTATAGTCCAGAAAATACAGTAAAATAATTCTTGATGTTGGAATTATCTGAGTTAAGAAGCTTCCTGAAACTGTCTGTGTTGGATTTATTGTGCAGTTATAGTTAGTTGTTGGTTTTGTCAGAGCAGTGGTTCTTTGCAGTCATGCACACATTCCCTAAAGAAGTCTTCATTGCGGTACAATTATTAAAGTGCACAACCCACTCTACTCCCTCAAACAGAGTGAAACACTGGTAAGATCTGTTATTTTCTTGTTGAATAATTCCCGGTGTACAAAAGCATTTCACTCTGCATATGCCACCGTAAGTCAAAAGAAAGGTATTCACTGCGATTCTTTACAGTCTTTAATGTCTGTCTGTACAATGGAACACTTTTGGAGATGTATTACTGTCATAAAATGCTGGATAAGAAAACAGTGTCTGGAAACATATGGCACTCTATAATATAAATAAACTTGTGTTGCTTGCAGGTTTTTTGTTTGTTTGTTTTGCCATCTTTATCATGATAATGGTATATCCATGTAAATTATTTACTTAATCAATGTGTTGCACATATTTTTTGTTGTTGTTGCTATTTTCAGTGGAAATGTTTACATTTCCAAAATGAACAGTATGGCACTTGGTGCTATAATGACAGGTATAACAGAATATTGCCTTTTATGATGGTGAATACATTACCTGTCTTCTAAGATTATGGCTGTTTTGCTATTTTATTAACATTTATTTGTTTTTCGCTGAACAATACCATATGTTCTTGATAATAAAATGGTTTTCTTGCTTTGTTTTTGTTTTTCTCCGTGATAAGTCTTGCAGATTGTGTAGAATTGTTCCTTGGATTGATGTTGCTGTTGTGATGTTTTATTGTTGACAATTTTTGCTTTGCCTCTGTCTCTTAAATACATGAACCATATCAGTAAGCCCTATCTTCACTCAATATTCCATTTTTGGTTTTAATGTGACGTAAATTGATCAGTCAATAAATGAACGTAACAAAAGAGTTATTCCATCACAGTCTAAAGTCAAAACAGGTGTTTGTGGTCATTTTTGAAAACATTTTCAGTTGGATCAAATATAAACTTGGGATCTCTGAATAATTTAAACACAAAGTCTCCTCTTTCTTCTGAGTGGTTAAGTGACAACTGAGGAGTTGATCAATTTTATTTTTGAATGTTGTCATGGTAACATTCTGGCTTCTGACGAAGTATTCCAAGATCGCCTATAGAAATGTGAATCTTGCATAGATTAAAAAAAAAGGCTATATGATGAATTTTTGTGATATATGACACACTCATTTTCGGTATACATTCACCAGTATATGCAGTGCATCTGGAAGGTATTCACAGCGCTTCACTTTTTCCACATTGTTGTTGGGAAAGTGTAGGAACACGGACCCACAACAGGGGGCGCAAATGAACGGACAATGGAGGAAGTCAAATATCAACACTTTACTGTTGTGAAACACGCACAACAAACACAACCAATTACAATATCAGACAATAAGCCGAATCACAACGGTGTCATGTGGGCAGGCTCGAAGATAGGAGACGTCTGTCCAAGCAGAACCGGAACCACACGATTTCCTCCGCCACCGAACCCCGGGAATACTGGAGCCGCCAAGTCCCGAACTCCCAGGTGGCCACTGCCTCCGCTTGTCGGATCCGGTACTGCTGGCGAGGAACAGAAACAGTCAGATGTGGGTACGTCTGCACCCAGCAACACGTATGGTGGAAACACCACCTCCACCTCTCGTCAGGAAAAACACTGTAGTGCAGGAATGTGAGTACTTATCCAAAATACAGTCTCCTGCTGTTCTTCTCTCTTTCTGTGTAAAGGCAAAAAGTATTTAATGGTCAAAAGATAATCCATTAGGCTGGATATGTTACCTCCTTGGTAGAGCGATATCTCGGCAAAGAGGTAGAGACGTCGTCCTGCTGATATACCGCTGCGGATCAGAAGATTGGTAAGAGCTGTCGTAGGTGACAGCTGTCACCCCGGCTGCTCCTGTGAGACGGCAGCGCCCTCTGGTGCCTGGAGCCCGCACTCCAGGCAGGGTGCCCTCTGGTGGTGGTGGGCCAGCAGTACCTCCTCTTCAGCGGCCCACACAACAGGACCCCCCCCTCAACGGGCGCCTCCTGGCGCCCGACCAGGCTTGTCCGGGTGGCGGCGGTAGAAATCGGCCAGGAGGGCCGGGTCCAGGATGAAGCTCCTCTTCACCCAGGAGCGTTCTTCGGGGCCGTACCCCTCCCAGTCCACCAAATACTGGAAGCCTCGGCCCATCCTTCGAACATCCAAAAGCCGGCGCACAATCCAAGCCGGCTCGCCATCGATGATCCGGGCAGGAGGTGGTGCCGGACCCGGAGTACAGAGGGGTGAGGTGTGATGTGGCTTGATCCGGGACACGTGAAAAACGGGATGGATCCGCAGTGAGGCCAGAAGCTGAAGCCTCACTGCGGCTGGACTGATGACCTTGAGGATTTTAAACGGACCGATATACCGGTCCTGCAATTTAGGGGAGTCCACTTGGAGGGGAATGTCCTTAGTAGACAACCACACTTCCTGCCCTGGCCGATACGTAGGGGCCGGGGTCCGCCGCCGGTCTGCATGGGCCTTTGTCCTCATCCGGTCCCTCAGCAAGGCAGAACGGGCGGCACGCCACACCCGACGGCACTTCCGTAGGTGGGCCTGGACCGAGGGCACACCGACCTCTCCCTCAACCACCGGAAACAGAGGAGGTTGGTACCCCAGACACACCTCGAAAGGGGAGAGGCCGGTGGCTGACGACACCTGGCTGTTATGGGCATACTCGAGCCAGGCCAGATGGGTACTCCAGGCCGCCGGGTGCGCGGCTGTCACGCAACGCAGGGCCTGCTCCACTTCCTGATTGGCCCGTTCTGCTTGCCCGTTGGTCTGGGGATGATACCCGGATGAGAGACTCACTGTGGCCCCCAGTTCCCGGCAGAAGCTCCTCCAGACTTGCGAGGAGAACTGGGGACCGCGATCGGAGACGATGTCTGTGGGAATCCCATGCAGCCGGACGACGTGGTGGACCAGGAGGTCCACTGTCTCCTGGGCCGTCGGGAGCTTCGGGAGGGCCACGAAGTGGGCCGCCTTGGAGAATCGGTCCACTATCGTGAGGATGGTGGTGTTGCCCTGGGACGGCGGGAGGCCCGTGACAAAATCCAGGCCGATGTGGGACCAGGGGCGATGGGGCACGGGCAGCGGCTGGAGCAGTCCCGAAGCCCTGCGATGATCATCCTTGCCCCTGGCGCAGGTGGTGCAGTCCTGGATATAATCCCGGACGTCGGCCTCTAGGGACGCCCACCAGAAGCGCTGCCGGACAACTGCCACGGTTCTTCGCACCCCTGGATGACAGGAGAGCTTAGAGCCGTGACAGAAGTCCAGGACTGCAGCCCTAGCTTCTGGTGGGACGTAGAGTCGGTTCTTCGGCCCAGTTCCGGGGTCCGGGCTTCGTGCCAGGGCCTCCCGGACGGTTCTCTCTACGTCCCAGGTGAGGGTGGCCACGATAGTGGACTCCGGGATGATGGGTTCCGGTGGATCCGACAACTCCGCCTTGACTTCTTCTTCATGTACCCGGGACAAGGCATCCGATCTCTGGTTTTTGGTCCCGGGACGGTAGGTAATCCGGAAGTCAAAACGGCCGCAGAACAGTGACCAGCGGGCTTGCCTGGGGTTCAGCCGCTTGGCGGTCCTGATATACTCCAGGTTCCGGTGGTCAGTGAAAACCGTGAATGGCACGGAAATTCCCTCCAACAGATGTCTCCACTCTTCAAGAGCCTCTTTCACCGCAAGGAGTTCTTGATTGCCGACGTCATAGTTCCATTCGGCCGGGGTCAACCTGCGGGAAAAGTAGGCACACGGGTGAAGGACCTTATCGGTCTTCCCGCTCTGGGAAAGCACAGCTCCTATCCCTGAGTCCGAGGCGTCCACCTCAACCACTAACTGGCAACTAGGATCGGGCTGCACCAGAACGGGTGCAGACGAGAAGCGCCATTTCAACTCCTTGAACGCGGCATCGCAACGATCCGACCAGGTGAAGGGGACTTTTGGGGAGGTCAGGGCTGTCAGGGGGCTAACTACTTGACTGTAGCCCTTAATGAACCTCCTGTAGAAATTAGCAAAGCCGAGGAACTGTTGCAGTTTCCTTCGGCTGGTGGGTTGGGGCCAGTCTCTCACCGCCGCAACCTTGGCTGGATCAGGAGCGACGGAGTTAGGGGAGATGATAAACCCCAGGAAGGACAAAGATGTGCGGTGGAACTCGCACTTCTCGCCCTTCACAAACAGGCGGTTCTCCAACAACCGCTGCAGGACCTGACGTACATGCCGGACATGGGTCTCAGGATCCGGAGAAAAGATGAGTATGTCGTCCAGATACACGAAGACGAATTGGTGCAGGAAATCCCGCAAGACATCATTAACCAATGCTTGGAACGTCGCGGGGGCGTTTGTAAGACCGAACGGCATGACCAGGTACTCAAAGTGACCTAACGGGTGTTAAATGCCGTCTTCCACTCGTCTCCCTTCCGGATCCGAACCAGGTGATACGCATTCCTAAGATCGAGCTTGGTGAACATTTGGGCTCCATGCAGGGGCGTGAACACTGAATCCAACAAGGGCAAGGGGTATCGGTTACGAACCGTGATCTCGTTCAGCCCCCTGTAATCAATGCATGGACGTAGTCCGCCATCCTTTTTTCCTACAAAAAAGAAACCTGCACCCATCGGGGAGGTGGAATTCCGGATCAACCCGGCAGCCAAAGAGTCCCGGATGTAGGTCTCCATTGATTCGCGCTCAGGTCGTGAGAGGTTGTACAGCCTGCTGGACGGGAACTCAACGCCTGGAACCAAATCAATGGCACAATCGTATGGACGGTGGGGGGGAAGGGTGAGCGCCAGATCCTTACTGAACACATCCACAAGGTCATGGTACTCCACCGGCACCGTCCCTAGATTGGGCGGGACTCTGACCTCCTCCTTAGCCTGGGAACCGGGAGGAACCGAGGAACCTAAACATACCCGATGGCAGGTCTCGCTCCACTGAACCACTACCCCGGACAGCCAATCGATCCGGGGATTGTGTTTCAACATCCAGGGGAACCCTAGAATCACACGGGAGGTGGCAGGAGTCACAAAAAACTCGATCTCCTCCCGGTGATTTCCTGACACCACCAGAGTTACTGGTGGTGTCTTATGTGTGATTGGAGGGAGTAGGGAGCCATCTAGTGCCCGTACCTGCACAGGCGAGGTAAGCGCCACCAGAGGGAGCCCTATCTCCCTGGCCCATCTGCTGTCTAACAGATTCCCTTCAGAGCCCGTGTCCACCAGTGCTGGGGCCTTCAGGGTTAAATCCTCATAAAGGATTGTAACTGGGAGTTGTGTGGCAATATGGGTGTGTCCCACGTGAATGTCTCGGCCCACCCCTAGCCCAGTCTCTAGGGGCGGGCGTTGGTGTTTAACCGCTCGGGGCAGTCTCTTACCTGATGCTCTATCGAGCCACAAACAAAACACGCTCCGCGGGCCAGCCTCCTCTGTCTATCTGGTGCCCTAAATGTGGCCCTGCTCGTGTCCATAGCTTCGTCAGCAGGGGGAGCTGTAACCACACGGAGCGTAGGGGCCGTGGAGCGTGGGGAGGGCGGAACGCGGTCGGAACCAGAAGGGAGAGGGACGGCACGTGCCCGGCCACGCCCTTCGTCTCGTTCCCGACGGCGTTCTTCTAACCGATTGTCTAATCGAATAACGAGATCGATAAGCCCATCTAAATCCCGCGGTTCGTCCTTAGCCACCAGGTGCTCCTTTAGGACCAACGACAGTCCGTTTACGAAGGCGGCGCGGAGGGCAGTGCTATTCCAGCCGGACCTCGCAGCCGCGATGCGGAAGTCGACTGCATAGGCAGCTGCGCTCCGGCGCCCCTGTCTCATTGACAGCAGCACGGCTGAAGCGGTCTCTCCTCTATTTGGGTGATCGAACACTGTTCTGAACTCCCTCACAAACCCATCATATGTCTGAAGGAGCCGTGAATTTTGCTCCCAGAGCGCTGTAGCCCGAGCGCGTGCCTCACCGCAAAGCAGGTTTATTAAATAAGCTATCTTGCTGGCATCAGTCGCGTACATAACAGGACGTTGTGCGAAGACGAGCGAACACTGCATAAGGAAGTCCGCACACGTCTCCACACAACCTCCGTACGGCTCTGGAGGGCTTATGTATGCTTCCGGGGAAGGTGGGAGGGGTCGTTGAACGACCTGTGGAATGTCACTGTTACGCACAGGGTCGACAGGAGGGAGAGCCGCAGCGGCGCCCTGAGGGCGTGCTTCCACCTGCGCGGCGAGAGCCTCCACCCTGCGGTTAAGGAGGACGTTCTGCTCGGTCATTAAATCCAACCGAGCTGTGAAAGCGGTGAGGATTCGCTGCAACTCACCGATCATTCCTCCTGCGGACGCCTGTGCGCCCTGTTCTTCCATTGGCCGTTCAACAGCCGGTTGACGCCCCTCGGGATCCATGACGTTGGCCGAGATATCCTGTTGGGAAAGTGTAGGAACACGGACCCACAATAGGGGGCGCAAATGAACGGACAATGGAGGAAGTCAAATATCAACACTTTACTGTTGTGAAACACGCACAACAAACACAACCAATTACAATATCAGACAATAAGCCAAATCACAACGGTGTCATGTGGGCAGGCTCGAAGATAGGAGACGTCTGTCCAAGCAGAACCGCAACCACACGATTTCCTCCGCCACCGAACCCCGGGAATACTGGAGCTGCCAAGTCCCGAACTCCCAGGTGGCCACTGCCTCCGCTTGTCGGATCCGGTACTGCTGGCGAGGAACAGAAACAGTCAGATGTGGGTGCGTCTGCACCCAGCAACACGTATGGTGGAAACACCACCTCCACCTCTCGTCAGGAAAAACACTGTAGTGCAGGAATGTGAGTACTTATCCAAAATACAGTCTCCTGCTGTTCTTCTCTCTTTCTGTGTAAAGGCAAAAAAGTATTTAATGGTCAAAAGATAATCCGTTAGGCTGGATACGTTACCTCCTTGGTAGAGCGATATCTCGGCAAAGAGGTGGAGACGTCGTCCTGCTGATATACCGCTGCGGATCAGAAGATTGGTAACAGCTGTCGTAGGCGACAGCTGTCACCCCGGCTGCTCCTGTGAGACGGCAGCGCCCTCTGGTGCCTGGAGCCCGCACTCCAGGCAGGGTGCCCTCTGGTGGTGGTGGGCCAGCAGTACCTCCTCTTCAGCGGCCCACACAACAATTGTGTTATGTTACAACCTTATTCGAAAATGGTGGAAATTAATTTTTTTCCCAACAAAATCCTACTCACAACACCCCATAATGACAATATGAAAATTGCATATTTATTAAAAATAAAAAATGAAGAAATCACATGTATATATATATATTCACACCCTTTGTTCAATACTTTGTTGATGCACCTTTGTAAACAATTACAGTCTCAAGTCTTCTTGAATATGATGCCACAAGCTTGGCACACCTATTTTTGGACAGTTTCGTCCATTCCTCTTTACAGTATTTTTCAAGCTCCATCAGGTTGGGTGGGGAACATCTTCCACATGTTGTTATACATCAGTATATTGGAATCTGCTGCTGAATAACACCACCAATAACTACAGCATGATGCTGCCACCATGCTTCACTGTAGGGATGGTGCCTAGTTTTCTTCAAACATGATGCCTGACAGTCACACCAAAGAGTTCAATCTTTGTCTCATCAGACCAGAGAATTCTGTTTTTCATGGTCTGAGGGTCCTTCAGGTGCCTTTTGCAAACTCCAGGTGGCCTGCCATGTCCCTTTTACTAAGGAGTGGCTTCTGTCTGGCCACTCTACCATACAGGCCTTATTGATGGATTGCTGCAGAGATGGTTGTCCTTGGAAGGTTCTCCTCTCTCCAAAGAGGAATGCTGGAGCTCTGACAGAGTGACCATCAGGTTCTTGGTCATCTCCCTGACTAAGGTCCTTCTCCCCCAGTCACTCAGTTTAGACAGGTGGCCAGCTCTAAGAGGACTCCTGGTGGATCTGATCTTCTTCCATTTTTTGATGATGGAAGTCACTGTGGTCATTGGGACCTTCAAAGCAGCAGAAATGTTTTTGTACCCTTCCCCACTTTTGTGCCTCAAGAAAATCCTGTCTTGGAGGTCTACAGACAATTCCTTTGCCTTCATGCTTGGTTTGTGCACTGACGTGCTGTCAACTGTGGGACCTTATATGTAGACAGGTGTGTGCCTTTACAAATCATGTCCAATCAGCTGAATTTGCCCCAGGTGGACTCCAGTTAAGTTGTAGAAACATCTCAAGGATGATCAATGGAATCAGGATGCACCTGAGCTCAATTTTGAGCTTCATGGCAAAGGCCGTGAATACATGTGATTTCTTATTTTTTTATTTTTAATAAATTTGCAAAATCTTTTTTCACGTTGTCATTGTCAGGTATTGTGAGTACAATTTTGATGAAAAAATGAATTTCATCAATTTTAGAATAAGGCATTAACATAAAATGTGGACAAAGTGAAGCGCTGTGAATACTTTCCAGATGCCCCGTAAATCATGTCTCATACAATAAAATTGGAAGGCTTTATGGACAGAATGAAAATCTTGTGGTAGTTTGTGTCGCTTCTATTAAAATACTGTTTACATTCAACTTGACCCTTAGGAGGCAAGAATTTTGTGCATGCCTGTGTGTGTGTGTGTGTGTGTGTGTGTGTGTGTGTGTGTGTGTGTGTGTGTGTGTGTGTGTGTGTGTGTGTGTGTGTGTGTGTGTGTGTGTGTGTGTGTGTGTGTGTGTCTGGCTAGAGTGCAAAAAACAAAACAAAACAAACAAACAAACAAAAAACAGAAAGAGAGAGAGAGAAGCAAATATGCACCAAACTTCACAGTATCTTAGTTTCTCTGAGGTTATGATCATGGTCAGATTTGAGGAAAATTTCCAGTTGTTTGATTGATAAAAATCTTGTTATAAACTGACACAATACAAATTACAGCTGCTTTGACTACATTTGCTGTCTGTGGTGGTTTACTTACAGGCTGCCAGAACACGACTGTAGTTCAACATTTCTGGAGTGATAACTTGGCCCAGAATTTGATATCAGACATAAGTCATTAATGGATGGAGAGAAGAATTTGTAAGGACGCTGTCTTTGGTCATCTTTCCGCTACATGACTTTGATGGTTCACTGTGTGTGAAATCGACCCAACATGTGCTGGTGTTTTCAGTGTTGCCATCTCTCATCCTCTGTTCTCTGATTTCTTCCTTTTGGTTCACACTTGACAGCAGACACTCAGGGCATGAGGAGGATCACCAGTGACAGAAACCAGAGAGACGAGTTTATCAACTCTGTCAGGCAGTAAATCAGGATAAATAACGGCTCCAACATCCTCAGGTTGACTCTCTTTCCTAACTGTTGCCACCCTGAGAAATCAGTGACACAATTACAACACCACCTGACAGAGAGAGAAGTTCTCTCACTCTTATTTTTTTATGAAATTCCATTTTTCACTTTCACTCTGATTCAATGGCACCGGTACCCAACAGTCGTCCAACGAGTTCTTGTACCAAAGACATCCAGTCATTGAGTCACTGGTTAGTGTTCAGGTCTCACAGCCACACGTCAGGAGACTGAGATGAGAAGCATCACTTCCAATGTGAGGAAACAGCAGCTGCTGTTGGTTCACTGTTGAGGACCACAGCATCCAGATAAGGCCAAGGTGATGCTTATGTTTCACCAAGCTGCTGCAGATGAATGGCTACTTTCAGAAGATGGGTATGGACTAGTGGTCTGTCTGAGTGGTTGCCAGTCAGAACCCAAGGAAGTTCAGTCATGTCGTTGATATAGCAATGTCCAGCAGCAAGTCACAGGCCTGACCTGAGACCTGTGGCCTATAACATCCTCCTGAAATCTTTCCTTTTATCCAACAAAGACAGCTATTACATGTTAAATCTGTTACAGTGTAGTCTTTATCACAAAACCATGTCCTAGTGTGGAGAGGAACCAAAAAACTACAGACGCTGCAGAGAGGGTTTGAGTAGAACTTAACTGAAAAGCAATCAAAACTAAATAAAACATAAATAAACAAATGCAATACTGATCCTCGAACTTGTGGACAGTCTTAGCAAAATATAATCTAAGGGCCCCCTTCACACATAGTGCGAATACGTACATCTCAGGGTAACTCACGGGGAAACAGCTCATATGAGCACACTGTGTTCCATGGGACATGGTGCACCACATCGCACCGCTGATGTGGAGGAAAATAAAATAAAAAAACAGCTGTATAATTAGTGAATATCACTGGGTTGATATAAATAATACATGAAAGGGGATGCAATACAGAAGCCCACAGTTAAATAACACTGGTTAAAAAAAAAAAAAAATGACACTCGCAGGACTTGAACCCACACACTCTGATTACCAGACAGAAACTTTACCACTGTGTGACATACTCACCTCTTCCACAGTTTCTCGGATAGTCACACAACTGAAAAGCCACTGAAAGCCGTCTGAATCTTCCGAATGGTGGAAGAGGTGAGCATGTCACAACATGTCCTCTGAGACTTCAACACAAAGGCGCTCTTGCTCCGTCAGCAGCTTTTTCGCTGCAACTCTTTTCATGGCAGAATCTTCTGTCACAGTGGAATGTGCCGAAAAAGTGCTGATGTCCACCTCTTCCGCAGTTTCTCGGATAGTCACACGATGGTCCCACATCACCACAGCATTCACTTTGGAAATGATCTGGTCATTTCAGCATGTTGATGGCCGCCTGGAGCGCGGCGCGCTCTCCACCGTTGTGCGGCCATCTTTAAACCGGTTGTACCACTCCTTAATCTGTGTGATGCCTATAGCATCGTCACCGAAAGCCGTCTGAATAATCCGAATGGTTTCCACCTAGCTGTCGCCCAGTTTCTGGCAAAATTTGATGCAGTCGCGCTGCTCCAGTCGTTCCGCCATTTCCTTGCAAAGAAAAAAACGATGAAAGACAACACCCATCCTCACACAAAGGCTGCTTACAAGCAAATGAGGCAATCAACAGGCGTGAAAAAACTCACGCATGCGCACGAAGGTTCAAGGTTGGCTCATGCAAGCACACGTGATTCAAATCCATCAGGTTTTTGAAAAAAATAAAAAGGTCGGATACTTTTCTAACAGACCTCGTGTATATATATAAAACAAATCACATGTACATACATATTAACAGTCTTTGCCATGAAGCTCAAAATTGAGCTCAGGTGCATCCTGTTTCCACTGCTCATCCTTGAGATGTTTCTACAGCATAATTGGAGTCCACCTGTGGTAAATTCAGTTGATTGGATATGATTTGGAAAGACACACACCTGTCTACATATAAGGTCCCACAGTTGACAGTGCATGTCAGAGCACAAACCAAGCATGAAGTCAAAGGAATTGTCTGTAGACCTCTGAGACAGGATTGTCTCAAGGCACAAATCTGGGGAAGGGTTCAGAAACATTTCTGCTGCTGTGAAGGTCCCAATGAGCACAGTGGCCTCCATCATCCGTAAATGGAAGATGGTCAGATCCACCAGGACTCTTCCTAGAGCTGGGAGCCTGTCTAAACTGAACGATTGGGGAATAAGGACCTTAGTCAGGGAGGGGACCAAGAACCTGATGGTCTCTCTGTCAGAGCTCCAGCAATCCTCTGTGGAGAGAGGAGAAGCTTCCAGAAGGACAACCATCTCTGCAGCAATCCACCAACCAGGCCTGTATTCGCTGTATTGAGGTTACAAATCGCGCAAAATTTCAGAGAGTTCGCCATTCTGTGAGATGTCAACATTGAGAACTACATTGAGACGGTTTGATCACGCTGCACTTTAACTGCTGCACACGGACAACAGCATTAACATTGCAACATAAAGCTCTTTGTATGTTGTGCCTAAAACTCCGGTGAATATGTTATCTGGGTTTTTAGATGTTGTTATTGTATTTGTTTTATGTAAATAGGTGAGAAGCTCAGGTTTTTTCTCTGTTTTTTTCAAAGGGAATTGCTGTGAGCTGCGTTCACTTCCTGTTCATGTCTTTCTGGGGGAAAGTGAAGCTGCTCTCTAACGTCCTGCTTATTGTCCTTTACAGCACTGTTTATCCAGTTTGTTCCAGAGTTAGATGTCTGAAATTCAGTTTGCATTTAAGAAGTTCCATGCAGGTTAAATGTAGCAAACATGGAATATTTGGAATGTTTATTTTAGCAAGTTTTCAGGTTCTCATGCAGCAGCCTCTTATTAACATGATGAAAAGCATAAAAAAAATGTACATTTTTGGTTGTATAATGCTCATTTGCCATTGTCGACATGTGGATTCTCCATGTTGTTTAGACTGCAGCAACTCTCTGGTGTGCAAGGGATTATGGGATATCTCAATAGGGTGAATGGTAGAGTGGCCAGACGGAAGCCTTAGTAAAAGACACATGGCAGATCACCTGGACTTTGTCAAAAGGTCCCTGAAGAATTCTCACAAAAGTCTGTGTCTGATAAGATTGAACTCTTTGGTGTGAATAGAGGAAACCAGGCACCATCCCTACAGTGAAGCATGGTGGTGGCAGCATCATGCTGTGGGGATGTTTTTCAGTGACAGGAACTGAGAGACTAGTCAGGATTGAGGGAAAGATGAATGCAGCAATGTACAGAGACATCCTGGATGAAAACCTGCTCCAGAGCGCTCTTGACCTCAGACTGGGGTGATGGTTTATCTTTCAGCAGGACAATGACTCTAAGCACACACTAAATTATTGAAATAAGTAACCGTGGATTAACAGTGGGGACTAAAATTTCACTCTTCATTCATACAGTTAAGTATAGAGAAAGCTATATTGTCTCAGATATGTATAATAAGATGGTTAGAAAAGACAAATACGAGGTCTATTAGAAAAGTATCCGACCTTATTATTTTTTTTCAAAAACCATATGGATTTGAATCACGTGTGATTACATCAGACATGCTTGAACCCTTGTGGGCATGCAAGAGTTTTTTCACGCCTGTCGGTTACGTCATTCGCCTGTGGGCAGTCTTTGAGTGAGGAGTCGCCCACCCTCTCGTCGATTTTTTCATTGTTTAGGAATGGCTCAGAGACTGCTGCTTTGTTTGATCAAAATTTTTTCAAAACTGTAAGGCACAACTGAGTGGACACCATTCGATAAATTCAGCTGGTTTTCGGTAAAAATTTTAACGGCTGATGAGAGACTTTGGTCTGGTAGTGTTGCCGTAAGGACAGCCCACGGCGCCTGACGGCGATCTGCACTTCGAGGCGGCAGCGTCTCGCCGTTTCAAGTTGAAAACTTCCACATTTCAGGCTCTGTTGACCCAGGAAGTCGTCAGAGAACAGAGAACTTTCAGAAGAAGTCGGCATGAGGAGTTTATTTGGACATTCCATTGTTAACGGACATTTTGTAATGAAAGAACGTGCGGGCAGAGTCGCATGTCAGGCCGGACCCGCGACACGAAAAACACCTCCGTTGGAAACCTTAACGGGCAAGCTGGAACATGCCAAAGCTGTTAAACAATTTCTCAGTTACTCACTTGTTGAAAGCCATCAAAAGCCGCCTGAATTTTACAAATGGTTTTCAACACGGAGGTGTTTTTCCTGTCGCGGCGCACACGTATTCACACAGAATTTGCGCACACGTCTTTCATTAAAAAATGTCCTTAAACAGTGGAATGTCCGCATAAAGTCCTCATGCCGGTCTCTTCTGAATCTTCTCTGTTCTCTCACGACGTCCTGGGTGAATTAAGCCTTAAATTAGGATGTTTTCAGGTCGAAACAGGCCGACGACGGCGCCTGGAAGCGCTGCAGGACGTCCCGCTCTGTGGGAAGTCCTTACACCGACAGAAACACCCCATAATCTCTCATCAGCCGTTAAACTTTTCACCGAAAACCAGCTTAATTTCTCGAATAGTATCCACTCGGATATTCCTCACAGATTCAGAAAAAATTTTGATAAAGCAATGCGCGCCGTCTGGAGCAGCGTGTGAAACAAAGGAATTCAGCCGAGAAGGCGGGACCACATCTCACTCAAGGCCTGCCTACAGGGAAATGACATCACCGACACGCGTGAAAAAACTCACGCATGCGCACCAGGATTCAAGCATGATTGGTGGAATCGCACGTCATTCAAATCCATATAGTTAAAAAAATAAATAAAAGGGTCGGTTTATTGTCTAATAGACCTCGTACAGTTGAATCCGGTCGTAGTAGCAGCCTGATCCAGCATCCAGCATACTCAAAGCAACCTCGCCCCTAATTATTTCAAAATTTATGGCTTTAAAATAGCTTAAACTGATGAGTTATTTTTGTGCAAGGCTTGAAACGTGTTGATTTCTGCTGTGAATTTGGGCAATTTAACATGGTCTATGGGGAGTGACTTGCATTTGGATCCAACCTCAAGCAGCCATTCGAGGATCTGTAAGATTTGACGCTTCTACTTTCATTTTTTTCATTTTGGATTTTTATTTCATTCATAAAATAAAACAAAAACACAAGAGTAAATAAAATTACCAAGTTACCATGAATGAAAAGGAGCAGAAAGAAGTAATAACTTATAACATCTGCCCCCATCATACACAAGAAAATATAACAGTTCCATCAAACTTTAACAGCCATATGGCTTTTTAAAGACACAATACTCATAACGCATAGCACAGAGCAGTTTAAAAAAACACTCTGAAATTTCATATTTTTTCAACACAGACAATTTTAATTTCTTTTAAACACATACATTGACTTAAAATTTTTTATTTCATCTTCAAGACTGTTCCATAAACCAACACCTCTGACTGAAATACACTTTCCTTTAGTTGTAGTTCTATACCTGGGTTTTACAAAAACTTCAGTTCCTTTCAATTCATATTTACTTTCTCTTTTGGTAAATCTATTTTGTAGATTAATAGGTAATTTTTTAATGAGCTTTGTACATAGTTTTTAAAATATTAATTTCTACCAATTCAGTAAATTTCAAGATTTTCAACTGTATAAAAATTGGGTTTGTATCCACTTCCACTCACTATTCTCACAGCTCTTTTCTGTAAAATAAAAACTGGATTAATGTAAGTTTTACAAGCACTTCCCCAAACTTCAGTACAGTAGGTCAGATATGGAACAATCAGTGAGTTATACAACATAAGCAAGGCGTCCTTATTTAGAAAGTGTTTAACCCTATGTAATACAGCTATTATTTGTGCTACCTTAATTTTCACATAGTCAGTATGTGATTTCCAGGTCAAATGTTCATCTAAAATAACACCCAAAAACTTTACTTCATGTGCTCTTTTGATCTGTAATCCTTCAGTAAATAATGACACGTTCATATCTTTTTTCTACTGCAAAAAATCATAAATTTTGTCTTGTCGATATTTACAGACAAACAATTTGAATTAAACATATTAATATTTTTTTAAATTCTTTCACTACAATTCCAAAAACATCTTTAATATTTTCACCGGAAAAAAATATAGTTGTGTCATCTGCAAATAATATTATCTTTAATAATGCAGACACTGCACAAATATCATTTACATAAATTAGGAAAAGTATGGGTCCAAGGACCGACCCTTGGGGCACTCCACAAACTATATTACAGTATTTTGATTTAATGTTATTTATTTCAACATACTGTTGTCTATCTTTTAAATAACGTGTACCCCACTGATGTGCCACACCTCAAATACCATACTTGTATAATTCTTTCAATAATATTTTATGGTTCAGTGTGTCAAAAGCTTTTTGAAGGTCGACAAATATCTTACTAAATACTGTTTTTTCTCAAAGGCATTTGCAATTTCTTCTGTTAATTCTATGATTGCTGTAGCAGTTGAATAATTTGGGCGAAATCCATGTTGACTGTTCGTTAAAAACATTATATTTACTGATAAATTTAATAAGTCTTACTACAAATAATTTCTCTAAAATCTTTGATAACTGTGGTAGAAGTGATATAGGTCTATAATTTGTGAATTCATGTTTATTTCCTTTTTTATAAAGCAGAATTATTTTAGCTATTTTCATGCAGTGTGGAAATACCCCTTTACTAAATGATAAATTGCATATATATGTGAAAGGTTCAATTATTACATCTATAATTTTCTCAATTACCAACATGTTCATATCTGCATAGTCATTAGATTTTTTATTTGCACATTGCTGGACAATGTTTAATATTTCATTCATTTCGATTTTTTCAAGAAAAATACTGTTGACGTTGTCTTTTCTAGTTCCTAGATCAATGAATTTGTTGGGCCAAGGTAGGGCCAATGTTTTTAAAATAATTAAATTCATTTGCTATTTCTAATTTGCTACTAATTTCAACTTTATCTTTAATAAAATGATTTGGAATATTTTGTGTTCTCTTGCCTTTTTGCATGACTGTGTTTATTACACCCCAAGTAGCTTTTGTGCTTTCTTCATTTTGATCTAACAATTTGCTGTAATAATCCCTCTTTTGTCTTCTTATAATTCCTAATAGTTTGTTTTTATATGTTTTATACCTAATTTCAGCATCTTTTGTTCTTACTTTAAGAAACATTCTGTAGAGGAAGTTCTTTTTCTTACAGGCATTTTTCAACCCATTTGTCATCCATGGATTATTGATACTTTTTTCTTTGCTTGAGCACTTATTTTTACTTTTTTACAGTGTTTATCATAGAGGCTGACAAGTATGTTCATAAATATGTTGTAAGATGTATCAACATTGTCAGTATACACCAAATCCCAATTCTGAATTCTAAGAGCTTCTCTAAATGCTTCCACTGCCTTGGTTGATCTATCTCTTACAAATATTATACCTTCATCCTGGACAATAGTGCAAAAAGTATTTTTAAAAATTGCAAATACTGGAAGGGTCCCTGCCCCACTCCACACCCCTTTTCCGTTTGGATTCGCCCCTGCTTCGGCATTTGAGCTGGAAGAATAGATATTGTTCATTTAGGCAGAAAACACGACCAGATTGACCGGTAAGAAAGTTTTATCAGCGTTTTTTATGTCATGTCATCCTCAGAAAGAGACTTTAGGGGCATTTGGGTGGTAAAAAAGGGGTTAGTTGTTAACGGAATCAGGGATTTTTAGTGAGGAGACACAGAGCAGCTCAGAGTCTAAAATAAAGGGGAAAAAAGCATAGAAATGTCTTTGTCCAGCTCAGTGCAGGTGTGCTGTCGTCACCGCGCTTTGAGAGACGACAACTGTTTTTTCATCTCAGAGCTGCTGCTGAAATCCGTGGATTAACAGCTCAATATACCTAAGATGAAGGAGCTGGTGGTAGACTTCAGAAGACGGAGGACCCATCCAAACCCAGTTACTGTTAATAGAACTGAGGTGGACGTTGTGGACGACTACAAGTACCTATTGTTCACATAGTCAACAAACTGGACTGGACTGTAAATACAGCTGCTGTGTATAAGAAAGGTCAGAGCCGACTGCATGTCCTCATGAGGCTCAGATCTTTCAGTGTCTGCAGAAATATGTTGCAGATGTTTCATCACTCGGTGGCCTCCGGCATTAACTTCTACGCTGTAGTGTGCTGAGGCAACAGGCTGAAGCAGATGACATGAACAACCTCAATAAGCTCTGTGGCGGAGGTGTCAGAGAGTAGGATGCTGAGGAAGCTGCTCACCATCAGGGACAACCTCAACCCAGCTCCTGCATGCTACACTGATGTCCCGTCAGAGCGTCTTCAGCCAAAGACTGAGGCCACCGAGGTGCACCACAGAACGCCACAAGAGGCCCTTCCTACCTGTGGCAATCAGACTGTATAACTCCTCCCCCTTCTGCAGGATGAATACTTAAAAAAAAAAAAGAAAACTATGTGCAGTACTATCAAACATCTTGTGCAAGTGTCTTCCAGTTATTTTGCATGAACATATACTCACTAAATCAAATTCAGTTATTTCCTACTACTGTTTACTGTTGGGAAAGTGTCAGTACACGGACCCACAACAGGGGGCGCAAATGAACGGACAATGAAGAAAGTCAAATAACAAGGCTTTACTGTTGTGAACACGCACAACAAATACAACAAATCACAATTTCGGTCTCAAGTTAAATTCCAATGGTGTCGTGTGGGCAGGCTCGACGATAGGAGACGTCTGTCCAAGACGAACCGGAACCACCCGATTTCCTCTGCCACCGAACCCCGGGAATACTGGAACCGCCAAGTCCCGAACTCCCAGGTGGTCTCTGCCTCCGCTCGTCGGATCCGGTACTGCTGGCGAGGAACAGACACAGTCAGACGTGGGTGCGGCTGCACCCAACAACACGTGGGGTGGAAAACACCACCTCCACCTCTAATCAGAAAACAACACTGTCTAGTAACTAGGATACTTATCGAATACGTTCCTTTCACAAATGATGAAGGGCTGGCTGAGTTCGTTACCTCCTTGGTAGAGCGATATCTCGGCAAATGAGGTGGAGATGCCGTCCTGCTGATATACCTCCTCAGTGATTGGGATCAGCTGTCTCCAGTGATAGATGACAGCTGTCATCCTGGCTGCTCCCGTAAGGCGGCAGCGCCCTCCGGTGCCTGGAGCCCGCACTCCAGGCAGGGCGCCCTCTAGTGGTGGTGGGCCAGCAGTACCTCCTCTTCAGCGGCCCACACAACAGGACCCCCCCCCCCAACGGGCGCCTCCTGGCGCACAACCGGGTTTGTCAGGGTGGCGACGGTAGAAGTCGGCCAGGAGGGCCGGGTCCAGGATGAAGCCCTTCTTCACCCAGGAACGTTCTTCGGGGCCGTACCCCTCCCAGTCCACCAGATACTGAAAACCCCGGCCCATCCGTCGGACGTCGAGGAGCCGGCGTACGGTCCAAGCCGGCCCTCCGTCGATGATCCGGGCAGGAGGTGGCGCCGGACCCGGAGTGCAGAGGGGTGAGGTGTGATGGGGTTTAATCCTGGAGACGTGGAATACTGGATGAATCCGCAGTGAGGCCGGAAGCTGGAGCCTCACTGCGGCGGGATTGATGACCTTGAGTATTTGGTACGGGCCGATGTATCGTTCTTGCAGTTTTGGGGAATCCACTTGAAGGGGAATGTCCTTGGTGGATGACCACACTTCCTGCCCAGGACGATACGTGGGAGCCGGGGCCCGCCGCCGGTCTGCATGGTTCTTCGCCCTCGTCCGGGCCCTCAACAAAGCAGAACGGGCGGCACGCCACACCCGACGGCACTTCCGTAGGTGGGCCTGGACCGAGGGCACACCGACCTCCCCCTCAACCACCGGAAACAATGGGGGTTGATACCCCAAGCACACCTCGAAAGGGGAGAGGCCGGTGGCTGATGACACTTGGCTGTTGTGGGCGTACTCGATCCAGGCCAGGTGGGTACTCCAGGCCATCGGGTGCACGGCTGTCACACAGCGTAGGGTCTGCTCCATCTCCTGGTTGGCCCGTTCTGCTTGTCCGTTGGTCTGGGGGTGATACCCGGACGAGAGACTGACCGTGGCCCCCAGTTCCCGGCAAAAGCTCCTCCAAACATGCGAGGAGAACTGGGGACCGCGATCAGAGACGATGTCTGATGGTATCCCATGCAGACGGACGACGTGGTGGACTAGGAGGTCCACTGTCTCCTGGGCCGTTGGTAGCTTCGGGAGGGCCACGAAGTGGGCCGCCTTGGAGAATCGGTCCACTATCGTGAGGATGACAGTGTTTCCCTGGGACGGCGGAAGACCCGTGACAAAATCCAGGCCGATGTGAGACCAGGGGCGATGAGGCACGGGCAGCGGCTGCAGCAACCCCGATGTCTTGCGGTGGTCGGCCTTGCCCCTGGCGCAGGTGGTACAGGCCTGGATGTAACCACGGACGTCGGCCTCCAGGGACGCCCACCAGAAGCGCTGCCGGACGACTGCCATGGTTCTTCGCACCCCAGGATGACAGGAGAGCTTAGAACCGTGACAGAAGTCCAAAACTGCTGCCCTGGCTTCTGGTGGGACGTAAAGTTTGTTCTTCGGTCCGGTTCCGGGGTCCAGGTCTCGTGTCAGGGCCTCCCGGACGGTCTTCTCCACGTCCCAGGTGAGGGCGGCCACGATAGCGGACTCCGGGATGATGGGATCCGGGGGATCCGACGGCTCCGTTTTGACCTCTTCTTCATGTACCCGGGACAAAGCATCCGATCTTTGGTTTTTGGTCCCGGGACGGTAGGTGATCTGGAAGTCAAAACGGCCGAAGAACAGTGACCAGCGGGCTTGCCTGGGATTCAGCCACTTGGCGGTCCTGATATACTCCAGGTTCCGGTGGTCAGTGAAAACCGTGAATGGCACGGACGTTCCCTCCAACAGATGTCTCCACTCCTCAAGAGCCTCTTTCACCGCAAGGAGCTCTCGATTGCCGACGTCATAGTTTTGTTCGGCTGGGGTCAACCTGCGGGAAAAATAGGCACACGGGTGAAGGACCTTATCGGTCTTCCCGCTCTGGGACAGCACGGCTCCTATCCCTGAGTCCGAGGCGTCCTCTTCAACCACTAACTGGCGACTAGGATCGGGCTGCACCAGAACAGGTGCAGACGAGAAGCGCCGTTTCAACTCCTTGAATGCGGCATCGCACCGATCCGACCAGGTGAAGGGGACTTTTGGTGAGGTCAGGGCTGTCAGGGGGCTAGCTATCTGACTGTAGCCCTTAATGAACCTCCTGTAGAAATTAGCAAAGCCTAGGAACTGTTGCAACTTCCTACGGCTTGTGGGTTGGGGCCAGTCTCTCACCGCCGCAACCTTGGCCGGATCAGGAGCGACGGAGTTGGAGGAGATGATGAACCCCAGGAAGGACAAAGAGGTGCGGTGGAACTCACACTTCTCGCCCTTCACAAACAGCCGGTTCTCCAACAACCGCTGCAGGACCTGACGTACATGCTGGACATGAGTCTCAGGATCCGGAGAAAAGATGAGTATATCGTCTAGATATACGAAGACGAACCGGTGCAGGAAATCCCGCAAGACATCATTAACTAATGCTTGGAACGTCGCGGGGGTGTTTGTGAGGCCGAATGGCATGACCAGGTGCTCAAAGTGACCTAAGGGGGTGTTAAATGCCGTCTTCCACTCGTCTCCCTTCCGGATCCGAACCAGATGATACGCGTTTCTAAGATCGAGCTTAGTGAAAATTTGGGCTCCATGCAGGGGTGTGAACACCGAATCCAACAGGGGCAACGGGTATCGGTTGCGAACCGTGATCTCGTTCAGCCCCCTATAATCAATGCATGGACGGAGTCTGCCGTCTTTTTTGCCCACAAAAAAGAAACCTGTGCCCATCGGGGAGGTGGAATTCCGGATCAACCCGGCAGCTAATGAGTCCCGGATGTAGGTCTCCATTGATTCGCGCTCAGGCCGGGAGAGGTTGTACAGCCTACTGGACGGAAACTCACTGCCCGGAACCAAATCAATGGCACAATCATACGGACGGTGGGGGGGAAGTGTGAGCGCCAGATCCTTGCTGAACACGTCGACAAGGTCGTGGTACTCCACCGGCACCGTCCCCAGATTGGGCGGGACTCTGACCTCCTCCTTAGCTTGGGAGCCGGGAGGAACCGAGGAACCTAAACACACCCGATGGCAGGTCTCGCTCCACTGAACCACTACCCCGGACGGCCAATCAATCCGGGGATTGTGCTTCAACATCCAGGGAAATCCTAAAACCACACGGGAGGTGGCCTGAGTCACAAAAAACTCGATCACCTCCCGGTGATTTCCCGACACCACCAGAGTTACAGGTGGTGTCTTATGCGTGATCGGAGGGAGTAGGGAGCCATCTAGTGCCCGAACCTGCACAGGCGAGGTAAGCGCCACCAGAGGGAGCCCTATCTCCCTAGCCCATCTGCTGTCCAGCAGATTCCCCTCAGAGCCCGTGTCCACCAGTGCTGGGGCCTTCAGGGTTACATCCTCATAAAGGATTGTAACTGGGAGTCGTGTGGCAATGTGGGTGTGTCCCACGTGAATGTCTCGGCCCACCCCTAGCCCAGTTTCTAGGGGCGGGCGTTGGAGTTTTAACCGCTCGGGGCAGTCTCTCATATGGTGCTCTATTGCACCACAAACAAAACAAGCTCCGTGGGCCCGTCTCCTCTGTGCATCTGGTGCCCTAAATGTTGCCCTACACGTGTCCATAGCTTCGTCAGCAGGGGGAGCTGTGGCCCCACGGAGCGCAGGGGCCGTGGAGCGTGGGGAAGGCGGAGCGCGGTCGGAACCGGAAGGGAGAGGGACGGCGCGTGCCCGGCCACGCCCTTCGTCTCGTTCCCGCCGACGTTCTTCTAACCGGTTGTCTAACCGTATGACAAGATCGATGAGCCCATCTAAATCCCGCGGTTCGTCCTTAGCCACCAGGTGCTCCTTGAGATCCAAAGACAGTCCGTTTACAAAGGCAGCGCGGAGGGCAGTGCTATTCCAGCCGGACCTCGCAGCCGCAATGCGGAAGTCGACTGCATAGGCAGCTGCGCTCCGACGCCCCTGTCTCATTGACAGTAGCACGGTTGAAGCGGTCTCGCCCCTATTAGGGTGATCGAACACGGTTCTGAGCTCCCTTACAAACCCATCGTATGTCAGAAGGAGCCGTGAATTCTGCTCCCAGAGCGCTGTAGCCCAAGCGCGTGCCTCACCGCGAAGCAGGTTTATTACATAAGCTACTTTACTGGCATCGGTCGCGTACATGACGGGACGCTGTGCGAAGACGAGCGAGCACTGCATCAGAAAATCCGCGCACGTCTCCACACAGCCTCCGTACGGCTCTGGGGGGCTTATGTATGCTTCCGGGGAAGGTGGGAGAGGTCGTTGAACAACCAGTGGAACGTCTATGTTACGCACAGGGTCTACGGGAGGGAGAGCCGCAGCGGCGCCCGGAGGGCGCGCTTCCACCTGCGCGGCGAGAGCCTCCACCCTGCGGTTCAGGAGGACGTTCTGCTCGGTCATCAAATCTAACCGAGTCGTGAAAGCGGTGAGGATCCGCTGCAACTCACCGATTACCCCTCCTGCGGACGCCTGCGCGTCCTGTTCTTCCATTGGCCGTTCAACAGCCGGTTGACGCCCCTCAGGATCCATGACGTTGGCCGAGATATCCTGTTGGGAAAGTGTCAGTACACGGACCCACAACAGGGGGCGCAAATGAACGGACAATGAAGAAAGTCAAATAACAAGGCTTTACTGTTGTGAACACGCACAACAAATACAACAAATCACAATTTCGGTCTCAAGTTAAATTCCAACGGTGTCGTGTGGGCAGGCTCGACGATAGGAGACGTCTGTCCAAGACGAACCGGAACCACCCGATTCCTCTGCCACCGAACCCCGGGAATACTGGAACCGCCAAGTCCCGAACTCCCAGGTGGTCTCTGCCTCCGCTCGTCGGATCCGGTACTGCTGGCGAGGAACAGACACAGTCAGACGTGGGTGCGGCTGCACCCAACAACACGTGGGGTGGAAAACACCACCTCCACCTCTAATCAGAAAACAACACTGTCTAGTAACTAGGATACTTATCGAATACGTTCCTTTCACAAATGATGAAGGGCTGGCTGAGTTCGTTACCTCCTTGGTAGAGCGATATCTCGGCAAATGAGGTGGAGATGCCGTCCTGCTGATATACCTCCTCAGTGATTGGGATCAGCTGTCTCCAGTGATAGATGACAGCTGTCATCCTGGCTGCTCCCGTAAGGCGGCAGCGCCCTCCGGTGCCTGGAGCCCACACTCCAGGCAGGGCGCCCTCTAGTGGTGGTGGGCCAGCAGTACCTCCTCTTCAGCGGCCCACACAACAGTTTACTCTTTATTTTACTTTGTCTTTTATCTTTTTTATTGGCTGTTGTAATTTTATTGTTGTTTTTAATTCATTTATTTATGATTCGGGGTAATTTGGTGCCCATTTTTTAATTATGTACAGCACTTTGGTCGACTGCTGTCGTTTTAAACTCGCTTTAGAAATAAAGGTTGAGTTTAGTTTTGTGCTGTGTTCTTTTAATCGTTTTTTATTTGATTCTGTTTTAATTTTTGTGGGGGAAGGTTTATGTCCCCATTTGACCTGCATTCCGGGTATTCGACCTGGATTCGGGTGCTGCTGCACTCTGAATTGCGTGAATCGATCGAGGTGGCTTCGTACCACATTCTGGGTATTCGTATAGGAATGTCTGTCCCGTATGAATGCAGCTCGAGTTCTCTTTGTTTTTCCAATTTGTGCGATTCATACGGCATTCATGCTCTTGTGTGATGGGCCCTCACTGTTCTCCTTCTGGAAAAGTCAGTTTTTGAGAACTATCTACTTTATACAGATTTACCATCTAGTGCCATACTGTTTGTATTTCTTTATAATTGATGTAAATACGGTCCAAGACATATTCAGTGACTTGGAAATGTTCATGTATCCATCCCCTGACTTATCTGAAGAAAACTGGCAATAAAACTGATCATTTATAAAAATTTGTTTTCTTTGTCATTTTTGATCCTACGTTGTCCTTTGATCTCCACATCAGATATTACGAGGACTGCTTTCTTCCACCTGCGAAATATATCGAAGATTCTTCATATCCTGTCTATGGCTGATGCTGAGACCCTGATTCATGTGTTTGTCTCTTCTAGATTGGACTACCGCAATGTTCTATTTTCTGGGTTACTGCAGTCCAGCATTAAGGCTCTGCAACTGATTCAAAATGCTGCTGCCAGAGTTTTGACAGGAAGCAGAAAGTTTGACCACATTACACCTATTTTTGGCATCTCTTCACTGGCTTCCTGTCCCAGTAAGAACAGAATTTAAGGTTCTGCTACTAACCTATAAAATTGTTCATGGACCGGCACCTTCCTACTAGAAATGAGCGAGTACACCACAATCTGTATCTGTATCTGTTCAACCATCTAAATGATCTGTATCTGTACTCGGAGTGGGCGGGGTCTAAGCCGGAGGTGGGCGTGATTTAACCAGAAATGGGTGGGGCTTACATCTGTACATTATCTTAAGTCTGAAATTGATCTGGACTAATAAGAAGTTGCTATATTTATTGTTTATGTGAAAACTATTTACAGAACAGCCTCAAAATTGAGATGCAAATCAGTGATTTTGTTCACAAAAGTAAGAGAACTATTTACAGAACAAGTTTTTTATAAACTCAGAACATGAATATTCTTATGTGTATGAATGAATAACAGAACAGCCTCAGAACTGACATTCAATGTAATAGGAAATTATGAACTACTAAGTATGCATGAACAAGAGTTGTCATACTCAACGCAACTTTCTTTTTTATTATTATTATTTTTTTTAATTTTATGATCAAACTGTGATTTTTTTTTCAATTATTTCTTTATTTTTACTACCTAACATTCTTGGCATTTTGATTAAGGTGTCTGTGCGTGTGTGTGTGTGTGTGTGTGACTGAGTGAGTGAGAGAGAGAGGTTGTTCTAAAAACTGTTTATTTTTAATGATCTGTGTGAACTTGGTGATTCATGCAAACATCCAGTGATGGCAAACAGGGAAATAATATGTCAGCCTTGATCACTGTATTCTTCTCAAAAGCACCGCGTTCAGTACAAGCAAAGTTTTCCTACTGACTTTATATCACCAGCCAGCAAACAAACAGTTAAAAAAAACCTGACTGGAGTGGAGGCAGTGAGCAACACATGAGCCGTTTTCAGCTCTCTTGTCAAATGCACCGCGTATGTTACGAAACAAGTACACCGAGTAAGTTTAAATACCATACAAACCAAAATAGAGGCGAAATGAAGAAAAATTAAGGAGCACAGCAACATGAGCTGGAGTCAAGGCAAGCACAGAGATATCAGTTCCTGTGTGTGTGTGTGTGAAGCTACAGAGAGACGTGTCTGTGTTGAGAGATGCAGGTGCTGTGTGTGACTGGCCAATCACAGAGCGTGAAGACAGTCAGTTAACCAATCAGGATTTTCCTTCAGCATGAACACAGATATTGATGAGTTTTATTCAGATCATGCTTGTGCTTGTCAAAAATGCTTTATCCGTACCAGATACTCGTCTGACACGAGTATCTGGCTCAACCCTACTCCCTACCTAGCTGACCTAATTAAACCCTACGTACCGGCCCGGGCTTTGCGTTGTCAAGGTGCAGGACTACTTTGTGTCCTTAGGGTGAATAAGAAGTCTGCGGGTCATAGAGCTTTCTCTTATCGTTCCCTGTTCTGTGGAATGATCTCCCTGCATCAATAAACAACCAGATTCTGTGGAGACTTTCAAGACCAAACTTAAGACGCACTTATTTTCCCTTTCCTATTGCTAGCTTACTGGCATAGTATAGTTTTACACTTTTTACTCTTTTAACTCATTTTATTAGGAAACGGAGCGGGCCGCGGCCTCAACTTTACCTAAGTTCTGGGTCTTTTAGTGAAGCTCAGGGCTAGTGGCCGGTGATCACCTTAGTGTTTCTTCTGTTTTTGTTGTTGCTTAATGCTGACAAATTATACTGTATTTGTTGTCTTTCTGATGCTTGATTCAGCTTTTTTTTTTTTTCTGTTTGAGGCACGACTCCATCCAGAGATGGGTGTGGTATCTGTTTCAGAAACTGTCCTGTATATTCATATTTGTGAATTGTTTTGTAATTTGTGTCTGTAGCATGGCCCAACAGAGGGCCACCCCTTTGAGTCTGGTCTGCTTGAGGTTTCTTCCCCAGAGAGAGTTTTTCCTTACCACTGTTGCTCTGGGGGTTAGTAAGGTTAGACCTTACTTGTGTGAAGCGCCTTGAGACAACCTTGTTGTGATTTGGCGCTATATAAATGAAAATAAATTGAAATTCAAATTTATATTTTTTTGTACTTGAAATGGCATAAACAAATTAAAATATGTGAAATACCAAATGTTACAAAGGTTTTGGAGGGCAGTGTAACTCAATGAGGTCAGAATTACATATCTCTGTGAACTTGTTTGTCTGTCGATATGTGTTGGCTCTGCCAAGCTGCCTAACTTTATTTCAGTTTGTTTCAGTCTTTCTTGTGTCAGAGTTCAAATAAAGTGACATCACCTCAAATCAGATGCATAAAAAATGCATAGGAAATAAAGGCGGAGAGTTTTGTCTGTGGCGTGTGCTGTGAACCTCGTCTGTCACTCTGTGTGTGTGAAATCTGTGTGTGCTGCTTCGTTAAAGCTCAGTGGCCTCACCGGGTCCACAAGCAGTAGACGTGATGTGTCTGGACCGTCTGAGTGGATTTACTGTGACCCATTTAAGCAGAAGCCAACTACACAACCTGGCTTTGCTTCCCTAAATTCTTTCCTAATCGAAGTGACGGCTTAGTGAGTGAAGACACAACAATCACAGGGCATTTAGGCAGGTAGTTTGTTTTCACCTGAGGTGAGCTTCGTCACCGGTTTAGTCATCAGTGACGTGATTTCACTGAGCCTCAACGCTCGTTGGCAAAATCTCTTCTATGTAAGCCACAGGATCTGATTATTTATTCGGGTGGTGAACAGTGTCTGGAAAGATAAACGGTTTGTGATTTTGGCAACATAATTACTACATCCAGCTGTTTTCAGAGCTGTCTGTGGACTTGCCAGATTCCTCTCAATAATTGGCCGCACAATTACAGGCTGTGAGATTACTGTTTGTCCAGTTATGGCAGCTTCTGCTTTCTCCAACCCTGCCCACAGCACAAAAGTGCTGATTCCAAGTGCTTTTATAAGAGACCTTCTTCTCTTTTTAACGCAAAACAACCTCCAGATTCCCGCACCCTCTCTTTTTTATGTGTGAGTCAGCCCAGTTTGATTAATGTGATGTGGGAATGCTGAAACTGCTGCCAGCCTCAGAGGTGTCACCCAACACTACTGAATAAATGAACAGTACTAATTGTTTGTTTATGATTTGAAATATTCATAACATTGAATACATTAGGCAGTCAGCTGAAATCACCTTTTGGGAGGAATATGCACTATGGCTGCTCTAGTTTCACATTACTGTAATCAATAACAATGTTATCTGCATTAGGGCACGATTTCAGTGCTGTTAAAACAACAGACAAAAAACTATCTGCCCCATTCCAAGTTATTCAGTTTTTGTAGTGTACATGTATATTTGTTTGCGATGTTAAAAAAAAAACAAATCTGCAAATATAAAAGTCATAACTTGATATGGATGCACATTCCTGAACACCCCAACCCAACAGGTATATGTGTTTAGTGTTTCAAAAGGTTTTTAACCCTCTGGGGCTGACGCCGTTGTATACGACGGCTAAGACCAAGCTTTACTAAAATATAAATAACTTTTGAATGATATGAGATAGAAACTTACTTTTTTTTTTTTGCTGAAAAGTTAACTCAGCTGACTTTCAAGCCAGCCATCGGCTATCTTTGTACTCCTCATGAAAGCTGTGTGATGACGTGCGCAACGTGAGTGTCCAATCGGAATTGGTTCACTGTCACATGGTTTTCCAAAATCCAATCATAGGGCAGATTTACCTCACGTGAAAAGCCAAAGATCATTTTCAGGAGTGATATGTTACTAGTTGGCCCATTTGAATAGCCCCCTGGGTGCTCCAGTGAGTACATACTACTCTGTGCGCCCTGCGCCATTACGCACAGTGATCAGTGAATGCAGGAGCAGATGGGGAAACCTCTTATGACAATCTCACATGCTCAAACAAAGAGTGTGTAACTATCAGGATTGTTCCACTAGTTTGCATGTGAATGTTACTGGATAACTCTGTTGCTTTCTCTGCGTAAAGCACTGTTTACCATATCAATGGACAACAAAACGCATAGACCATTTTGTATATATTGTTCAAAATGTGCATTTGTGTTTATTGGTTGAGACTTTTTGTTGTACAGTCTTTCACACAAGACCTCAAATTACCTTTATATAGTGTCAAAACAGTTGTTTTGCTGTGTGTTTTGAATACATGTGTGTGGAAAATTATTATTCGCTTTATTTGTTCCTTGCCTATTTTTGATTGTAAACCTTTATTACACTTATAAAACACAACAGAAACATATATATTCTGAAAGCACAGGTTGTCCTGAAAAAAGAGACATAAAACTTGATTGTGGGATGCAGGGAGAGCTGTTAACAGCAATAATAAAACATTTAAGCCAGGCAAGTGAACTGTCCAAAAAATGCCCTCGGACCCCAGAGGGTTAAACTTTTTCAAATTTGACATGAGTAATATGCAGTGCAGACAAAAACATTTGGTAACATCTGCATTCTCACTTTCTATCACTCATTTAATTCTGGTTTTACTATGCTGTTACCAGCACAGAGAAAAAGAAACACACCCATAGAAAACTCAAAATACTAATTTTACACCTGCGTTTTGAGGTATTATTTTCAGTGAACGATATGGCCCTGTACAGAATCTGATTTAGACCACAGTTGGCATAATAACTGAGGGTCAGACAGCGCAATCTGTAAAATTCAAGGTTACAGGCCAAAGTCAAAATTTGGACCCAGTCCCTGCAAGACCTTAGTATAGTAGAATAGTCTACAATAGTCCAACTATTTTAGAGTGGATTTTTTTGAGGAATTTCACACATACAGCTATGGTTAGCATTATACAAATAATTAATGTTTATGAGTGCAATCGGAAGAATATTTGCGTGAGTCAAAAGAAGGAACATTCCATCTTACAAAGAATGCAAACATTCTTTCTATTGTAGAAATGGAAATATTAATTATTCGTTTTATATGACACTCAAATAGATTTGGGTCATTTGATATTTTACTGAAAATTACACTTTCACAACACATTCAATAGAGTGAAACTTATTGATCAAAAATCCACATTACACGATGTCATTCATACAGCGGGACAAATAATGAGTATCACGTGACATACAATCCACCAATGAAATGACTGAGGTGTCATATAGTAAACAGTAATATGATGTCACATATCAGTTTCCATTTGTCACATGACCTTTGACAAACCGACAGTTGTGAGATACTGGCTGAAGACACAATTATTCATATGGAGTTAAATATACTTGGGGTAAACATAGCATGTATCAAAGAGAATAAGTTGTTAGGTGTGATTATTGATGACAGAATTAACTGGAAAGCTCATGTTCAACATATTCAAAAGAAAACATCCAAAAGTATTGCAGTATTAAATAAGTCAAAGCACATTCTTAATGGCAAATCACTACACTCTGTATTGTGCATTGATTGCACCTTACTTGACGTACTGTGTTGAAGTCTGGGGCAATGGCTATAAAACTACACTGCAACCATTATTCATCCTTCAAAAACGAGCATTAAGAATAATTCACATTGCAGGTTATCGGGATCATACCAATCCATTGTTCATTAAATCGAAGATATTAAAACTTTATGATTTCATTCAAGACTGTTCAATTGATGTATAAAGCGAAAAATAAGCAATTACCATTTAGAATTCAAGAATATTTTACACAAAGAGAAGGAATGTATAATTTAAGGGGTTTGTATCATTTTAAAATTGCTGGTGCTAGGACAACCAGGAAATGCTTCTGTGTTTCCATTTGTGGTCCTAAAAAATTGAATAATCTACCTGAGCAACTCAAGCAATGTCCAGATATCAACCGGTTCAAATATTTATACAAAGAAATGGTATTCTCCAGATATGTATTAGATAAAAGTGGTTGAGTTGTGTTGTATGAAGGTGTTATACTTGAACCTTTTCTACTGAAATATGTAGGTGGTAACCACTAACCAGCTTGTATTAGGAGCTGTTTGGGAAATATTTGTTTTCTTTTAATTGTAATTATGAGCTGCTGTTGTTCAGATTTTGTTTAGAAATGAATGTTTATGAACAGGCACATATGAGGTCTGTTAGAAAAGTATAGGACCTTTTTATTTTTTGCAAAAACCTGATGGATTTGAATCATGTGTGCTTGCATGAGCCAACCTTGAACCTTCGTGTGCATGCGTGAACTTTTTTCGGATGATTCAGACGGCTTTCGGTGATGATCCTATAGGCATCACACAGATTAAGGAGCGGTACAACCGGTTTAAAGACATCCGCACAACTGTGGAGACCGAGCCATGCTCCGGTCGGCCATCAACATGCTGAAATGACCAGATCATTTCCAAAGTGAACGCTGTGGTGATGCGGGACTGTCGTGTGACTATCTGAGAAATTGCAGGAGAGGTAGCCATCAGCACTTTTTCGGTACATTCCACTGTGACAGAAGATTTGGCCATGATAAGAGTGGCGGTGAAATTCATGCTGCTGCTGATGGCGCCGCAAAAGCGCCTTCGTGTTGAAGTCTCACAGGACATGCTGTGACATGCCCACCTCTTCCACAATTTCTCGGATAGTCACACGACTGGAAAGTCACTGAAACCCGTCTGAATCATCCGAATAGTTTCCACCTGGCTGTCACCCAGTTTCTGGCAAAATTTGATGCGGCGCTGCTCCAGTCATTCTGTCTTTTTCCTTGAAATGAAAATCCGCCAAGCGCACTACACGTCCTCACACAAAAGCTGCTTACCAGAAAATTATGCAATCGACAGGCGTGAAAAAGTTCACGCATGCGCACGAAGGTTCAAGGTTTGCTCATGCAAGCACACGTGATTCAAATCCATCAGGTTTTTGCAAAAAATAAAAAGGTCCGATACTTTTCTAATAGACCTTGTATGCCTGGTTTGATTTGACTTCATGGAGGGTGTAGGCATTCATAAGCTTAGCTTCTGCCTACACCTTTAGGCACTGTGTACATTGTTTATTTGTACATGTCATTTTTTCTTTGACTACTTTGTTTATGAGTTTTGTTGTTGTATATGAGTGAAATTTTGTTGCATGGGTGTCTAATCAATTCAATTCAATTCCCTGTGTTTGAAACAGTGTAGAGACAGTAATAATAAAATAATAACTGTTATTGCATCCATCAAATGCTGTCATCTTGAAAGCCATCACATGATATTTTGTTATACCAAATGTGTATAATAGGATCCCTGTAATGAACTCTTTTTATACCCCAATGTAGAGAACCACAAAGGAAGGTAGGTACCACCAGGTTTATTCTAGCACAGAAGTTAATACACAGTTTGGAAGGCAGGCAACAGGCTTGGTTGTGAAACAGGTGAGTAAGTAAGTAAAGTGCCTTAACCCATCCTAATTGCAGTTAGACACAATCCAACCAGTCAACCTGGTCACATGGCAAGTCGTGATTCAGCAGCAACGAAATATACATTAATCTATTGGTTCGTGATATTGTGAAGAAAAGCACCACATTTTCATCACAGCAGCACAAATTCATTCTAATTCATTCTGTGATGGCTGCACAAAATTAAAAGTGAAGCAGGGGGTTGGGGGTGGTTATGGTTAGGGTGGGGGGAAGGAGTAGGATTAGGTTATGGTTATGGTTAAGGTTAGGGTTGGTGGGTGGGAGTAGGGTTAGGAATAGTGAGTTAAAAAAAAGTCCTGTCACAAAAATTTGACTCATTTCATCATGGGGGCACAAAAAAAAAAAAAAAAAAGACGTGAGACTGGGCTGAACCAGTAGGAGCAGTTGGCCGCCCAACTCCAGGAACCAGCTCCAGATGTAAAGATGGTACCTTGGTCAGGGGCAGAGAACGGAGCAGACCCTAAAAAAGCATGTTTTTGATTGTGAGAGGAAACCAGAGTGCCCAGAGGAAACCCACAGACACAGGGAGAACATACAAACTCAGATCAGTTACATAGGTGAGAAGGCCAACAGACAACAGTCTTTATGAGGGAGTAGCAAGCAGGGTATCAAAAATACAAATAGTTGGTCAGTACATCACGATTTTTCATACTAGCAAACAAATCTAACGGCAATCTTCAGGTATCTCGGAACATCAGCAAAAGTCTGTAAAAGATGCCAAACACTGGAAGCACTGGGAATCGGAGCACGACAAAGCAGGAATGAACCTACATAATTTGTTCTAATGGTGGTTATAAAGGCAACCAAACAATGCATGGAAGTACAAGGACAAATGAACCCAAAAGGCCACAAACAGGATGTTAAACTATAGAATGAGCATGAAAGACACATCAAAGCAAAAGCACCAAAAACAGCCTAACATGGAAGGGAATTACCAGATAATGTTGTGTGGGCCGCTGAAGAGGAGGTACTGCTGGCCCACCACCACCAGAGGGCGCCCTGCCTGGAGTGCGGGCTCCAGGCACCAGAGGGCGCCGCCGCCCCACAGGAGCTGCCTCGGTAACAGCTGTCACCCATCACCTGAGACAGCTGACGGCAATTATCACTGGGGTATATCAGCAGGACGGCATCTCCACCTCATCGCCGAGATATCGTTCTACCTGGAAGGTAATAATCTCAGCTGACTGCTTGACAGTAACCTTTGTGATTTTTGTGAGTGATTGCAGACTTTTTTTCTCCAACGAGAGGTGGAGGTAGCTTCCCTGCCGTGCAGGTTGCTGGGTGCAAACGCGCCCACGTTTAATTGTGTTCTTGTTCCTCGCCAGCAGTACCAGGTCCGACACGCGGAGGCAGTGGCCACCTGGGAGTTCGGAACTTGGCGGCTCCAGTATTCCCGGGGTCCTGTGGCGGAGGAAACCGTGTGGTTCCGGTTCTACTTTGGAGAGGCGTCTCCTATCTTCGAGCCTGCCCACACGACACCTTTGTGAATTGAACTTTGTCCATTGTTGTAATTTGTTGTTTTTGTTGTGCACGTTCGCAACAGTAAAGTGTTGTTATTTGACCTATTCCATTGTCCGTTCATTTGCGCCCCCTGTTGTGGGTCCGTGTTCCTACACTTTCCCAACAGATAATACAGGTAATAATAATTAATAATAATAATACCAATAATACAACAGGGAATAATTACAGAAACAGAATAACACGGAAATCAGAACCAAATGCCAAAACAGGACTCATGACCAATCCTGTCTTTGAGACAGTGCCACTTTTGACTAACTTATTCATACATCATTCTCCCAAAAGTTTTGAGGCTCACGAAGGTATGTTTTGGCAACATATACACTCAACAAAAATATAAATGCAACACTTTTGGTTTTGCTCCCATTTTGTATGAGATGAACTCAAAGATCTAAAACTTTTTCCACATACACAATATCACCATTCCCTCAAATATTGTTCACAAACCAGTCTAAATCTGTGATAGTGAGCACTTCTCCTTTGCTGAGATAATCCATCCCACCTCACAGGTGTGCCATATCAAGATGCTGATTAGACAACATGATTAGTGCACAGGTGTGCCTTAGACTGCCCACAATAAAAGGCCACTCTGAAAGGTGCAGTTTTGTTTTATTGGGGGGGGGGGGGGGGATACCAGTCAGTATCTGGTGTGACCACCATTTGCCTCATGCAGTGCAACACATCTCCTTCGCATAGAGTTGATCAGGTTGTCAATTGTGGCCTGTGGAATGTTGGTCCACTCTTCTAAAATGGCTGTGCGAAGTTGCTGGATATTGGCAGGAAATGGTACACGCTGTCGTATACGCCGGTCCAGAGCATCCCAAACATGCTCAATGGGTGACATGTCCGGTGAGTATGCCGGCCATGCAAGAACTGGGACATTTTCAGCTTCCAAGAATTGTGTACAGATCCTTGCAACATGGGGCCGTGCATTATCCTACTGCAACATGAGGTGATGTTCTTGGATGTATGGCACAACAATGGGCCTCAGGATCTCGTCACGGTATCTCTGTGCATTCAAACTGCCATCAATAAAATGCACCTGTGTTCTTCATCCATAACAGCTGCCTGCCCATACCATAACCCCACCGCCACCATGGGCCACTCGATCCACAACACTGACATCAGAAAACCGCTCACCCACACGACGCCACACACGCTGTCTGCCATCTGCCCTGAACAGTGTGAACCGGGATTCATCCGTGAAGAGAACACCTCTCCAACGTGCCAAACGCCAGCGAATGTGAGCATTTGCCCACTCAAGTCGGTTACGAAGACGAACTGGAGTCAGGTCGAGACCCCGATGAGGACAACGAGCATGCAGATGAGCTTCCCTGAGACGGTTTCTAACAGTTTGTGCAGAAATTCTTTGGTTATGCAAACCGATTGTTTCAGCAGCTGTCCAAGTGGCTGGTCTCAGACGATCTTGGAGGTGAACATGCTGGATGTGGAGGTCCTGGGCTGGTGTGGTTACACGTGGTCTTCGGTTGTGAGGCTGGTTGGATGTACTGCCAAATTCTCTGAAACGGCTTTGGAGACGGCTTATGGTAGAGAAATGAACATTCAATACACGAGCAACAGCTCTGGTTGACATTCCTGCTGTCAGCATGCCAATTGCACGCTCCCTCAAATCTTGCGACATCTGTGGCATTGTGCTGTGTGATAAAACTGCACCTTTCAGAGTGGCCTTTTATTGTGGGCAGTCTAAGGCACACCTGTGTACTAATCATGGTGTCTAATCAGCATCTTGATATGGCACACCTGTGAGGTGGGATGGATTATCTCAGCAAAGGAGAAGTGCTCACTATCACAGATTTAGACTGGTTTGTGAACAATATTTGAGGGGAAATGGTGATATTGTGTATGTGGAAAAAGTTTTAGATCTTTGAGTTCATCTCATACAAAATGGGAGCAAAACCAAAAGTGTTGCGTTTATATTTTTGTTGAGTGTAGTTGAGCCTTAATTCTCTGCTTGCATAAGCAGTAATATTTTTAGCTCATCACTCTTTCATGGGATGTTATTCACTCCTCACCCTGTGGCCTTACTGATAGTTAGGTTATTGACAGTGAGCGTTATTTGGGTGAAAGAGGCCTGCAGTTCCTCAGATGGTGCCTATGCTGCAGAAATTTTGAAGACTTGGCCATCTCTGGGAAACTCATTAGAATGTCAAATGTATGTAGTTTATTAGGATTCAGTAACTCAGGGGCAAATAGTTTTTCCACAAAAATTGAAATACTTACCCATAGCACCACACAGAAACGTTGAAACAGCATTAGTTACAGATTTGTTTGATGAGTTGTGTAATTATAGTTGTCTTTTAAAACTTAAAATTATGTACATAATATTTTGGAAGGTGAGACAAAGCTGGTAAAGACAATGAAATTAATATAGGGTTTTGTTAATGAGATGATGCAATAATGGACAACAGCTGCTGTATTTTACAGTCAGTGATGCTGAATGACAATGGAGCCATCACTGCATACAGTTCGATGGTCGCAGGGACTTTAGATGTAAGTGAAATGGAGCTTGATGATTATCATTAGGTATAATTGCACTTCAAGGATCCTCAAGTTCCAAACTGACAAGTATTCCCGGACCATTGATTTATGGACCATTATGTTCTGCTCTAGAGCCACTTCAGAGGAAGCAGAAGAGGGATAATGAGCCAACACCACTTGTGTACGAGCTCCAGAATTGCAAACGGTCAAGTTCCAATACTACAGTCTGTAGCTGTGGTGGACCTCCTCAGGATTTCTGTGTTCTGCCTCCCTAATGATGCCACTTTAAAAGAGGATGACGCTGAATCAGGAGAATGAACCCCAACTCTCTGGTGGTGCAAACCCCAGGCAAAGTTTTGTTTACGCAGTACTTTATCAGTGATCTGGGAAGCATTGTAAATCCTTTGCATTTCCTCTTTCATCTTCATACACCACCTTAATTCTCACTGCGTCATTAGTGAGGGTGAAAAATTTGCATCCTTCTGGGTGTGAGATTTTCTACTGTGTTTGTGCATGTGTATACATTAGGGCACCAACTCTCCTCATTATAGGATGACTTTATGTAAATCCAGAAGCCTCTGTTGTTGTTAATCTTAATGAGGAAGTGATCCTCTTTTTATTGTGCATGATGCAGCTCTCAAATTAGAAACGATGGCTGTTGATTCTAGCTAATAGTGGCCAGAAAATATAACTGGGTCTGATCTAAATTATTCAACACCATCAGTAACTTAGTCATTCACAGTGAAAAGCATTAGTACAAACATTACATTAAGTTGATATACAGTCTTGTTTTGCACATACACTGTGCCATTTGTTGTCTTTTATTTTGTATTACAACTGTGCAGTCAGAATGCAACAGAATGTTTTTTTGTTCCATAAAATATTTGAATACATGTAACATTTACTCTGTGTTGAATTTTTGGTATCACTTAGAAAACGCTATCAGTCACACTGAGCAGATCTGATCATACAGTATGTGAAGTTTCTGGTCATTGATGTCTGTCAGGATTTGCCCGGTTTGTGTTTTTGTAGTTGTCCCTTGCCGGTACCTGTCTCCCCGTTTTGGCCATTTTTTTTATTTTATTTTTTTTTATTGATTCATGGTATGTAATACTCTTTTTTTCCCCTTATTTATCTTCTGTGTCTTATTATCTGGTTGTGCTCTGGTAGTCATGAGTTTTACTTTCTGTTGTAATTCATTTTGTGTTCAGTCTTAGTTTAGTTTTTCACATTTATATTATGCTTTAGTAACAGGTTTTGGTTATTATTGATCTTCAGTGTTTCTTATTTTGTTTTGTTATTTATTGCATATTTCTGCAGTCTCTGGTTTTGTCATTCGGTTCATTCACCTGGGTGAAGTTTATGTTGTCATCTTATTTTTGGTTATTGCTTTTACAACCCCAATTCCAATGAAGTTGGGATGTTGTGTAAAATGTAAATAAAAACAGAATACAATAATTTGCAAATCCTCTTCAACTATATTCAATTAAATACACCACAAAGACAAGATATTTAATGTTCAAACTGATAAACCTTAATGTTTTTGTGCAAATACTTGCTCATTTTGAAATGGATGCCTGCAACATGTTACACAAAGTCCCAACTTCATTGGAATTCGGGTTGTACTTTTATTCTTTTATCAGTTCTGTTCTAGTTTCAGTTATTATCATTGATATTCTTGTTTCCACTTCTTAGATTAGTCACGCTATTTCCTAGGTTATTCCCCTTTTGTTTTGTTCACGTTAATTATTGTTTGTCAAGCACATCATATTTTTGCACTGGTGGTTTTTCTGTTACTTAGTTATCTTGCCCCAGTTCCTTAGCTTCTGTCTCAGTGCACTCTCTTGACTTTCTTCTCCCCTCTATGCTTCACCACACCTACTTCCAGAACCCTCATTAACACCTGCCTCTTGTTCCACTAATTACACCACCTGTTATTTAAGCCCTCACAGTCCCGTACTTACCTGCCAGTTTGTTAGTTCTTTATCTATCATTCCAGCCTTCTTGTGCAAGTCTTGTTTTTGCTTTGCCATGCTTCGACCTCTTTTTGTGCATTGTATTTCGTCTTTGCCTCAGCCCTTGTTATTAGTCACTTCGTGTTTCTGATACCTGCTTGCTTTTTGACTGTGTTTTTCCTGCCCCTTGTCTGTACTTTTGCATTGCTTCCTAACTACCTGTGTACCGTACCCTTGCCTGCTTCTATGATAAAATCATCCTTTTATTCCCACATCATGTCCATGAGTCTGCATTTGGTGTCCACACATTTTTGTCATATGCCACCTTGGCGCCTGTCAATGTCAGTGTTTTTAAAATATGTTTTTATTTGCTGTAAAGATTATGGCATGCCATTTCGAAAACAATCTTTGAGAAGATGGAATTAAACCAGAGGATATGCAATTTCGTATACAGTGGATATAAATTAGATTTGTGAGTAAGTGACGGATGCACCACTTTCGTAATTTTGCCTCTGTACATCACCAAAATGGAGCTGAAATGAAATAATCAAGATGTGCTTGTAATGGAAATTGTTAACTTTAATTGAAGGGGTTTAACAAAAGCATTGCATTAGCCATTTAGGAATTATGGCCATTTATATACAACATTTTCGTGGTGTCTTGGTGGCTTCCTTCAGGACTTTTGTCCTCTATTTTTGAGAACTGCCTATGCCAGATAGCTTTACTATACAGTACTATGCTATTTGCATTTCTTAATGATTGATGTATGTAAGGGTCAGCATGGTGATTTAGTGGTTAGCGCTGTTGCCTCAGAGTAAGAAGGTTGTGGAATCCCTTTTCTACTGGTCCTTTCTGTGTGGGGTTTACATGTTCTCTCCATGTTTGCACGAGTTATCTCTAGGTCCTCCTGCTGCCTCCCACTTCAAAAGACATGTAGCTTATTGGAGACTTTAAATTGACCGTAGGTGTGCATGAGAGTGCGACTGGGTTTTTCGGTCTATACAGTATGTCACCTTTCGATAGACTGGCATCATGTCCACGGTATATCCCACCACTCGCCCTCTGACTGTTGGGATCAGGTCCATCACCCATGACCCCCTGACTGGTATAGATAAAGAATGAAATATATAAATTCAGACAAAAATGTTTTCAACAACTTAAAAATGTTGAGGTATCCATCTCCCTGATGGCTCTCATAAAAACTGTCTGCAAAAATTATGATTTATATTAAAATAATCCTTATAGTTTAGAGGCACTATGTTTACAAAATTGTTTCACATTGAAATATGAAAATATATTTTCAGTTTTGTTTGTTTGAATGTTTAATATAATTAAAGTACTTCTGTTGGGGCAGTTTGAAAGCATTGGAGTTAGCAGCACACCTGACAGCCTAAAGACATTTTGCATAACCAGTCAGATCTAGATCTGCCGCTCTGTTTGGCCTGAAATCAACATCATTTGACTCCCGTGAGCTCTGTGTTCAACAGTGGGTTGGAACACACATCAAGATCTCGACAGCATTTCAGGCCTGTTCATAAAAGTAGTTTGAAGATAAGAAAAAAGGCCTCCAATAGGAAGTAGTGCTGCTGATACCAACATAAATTTAGTGTTGTTTGACTCTGTAAAAAGAATGCTCTCTGCTTATGCCCCCATCTGGTTCCATCTGTGATACCGTGCTATAATGATGATCTGAGTATCATGTGGTATTATCCTGCAGGTGCTTTTCCACTGTTGAGACTAGCACCTGATCTGCAGAGTTCCTATCTCAGGGGTGGTCATTCTCTGTGGACCAGAATCTAAAGTAGTGAAGCTTGCAACAAAACAAAAGACTGTGCTTAATTAGAACAAACTACTTTAGACAATCTACTTATGACAATCCTGTCTTTGTGGTCTACAGACAATTCCTTTTACTTTATGCTTGGCTTTGTCATGATTGGGTCTGTGGGGTTTATTGTTTGCTGTTTTGTCTTATTCAGTTTTGGGTATGCTGTTAGGTTTTGCACTGGTGTTTGGTGGTTGGATTTCTTTTGTCTTGCGTTGTGTGTTTGGTGTTAGGCGTTTCCCTCTTGTTTCTTCCTCGCTGTTGACCACGCCTCTTTCGGACTTCCATCACACACCTGCGGCACATTTTCCCTGATCAGTCCCTCTTTATTAGGTCACGCCATCTCCCTCTCTCACTTGCAAGAATGTCTGTGCCTTGTGCCTATCGTTTTCACAGTCCTGTTTTGCTTTACCGTGTATCGACCTGTCCTGCCTGTTTTTGGAATCCTGTCTCTGCCTAAATGCTTTGGTTACTGTTACTATTTTTGGACTGTCTTTTTTTGTACGACACCACACCAGCCATGACATTAAAACTCTGTTAAACTGAGACCTGAATCCTGCATTTTGTGTTCGACCACTTGGTGCCGACTGGCTTGTCTGATTTGCCTGTCAACTGTGGGACCTTATATGTAGACAGTGTGTCTTTCCAAATCATGTCCAATCAACTGAATTTATTTCAGGTGGACTCCAATTGAGCTGTAGAAACAGCTAAATAAATTTGCAAAAATCTCAAAAATACATTTTCACATTGTTATTATGCAGTAGTGTGCGTAGACGTTTGAGGGGAAATATGAATTTCATCCATTTCGGAATAAGGCTGTGAAATAAAATGTGGAAAAAGTGAAGCTCTGTGAATACCTTCCTGATATGCTGTGAACCTTTGTGAGAGGGTACAGGTTGGGGAAATAACCTGCATTGCATCAGCATCCCATGAAGATGGGGTCATACTCTTGCTTCATCTTCATGCTGTAGAATCCAGGGATAAGCATCAGTGAGTTCTGGTATCAACGGGTTTTTTATTGAGACTTTGAAATGTGGGTGTGGTTCTGTTGATCTGGTTAAAGCTCTCACTTTTTGACAATCTATAGAAAGAGGAAATGTTCAATCAGCTGCAATTAAATACACTTTAAGTGGCATCTAAGGCATACAGACAAAAGCACAGATTTAATCATGTCAGACTCAGAGGAGCTGAATCCGTACTATTCCTGTGTCACCACTCAATATTACATAACGTTCACAGTGTTTCCAGCCGGCTGGGTCATTCAGAGCTCAATAACTAGTCCCTGCGGTGGAAGAGCATCTTGTATTCTGTTGCAATGCCGAAGTGGACGTCATTATTTTAATCAACATTAGACCCCTTTTTACTGGTGGCAGAATACAGCTGCACACTTAATTCACTTAATTAAAATGTCTTTACCTAATAGAATGGGATTTTAATAGCTCTCAGTAGACCCCATTTATTGTCATGAAAGAGAGAGAAAGAGAAAATACACATGAACGCCCTTATCGCACGCCCACGTCATGCAGACAAAGTTTCCTTGTCAAACTTTAATGGCACCTGTGGACGTATGATCTATACATTTTGTGCTTTAAAATCCAAAACGTGTAAAATATGGCGCCAATTTGAGAGGCAGCGATCAATACGCCGTAACGCTCTCTTGCTCCTACGTGTGCTGCGAAGACACGACGCGCTCCAGTTGGAGTCAAAGACAGATCTCCCTCTCGACTTTTAAAGCAAGCTGTGTGACAGGCGCTTCTGATGTATCGTCAGCTATTATTCCTGATGCCTCCCATGGGGTCGTCCTCTCCATAAACTCTTCCCCTTCACTGATCCCCGGCCTCCCGTCACCGGCATGCTTGTTAAACAGACACGCACATTAGTCTAACTCGTGTTTCCTCTGAGGCTCGCAAGGCTGCCAACCCAAAGCTGGTGCTTATCACTCAGCCTCACTGCCGTGCGCGCCGTAGCTCACACGCAGTCTTACGACTGCTCTGCCCTTTGTTAAACCCTCTGCAAATACCATATACTTTCTTTATCACAAGATCCTTCTTCTTATTCACACAGTGTGTTTGGTTTGTTTGGTTTTAACCAAGGAAGATTAGTCCCAGAATACATTAGCAGAGGCAACACTATGCATATTCTCTACGTGAATAAAAATAGAACTATCCCAGTGAGAGAGATTCTAATAATAAATACAGCTCTTAAAAGGAGTTTAACATATTATTGCTACATATATTCAAGGGTTGTTTTTCTCGATGCCAAGAGGAATGCTGTCTTTGATGCAGATATCTTTGCGAGTCAAATGGAGTTTGGTATTAAAAAGTGTCATTGCATCTGCATACATTTGACTTCTTCAAAAGCAATCAGGTCAAGAACATCAGAACTGTTCTTGAGGATTGAATATTGATGGTTACCCTGAGGAGAAACTCAACAACTGAGAGCCAAGCCACATGAAAACATTAGTGTGAACAGACAGGACATATTTCAATTTCTGGGCACTGGATTATTCTGTTTCCCAGTGCTGTACTTCAAGCTGTAGGCCAGTATGGATACCAAGGTGTTCCTGAAAACACCAGGAAGAGGCCACAAGCGTGGAAACAAACTAAGCAATTCCCTGGTTGTTCCAAATGAATCTTCTGAAATGTAACCTTACAATTTCCTCATTACCTTTGTCAAGAAAGTTAAGCCTCAGCTTGTTGGGATGTCTGTTCAGTATATTTTTGGATATGGAAAAAATATATATATTAAATGCACTCTTGACTCACAGCAAAAAAGATCTGGGGTTCAATTCCACCCTTTCCTTTCTGTGTGGAATTCATATGTTTGTATGGGC